>NW_016107432.1:9779169-9820795 GCF_001604975.1 Cebus imitator
AAAAAAAAAAAAAAAGAAGGGGTTGTTCGTGTGTTTTTAAAAATAAGTGATAAGTCTGAAGTTAATAGTGCATTAAGACTATATGGCTGTATTTAAATGAGTGATTCAACAGTTGTATTTTAAATTACATCATTTGCAATAATTTACATTTATATTTGAAAATGTTAAATATTAGCTAAAAACATGGGGGTATGGGTTTATTTTATGGATTTTTTTAATTGAGTAAAATTCACATAACATAAAATTAACCATTAACCATTTCAAGGATTACAATTCAGTGACATTTAGTACATTCACAACGTTGTGCAACCACGACCTCTATTTATTTCGGAGACATTTTTATCACCTCAAAAGGAAACTCTGTAGCCATGAAGCAGTCACTGTCTGTTCTGTCACCCCACACCCCCTGCCACGGCTTGTTTTCTGTCTTTATAGATTTGTTTGTTCTGAATGCTTTGTAGGTGAAATCGTGCAGCATGTGGCCCTTTCTGTCTGTCTTCTTTCGCTTAGCATAACATTTTCAAGGTTCATTGCATTGTAGCATGTTTCAATATTTCATTCCTCTTTATGGCTGAATAATATTCAAGTGTATGACAATACACCACATTGTATTTATTTGTCAATTGATGGGGATTTGGGCTATTTCCATTTTTTCGGTATTGAGACTGGTGCTGCTGCAACACATTCCTCTCCAAGGTATTTGTTTCAATACCTTTTTTCAGTTCTTTTGAGTACACAGTATTCCCCCTTTCTTCTATTTCAGTTATCCTTGGTCATCCAAGGCCCGAAAATATTAAACGGAAAATTCCAGAAGTAAGCAATTCATAGGTATTCAGTTGCATGTCATTCTGTTCAGTTGCATGTTCAGTTGCATATAATATGATGCAACCTCTCCCTGTCCCACCTTGTCCTGCCTGGGTTGTGAGTCACACCTTTGTTCAGCGTATCCACACTGTTGACGCTACCTACCTGTCAGTCACTTGGTAGCTGTTTCAGATATCAGATGGACTGTCATCACATTGCAGAGCTTGTGTTCAAGTAACCCTTATTTAATGACCCCAAAATGCAAGAGTAGTGATGCTGGCAGGTTATTATGATGGTTCTATTTTATCATTGTAGTTGTTAATCTCTTACTGTGCCTAATTTATAAACTAAACCTTATCTTAGGTATGTATATGTAGGAAAAAAACATGGTGTACATAGGATTTGGTACTATGCATGATTTCAGGTATTCACTGTGGGTCTTGGAATCTATCCCCTGAGGATAAGGGGGAACTACTATACACCTAGCAGTGGAATTGCTGGTGATTTTATGCTTAACTTTTTGAGGAACCACCAAACTTTCCCACAGTGACTGCACTATTTTACATTTCCACCAGCTATGCTCAAGGGTTCTAATTTCTCCACATTCTCCACAACGCAATTTTCCATTTTAGTTATGGCTAACCTAGTGGGTGTCGAGTAGTATCGCTTTTTTTTTTTCTTTTTGAGACAGAGTCTTACTGTGTTGCCCAGGCTGGAGTGCAGTGGTGTGATCTCTGCTCACTGCAACCTCCAGCTCCCTGGTTCCAGTGATTCTACTGCCTTAACTTCCTGAGTAGCTGGGATTACAGGTATCTGCCACCATGCCCGGCTATTATTTTTTATTTTTTTTGTATTTTTAGTAGAGATGGGGTTTCATCATGTTGGCCCGACTGGTCTCGAACTCCTGACCTCAGGTTATCTACCCGCCTCGGCCTCCCAAAGTGCTGGGATTACAGGCATGAGCTGCTGTACCCGGCCTCATTTTGGTTTTGATTTGCATGTCCCTAATGACTGATGACATTGAGCATCTTTTCATGTGCTGGTTGGCCATGACTGTCTAATTTTTTCATGAAACTGTTTTAATAGGTATGAAAACAAAAAGATGTTGGCTGTGAGTCGAAGCCACTGTGAAGATCTTGTCCAAAGTACCCCACTGTTCTCCAGTGGATCATGCTGTGACCCCAAGGCTTCAGGTGAGTTTGTCTGAGGAACGCATCTCTCTTCTACAAGTGCAGAGCTAAAAAACCTTAAAACCAGTTTCCCTTTTAGTAGAGTGTTATGAACAAAATCATCATTCTCTCCTATCTGCTTAATTAGTCCTCCTTTGTTTTGAAGACATTTTTATAAATGCCAAGGTTTCAAGCCTCTATAATAAAATTTGTTTTTTCTTTTTAAATTTCTATTTTAGGTTCATGGGTACATGTGCAGGTTTGTTAGATAGGTAAATTGTGTGTCACAGGGGGTTGGTGTACAGATAATTTCGTCGCCCAGGTGATAAGCAGAGTACCCAATAGGTGGTTTTTCTATCCTCACACTCCTCCCACCCTCCACCCTCAAGTAGGTTCCGGTGTTTGTTGTTCCCTTCTTTGTGTCCTTGTGTACTCAATGTTGAGCCCCCACTTATAAGTGAGAACCTGTAGTATTTGGTTTTCTGTCCCTGTGTTAATCTGCTTAGGATAAGGGCCTGTAGCTCGATCCATGTTGCTGCAAAAGACATGATCTCATTCTTTTTTATGGCTGTGTAGTATTCCATGGTATATATGAACCTCCTTTTCTTTATCCTGTATGATGAAATTTGAATGCCGAAGTAAGTCCCTTGCACATAGTGAGTGTTTCCCATGCTGGTTTGTTGGTTTGTCATGATAAGCAGAAGGGACCTTCAGTGGTGATCCTCGCAGATATTCTTTAGTGGGAGTGCACTGGGAAAGACGCTTCTCTGTCAGGCTGGAGGAAAGTGAGGGAACTAGGAAGCGTGTAGGCAGATGGATTTGTGGCTGGTTAAAGAGCTGTGAAAGTAGGAAGGGGAGAGTCTCTGGACTCTAGGAAAGCAGGGAACGTCATGAGTGGCAATCTCCCCAGATGCACTGCCACATCGTTGGACAGATCCTACTTCTATATCCCTACGTGTTCCCTGACACAGAATCTGGCACATAGTAGGTACACCAAGGTGTCTGCTGAATCAGGTTGGTCACTGTTGATCTCTGTCCCATGATAACTCTGTCAAGACCCCCTTGTCTCCCTGATGGGAATTAAGAGGTAGACATCCTGGGTGCTGCTTCTGCTCCACCTTCATCCCTGTCCAGCTCAGTCTGACATCCTCCATGGTTCCCCAGGACATCCTACCAGTGTGTCCCTTGGATCACTAGTTTTAGTGCTAAGTATACTTTTGATCATTATTTCTAGAAATTCTCTTCTCCCTTGTCATTTCTATTATGTTTGTGCTACCTATAGGCATGGCTGTGTTTGATATCCTAGAATCGCACCCGGTCCTCTATGGTAAAGAAGAATTGGTGAGACTGTGGCATTTTTTTTGCAGATAGATCCTTCCCCCAGATGTTTTGTAGGTTTATCTGGGGTTATTCATTGCTTCTGAGGTTCCTGTGCAGAGGGTATAAGCCTGCTTGGTAGTGATTTGAGAGCCAGGTGGGAGAATGGGGCTGGGGCAGTAGCAAGGCCTTGTGATGTCTGTATGTTCAGCATGCACTGTTAATCATCTCCTTGTGTTAAATCCGCTGCCTCTGTCTGGCCCTCTGCTTGTTTTCTCCCCAGAGAATAAAGCTCCTGTGTTACACAGTTTGGGAGGAGAGGTCTCTGGGCTTTGCAGACGGGAATGGGATTGGCCAGTCCAGTTGCTCCTTATACATTTATCACATGGCTCGCCTCTGCCTTGTGGAGTCTCCAATGCCCGATCCCCCAGCCTTTCCTTTGGTGAATCAGATTGCTTCCTGGTATCACCCATTGTCCTGACTACACTCCTCCCAGTTCCATTCCCAGGCAAGGCTTTGTCTGGTTACTGCTTCTCCATCCTTTTCCATCTTCACAGACTATGAACATCTGTCATCTGCTTTTGTCTCCTTTCTCACTCTCTTGTCCTTGTGAATCTGCATCCTTTTCGTCCTTTAAGTGTCATGTTATGGGACTCAGGAAATGCCTGTGTTTATCCCACTCACATCTAATATGTGGCTATTCCTTAAAATCAAGTCCATGCAATGTAATATTTTGCAGCTGTTAGAGGAATAACATGTATCTGCACGCCTGAACATGCAAAGTGAGTAATATGGAGCGCTAAGTGAAAAAAACATTTTGTAGCTTGGCTTGTATAATATGACTGTATTTGCATTACAAATTTTAGATATTATCTATAAATATACATATGTATACATATAGTATATATATTATCCATATATGTATATTGTAACATATATTTTATATATATATATATATAGAGAGAGAGTATATAGTAACATATTTAGTATATAGTGACATATTTTCCTAGCATCATCTGAGATAATATCAATAAACGTTGAAGTACATATGGAGAGCTAGTGGTATATTTTCATGTAGCCAAAGTATTTAAATATTTCATATAGCCTGGACTGGGCCAGGTGTGGTGGCTCATGCCTGTAATCCCAGCACTTTGGGAGGATCACTTAAGGCCAGGAGTTTGAGACTAGCATGGGCAACCTGGTGAAACCCTGGCTCTACAAAAAAAATTAAAAAATTAGCCAGGCATGGTGGCATGCACCTGTAGTCCTAGCCACTCACAAGGCGGAGGCAGGGGAGAGTGCTTTAGACAAGCAGGCCAAGGCTACAGTGAGTGATGATGGTGCCACTGCACTCTCCAGCCTGGTCAATAGAGTGAGATGCTGTCTCTAAATATATATATATGTGTGTGTATGTATGTATGTATATGGCCGGGCGTGGTGGCTCATGCCTGTAATCCCAGAACTTTGGGAGGCCAAGCTGGGAGGATCATGAGGTCAAGAGATTTCACCATGTTACACCATCCTGGCCAATATGGTGAAATCCTGTCTCTTTTAAAAATACAAAAATTAGCTGGGTATGGTGGTGTGTGCCTGTAGTCCCAGCTACTTGGGAGGCTGAGGTAGGAGAATCACTTGAACCTGTGTGTGTGTGTGTGTGTGTGTGTGTGTCGGGCTGATTTAAAATCTAGGCATTCTGGTGAATGTAAAATTTACTTTGAGGGCCATGAAGCCTGGGAGCATCATTCACATTGCATTCTATGTGACTGGTTCTCCCTAATTTCACAACCGCAGTAGTCCTTCCTGGGAGGTCCCCTAGTGGGAGAAGTTGTTATTCTGTGAAACATCAGGGAGTATTCATTTGCGAAGGAGTTGCTTCTCCCACATGTAATTTTGAGTGACCTATACCCCAGGATGTGTGTGTTTGACTATGGTTAATGATCCTCCTGAGCTATGCCAGGGAGGCCAACTTACAAGGTGAATAATAACAGCAAGACATCTATTTGTAGAGATGCCCATTCTAGCATGCTGTGGGAAACCTAGACTTTCTCACAAAAGCAACTAGCTCTTCCTCCTTCCAACCACCCTCACCTCCCAAACAAACAACTCCCAAATCAAATAAGAAGATATGGAAATTTTCAGTTTGAGCTCAATGGCATGGGGTTGAGAGTAACTTAGCCACATAATTGAATATTCTCTAGGAACAGGTCTCTAGCAGTGGTTCTCAAACTTCACTGCATAGTATAATCACCTGGGGAGGTTTTAAAAATCCCATGCCCAGGCTGATAGCATATGCCTCTTTGGACAGAGTTTCTCCACCTTGGCACTATAGACATTTGGAATGAGCTAATTCTTTGCTATAGGAGCTGTCCCGTGCATTGTGGGTTGTTTAAATGCATCCTTGGGCTCTACCCACTAGATGCCAGTAGCACACTTACCTATTTGTACTGACCAAAAGACATATCCATGTATTTCTAGTAGTGGGGCAAATCACCTAGTTGAGAATTGCTGTTTTGGGGGTGGGTCTTAGGCACTATGTTTTTTTTTTTTTTTTTTTTTTAAACTTCCTAGGTGATCCCAATGTGCAGCCAAGTTTGAGAACCAGTGCTCTGATGGGTTTTCCCTTGTGAAGTGTACCCTGGTGGTAAGTCCCAGGAATTTTGGAGTACATTTTTATAAACTGTGATATAATGTTTACTCAGTAAAAATGGATATATTCTGAGCCAGATGAGTGGACCCACTCATCCTACCTTGTAGATATCTGTTTCTTTCCATCAAGGGGAGTCTGGAAAACAAACAGTCTGTGAACAACTTGAGACCTAGCAAAGCCAGACGAGCTTGTAGCATACAGAGAACCTTTACAATGAACGTCGTATGCAAACTAATGAAAGGTCTAATCAACACTAGAAAACCACAGGGTGTACATTATTGGTGCCAAGATAAGATCTATCATTGACTGGAGATCCTCTATGAATCAAGGTCTTGTGCTAGGGGATGTATTTACATGCCATCAAATATGAAAGCTTCTAAGTTAATAATAGTAGTAATAATAAATAGGGCTGATGTAAAGAACATGCATGTCAATACTTCTGAAACATGCTTTAACCTTAACTGTTGTATGCAAGGACTTACATAACTGGAGTGCTTTTCAGTCTCACTGTGGCAGGAATTGTGGACGGGCTCATGCAACCTCCTTTCCATCTTCTTCCTACTATGGAAGAAAGAAAGTAAAAAACTTGCCTTCCAGATGCCTCTGCTGTCAGGAGCAGCCATGTGACATAATTTTGGCCATTAAGAATGTAAGCTCTATGTGGACAAGGGTTTTTTGTTTGTTTGCTTTTCTATTTTATTCTCTGCTAGTCAAAACTCATTACATTGTACACTCTAAACATCTCTGGTCTATTGTATATTAATTTTAAACCCAATAATGTACAAAATTAAAGAGTAATTGTTAAGAAAATCCAAAGGCAAATTACAAGATGGAAGGAAATATTTCTTGGCCCTGAAGGCAATTGAGGTGAGGATTCTGCAGCACCGAGACCCTGTGCTTAAATTTCAGATAAATTGCAGAGCTAGCTGAAATGTATCCAGCTGACAACAGATGTCACCATTGTGCTATGTAAATGTAGCTGCTTCTCAGAGTGCTATTTGATATTCAGGACAGAGTCAGGCCCTTTAGATGGTTGAAGATTGTTAATTTTTCTTCTCTCTTGATGCCAGAATATGGTCTGGTTCAAAAATGACAATACTAATAATAATGGATGGGAGCAAAGATCACCTGGTGGCTATCAAGCAGACCATCCAGAGGCAAAACTCCTTGTCTGAGGAATTTGGAAGTAATTAGACTTCTCTATTATTGAAAGTTGGCATCTGGTACCAGACTTCTTTCCCCCAAATTTATAAGTAACTAGAATTTCTATATATCTCTAGAGTGCATGCACGTTGAAACTCATTGTGCAACCCTTGCTGACATCAAGGCACTAAAATGTGTACAAATGTGATCATTTTTCATGACCTACGTTGCTAGTGTGGTCCAAATTACCCTTAAACCCCTGCTTTAAGGTTCATTAATACCCCTAAGGAAAACCCACCAGCACGCTCAGTCGTCTCTTGCTGCAGTGCCCCACTGCACTCTTCTGCTGTGTTCTTTCTATCTAACAAAACTTTCTTTTTACAAACTTGTACTGTAAATTATTTTTTTACCACCTGCAAGCCAACCACTTTCCATTGCCAGGGCTCTGATACCTCGCCTGGCAGGGATCATAGTTTTTCCAAGGAGCAACAAGTAAGATAATTCTACCCAGTATGAGACCACATTTACATTATTAAAGCAAATAAGTATGCAAAAAAGATTCAAGCTATGTTTGAAAAGACCCTAAATTAAATATTTAAGATGAAGTAAGCCAGGCATGGTGGCTCACGCCTGTAATCCCAGTACTTTGGGAAGCTGAGGCAGGTGGATAGGGGTTCAAAACCAGCCTGACCAACATGGTGAAACCCTGTCTCTACTGAAAATACAATATTTAGCCAGGCATGGTGGTGGGCACCTGTAATCTCAGCTACTTAAGAGGCTGAGACAGGAAAATTGCTTAACTCAGGAGGCAGAGTTTGCAGTGAGCCAAGATCATGCCACTGCACTCTAGCCTCGGTGACACAGCATCTAAAAAAAAAAACCACATGAAGTAGGGTATAACATTGCAAATAACAAACTAGACACAAATTTTGGGTCTACTTGTGGAGAAAGGTAAAGACCTCAGGAATGAAATTTGTAGGACACAGATATGTAATGAAATCTCTGCAAGTACACTGACCAATGGCTCTTCCTCCTGTTTGGATCAGATTCCAGGCAAGAGGACCAAGAGAGAGAACAGCTGATTACATCTCCCAGAAGTTTTCACTAGGTGGTGCTGTTGTAATCCTTATTTTATTAATATCATTTTTATTAAAACTCTGCTGATTTGACACAGTTGAATTCCCATTCCATAAAACCCTACTTCTGTGTCTTCCAAGATTCTACATTCTCCTGGTTCTCTTCTCTTAATTTGAACCTATGTCATGAGAAGTTTCTTTCTGTTTCCTCTGAAAATGTCATTGCTTTCTTGGGTTCCTTCCTTAACCCACTGCTTTCATCAGTGGTGCTCAAACACTGAGTGTGTCATAACCATGCAGGGGACATGTGAAAAAATACAGAAGCTTAGGCCCCTATTCTATTTAAATGAGCAACCTGGCCTTTGAACTTGTAACGAATGCACGTCTCTGCTGCTTGCAGAATCCAATAACAAGAGTGAGGTATGATAGAAAGAAAGTGATAATATTTGCCAAAACTTGCAATGGGGAAGTGGCCGGATTCACATCCAAAGTAACCACTTCGAATTTTGGGCTGGGGAGGGGGCTTAAAAAGTGGAACTTGGTGTGGGAGGCATGTGAGGGGGTGCTGAGTACAAGGTCTGCGTGTTTTGTTCCAGTGGTATCTTGAGCTGTGGTCCACTTGGAGCATGGGCTGGCATCATCTCAACAATGGCCAGGTTGTTGACTAACTGCCTTGAATTTCTGGAATTTTGCTGCTGGGTCCCTATGCTTGGTCTGTTTCAAGATTAGCTCCTGGAATTTCTCCATAATCACATAATTAGATACAAGCATATAGTTAGATAAATGTGCATGGTGTAAGGAAGTGTATGGTGAGAAAGGGAGAGGCGTGGTGTTTCAAAGAATGTGAATTTCAAGGCTATATTTTAAGATGAAGGAGAAGAAGACAATAGTATCTGCAGTAAGCTTCAAGGTTGTATCTTGAGACTAGGGAAAAAACAGAAAAAAGAGAAAAAGGTTTTAGTGCATTTTCTGGCTAGGCTATTTGGTTACAAATTCTCTGTTGGCTCAGTGTGATCCCATCTAGTTTTACATCTTTATCCACCCAAATCACTGCCTCTGCCCTGCACTTTCCCCTGGGCTTCAGATGATATGTCCAAGTAGATGTGTTTCCATGCAGACACCAAAAGCTCATTATTGGTTGTCCACCTCCCTCTGAAACATCACCACCTACTCAGTCACCCCAGGAAAAACCCAGTATAATTTTAGCTTTCCTCCTCTGACTCACCAAATAATTAGAGTTACTATTCTCATAATGGTTCACATTTATTGAGTGTGATGTAGAACAGGTGATACTCTCATATGCTGCTAGTAAAAGGTAAATTGGTACAAGCATTCTGAAAAACTGCATTTGACACAGACTTAAGAGACATATCATTAAATGCAGCATGAGGACCTTGTTTAGGTCATGCTTAGAATAAACCACCTGTAAAAAGACATTTTTGAGACAATCAGGGAAAATGGATTATGGCCGGGAATTAGAGGATATTAAAAATTGTTATTAGCTGGACATGGTGGCTTATGCCTATAATCCCAGCACTTTGGGAGGCTGAGGCAGCAGATCGCTTGAGCCCAGGAGTTCAAGACCAGCCTGGGCAACATCTCTAAAACATAAAAAAGAAAAAAATATATTAATGATAATTGTGTCATATTTTTGCTTATACCACCTGGTCTGGTGGCAGTTATTAACCGAGGTGAAATGTATGATCTTCAATGACTAAGTAAATTCACTCTTAGGTATAAGAACTTATGTTCACCAGACATGTGTGGAATTTTTATTGCAGTTATTCATAAGTAAACTTCAAGGTTATTTATAAGAACCAAAAAGTAAAAACAACCTAACTATCTATCACAGTAGATTTTTTGGATAAAAACTGTGGTTTATTCAACAATGAACTATTAAACAATGATAAAAATGAATGAACTATAGTTATATCCAATAGATGAATCTCAAAGATATTATATTAGGTGAAAGAAACCAGCAGCATGGTTCTATTACAATATGATTCCATTTATACAGAGTTTAAATACGGGTAAAGCTAAGGTGATGGAGGTCAGAATAGTGATTATTTTGGGGAGGCTATCAACTAGGAAAGGATATAAGAGAGGTTTCTGGGGTGCTGGGGACATTCTATATCTTGATCAGTTGGAGTTACATATATAAATGTTCATGAAGTTGTACACTTAAGATTTGTATTCTTTACTCAAATTATACCTCATCTGGGCATAGTGGCATGCACCTATATTCCCAGCTATTTGGGAGGCTGACTGGGGAGAATCAGAAGTGCAAATCCAGCCTGGGCAACACAGAGAGACCCCTACTTTAAAATTTTTTTTTTAAAAACTCAATAAAAATGAAGCAATCAATTAGAAATGTAGTGAATGTTTACAGTAAGTTAGACACAAGATAAATTTTTCATATGTTGTTTAGTCTTCTCAACAGCCTACAAAGTAGGTATTAATACTGTACCCATTTTATAGGTGAGAAAATTGAAGACACAGAGACTCTAGGTAACTTGCCCCAAATCACAGTTAGTAAATGGAGGCTTGGAAACATTAGTTTGACTTAATGTATTTCAAATTTTTCTTCACTATGAGACATAGGACTACATTTCTGAGGCAGTGATAAAGTGCTTATGTGTGTACACTGAGACCAAGCCATCATGGTTTGAATTCTGGCCCTGCCACATAGGAGCTGTGCATGACTTTGAGCAAGTTATTTAATCTTTCTGTGTTCAGTTTCCTCATCTGTAAAATGGGAATGGTGTCATCTTATATGGTTCTTTGGCCCTTATTTAAGAATTTGATGATTTTTCCTCTTATAATTACTGTCACTCTTCTGTCTCTCTTACTAAAGGGTCTGAGGTCAGAGAGCTTGTGCCCACAGTGTGAGAGCATAGAAAAGCTTATTGGAACTTGGAATAACATCTAGTATATTGTTCTGGAAAGCCAGTTTGATATGGTGGGAAGAATCTAGGGTTTAAGTCTTAACTCTGCTACCTATTATATGCCATGACCTTATTGAAGCTTTCTGAGTCTTGATTTTTCTCTTACTCATGATTCATTCTTCATTGAGTGCCTATATTATCTATCCCACTTTCCCTTATAGTAAGGGCACATAATCATTTATGTCCAACTCTATTCATCCAAAAAAATGCTTATTGATTATGAAATGTATTATAAACACTATTCTAGAAACTCGGGATACAGTAATAGAATGATAGAAAAGCCTCCTCTTTGAGGAGCTTACTCTGCAGAAAACCTGAGGGTTGCTCTTGAAGGCCTGGGTCATGGTCCCATTTCACTGGACTAGTGTTGTAGAAATCCCAGCTGAACAGCAAGTCCAGCTAGTCATCCTGGAAGTCCTCAGCTCATGATGAGCTAGCCATTTTAGCATTCTGATCTCCTAAGAACCAACCCTGAACTGCCACCAGGCTTTGCTTATACTATCTGGTCTGGTAGTAACAAGTGTACAGATGCCCAAACCCACTGAGGACAATAATCATTTTCAAAGGTTTTAATAAAAGGGTTGAGCACTGGATTAATAGCTAATATTGAATGAGTGTAATAATAGCTAATATCTAGTGTTTATTACGTGCTAGACACTTTACTGATTTACATGTACTGATATCTAATCCTCACAATCCCAGGAATAAATATTATTCCAATTTTAGAAATAAAGAAATGAGATACTTACAGGTTAAATAATGTACCAAAGGTCACAGAGTAGTCTTCTGGCCTTTGAAATAAAGCATCCTGATGCCAGGCTGTGCTCCTTACCACTACGTCATACTGTTTTAAAGGAAATGGGAATGAGAAGCTCTAAGTCCCCTGTTTGTTATGTAATTCTGTGACAGTGATCACAAACGTTCTGACAGCCCAGCAAAATCCTGGCCAGAGTTCTCTTCTGTGGACCCAGAAAGCCACAGGCACTAACACCTTGGAGCTCTCTCTCTTACCAAGCTTGGCATAGCATATGTCCTATGCTTTTGGCATTTTCTTATCATTTAGAGGGGAAGGAGGGCAAGGCTCTGAGGAGCCTTGAATGCTGACTTGGACTCTAGTCACTGGCGATTACAGTGCGTCGAATTAAGGACACCTTGAATGGTATAATCTGACTGGCTCATTTTACAGAAGACAAAAGCTCCTCAGAGACACAAGGGTCTTCCTCAATGGCCTGTAAGTGGCAGAGCTTGTGAAAGGAAGTTGATTCAGTGTGAAGTGAACCAAAACTCAAAAAGACCAGTAAGAAAGCACCCAGGAAACGAACGTCACCATCTGGGCCTGTGGTGACCGCGGTTTTACCATGAATTCCTTCCTGACAGTCAACTGATCCCAGGCAGATGCGACCGCTTTCTTGACCCGCCCAAATGGAGAAAGACCCAGGCGTGAAGTTCCTGAGAAGAGAAAAAAGTGTGTACAAGGAAAGGAAGTGGATGTCTCCCAATCGGAAACGCCGAGATGTGGACGACTTGCACCTTGGAAAGCAAGAGCAGCCGTGTGCATGACGCACTTCCGGCCTCCAAGCGCCTCGCACTAGTGGTGCACTTCCGGCCTGTTGGTTTTGCGCCCACCCTCAGGCAAAGGGTCTACTGTGCAAGGACTCACAGTTGGTGGAGCTTTCGTTGGGAGTGAGACAGCGTAGCAGCCGAGGCTGATCCCTTGCACACAGTTCAGAGAACTGGACGGGGGAAGGCGTGTCTGTGCAACTGTGCCCATGTGGGACCTGGGCTTGCTTCTTCTCGGAGGCTGTACAGCTGCAAGCTTTGACGCGCGTGAATTGGAGCTGGAGAAAGAGCCCCCAAAGGATAGGAGGATGACAGAAGTGTCTGCAGATGGCATTACCTGGGCACCAGAAGGGAAGAGGCAGGGACTCCAGCTGATTCCTACCTCCAAGGAAGGTGTCCCCACTATTAGCTGAGGAAACTTCCTGGCCCTGGAGACTCAACAGCTCCCTGGACTGTGTTACCAAAGGCTGAGTCTTTAACCAAGGCTGTTGCAGTTACCATTTCTTTTGAAGAGACAGATTTGGGGACCTGCATCCAAACACACATCATTATTCTGTAGTCTTTTTATGTTTTTAGGTCTACAGCACTCTGTATTCCCAGGCTGTCTTCCATGCAAGTACTAACCAGGCCTAACCCTACTAAGCTTTTTAGATCAGGCTAGTCCAGGGTAGCATGGCTGTAGACTGTCCCTGTAGTCTTTAATGATTCCCGAGCTTTAGCAAGAAATACAGGAAAAGCAGATTGTAGATGAACCATAGAAGAAGGGTTAGTGAGAAGAGACCACTTTTATTTGTTGTATTAGTAGTTTAGGGATTTCTGTTGAAGGGAGTATACTGCATGGGCATATGAGATCTTGTTCTCATTAAAAAAAAAAAAAAAAAAAAGGACTCTCCTGATATTAGAAACAGTAGGGCCCTCATTTATGCGATCTATTCTAGGCGAAGACAGTAACCCTAGTCACAGGCTTATTTCACCCTATTCATGTGCTTATTTACCTTTGGACTTACGGAAGGTATCCTAGTCTTGAGTAAGACTGGCTCATCTGTTTATTGTATGTTAGTTTTAAAAATAGCTATTCCATCTCTTTATGTTTATTGTAAGTTTTGCTCTGACATCTGTCATCTTAAATGTTTTTAGTTTTTAATGCTTACTTGCTCCTATTTTGTCCCTTTTGTTATATGGACGCTGCTTTCTTTGCTCTTTTAGCATCCTTTATTATTTTGGAAGATACGTCTCCTATTTTTCTTCTAGTGGTACCATATGGATATTTTTTTCTTAAATTTAGAACTATTTCAGATGAAGAAAATATAGAGAATAACGAACACATATGTATTTACCCTTTTCTTGATTAAATCTGAACCTTTTATTATAGTTTCATGTTTTTAAGAACTAAAGCATTGCAGATGGAGTTGTTGTACCTCTTTCCTATTGTATTTCCCTCTGTGGCTTAAACATTGTGCCCATAGATACCTTTGAACTTATTATGTATGTTTATTTACATCATACAGATCATGTCCAGTTAAATAAAAAGCATGTGACAAAGGATATGGCATAAAGTTTTTCTACACTTAAGTAAATCCCTCCGTCGCTCCAGAGGGAGTCATCATTGTATTTCCCTCTGTGGCTCCAGAGGTAGTCATCCTGTGAGTTCTTAAACATTGTGCCCATAGATGCCTTTAAACTTTTTATGTATGTTTATTTACATCATAAAGATCATGTCTAGTTAAATAAAAAGCATGTGACAAAGGATATGGCATAAAGTTTTTCTACACTTAAGTAAATCCTAAAGAGTTGTATTACTTATGGATAATTATGGACATAGACACATAGCAAAAGCCAAAAAAGATTTATCATTTAAAAATAAACAGATAAATTAATATTTTTAAAAGAAAACATACATGGTTCAATAATACATACTAACCCCAGTATAGTTATTTATGCCAGGAGCGGGTGAAAGGGATGGATTAAAAGAGGATTGCTTGATGACTTGGGATATATATATTTTTTTAAAAGAGGAGGGATAGGGCAAAATGGGGATTTAGCTGTAAAAGAAGCATTTCTTTTTAAAAATGTTGGCAAAAGATAGGCAAAAGGTGGAAGGTGAAGGAAGTACAAAGGCATGTCTTAGGTGGCAGCAGGCAAGAAGGCTTGCAAAGGGAAACTCTCTTTTATAAAGCCATCAGATCTCATAAGACTTATTCACCATCACTAGAACAGCATGAAAAAAACACACCCCCACGATTCAGTTACCTCCCATCAGTTTCTTCCCATGACACATAGGAATTATGGGAGCTACAATTCAAGATGAGACTTGAGTGGGGACACAGCAAAACCATATTAATATTCTTCAGTGCCCTCACCTAGCCAGCCATATACAAACAGCATTGGTGTAGGTGGAAAATCTAGAGTCATTGCAGACCTGAAGAGTTCTGTCTCAGGGAACTCATGACGTGGGAGGAGGAAATCAGAGAGCAGACAAGACAGAGCATGGAGCAGGAGCAGTGACCTTGCTACTAGTGACGCAAGTCTGTAATATTGATGAAGTATGTGGGTTGATGGGACTGAAGGGAAAACAAAGGCATAAAACTCTATTGCATTGTTTTTATATTTCAGTTAATGACATTGGAGGTCTACCCAAGGGTAGGGACTAGGAATTAGGGATGAAAGGATTGTGAGGAGTGTGGTAATAGCATTGACAAAGGGAAAGTGTAAATAAGTCAGATAACAAAGGGAAGTCATGATTTAAGAACAGCTTTATGGTGGAGAGGAGGCTTCCTTGGGACACACAACTCCCTGGGTGTAATAGGCTGTTAAGAATAATACTCTGTAATGTTGGACATGGTTGGATCTGGAATTAGGGTGTCATAAAGTCCGGAAACATATGCAAACACATATAATGGTGTTAGGCACATCCTCAATCTATTAAGAAATATTATTATCTGTGTTTCCAGACTGTGGTCACCCTGTATATGTGAGACTCCTCTAATCAGGGGTTCTCAATCGAGGGCAATTCTGTACCCTATGGGACATTTGGCAATGTCTGGAAACATATTTGTGTGTCCAAACCAGAGAAAAGGGCTGCTATTTTATCAGGGATGGTGCTCAGTGTCCTGGATTGTGCAGGACAGCTCCCTACAGTGAAAAATTATCTTGCCTCAAATGTCAATAGTGCTGAGATTAAGAAACTTTGCTCTCTGTAAAAGACTATGTAGCTGAAATGTCTTCTGAATAGAGAAAAGGACAGGGAACAGAATCTTAAGGAATACTTAGGGTTAAGAAGAGAGGGAAGGTGAAGTAGAGATAACCAGGAGCACCACCAAGAAAGAAGGGAGAAATGAAGCTAAGGGCAGAAAGATTTTCAAGGATGATGGCAGAAAGATTTTCAAGGATGATTTTCAGTGGCGAATAAGACAGTTGAGGGGTAATTGGGCACTGAGCAAATCGAGGCAGCACTTATGGAGCCTTCTTCTGTGAGGTTTAGGAGTGAAAGGAAAGACTGTAAATAGTACTAAGCCAATGTTTTACAAACAGTTTTCAGTATAACCTACGGTAAGAAATCCATTTTATGTTGCAATCCAGTATATACACTTGTGTATATAATTGAAACCAAAGCTTCAGATCAATACTTAGCTCTCCTATGTGCTCTCACCTCTGGTATTTTTTAAAAATTAACTCTCTATTTGAATCTAGTCTTACCTGTTTTCAATCTAAAAAAATTCTGCTCACAGCCCACCATATTTATCTCAAGACCCACTAGGGGTTCTCAAACAGTTAAAAAGAAAAACAAGTCTAGAAAGAGAATTATCCTCAAGTGCATCTGAATGTCTAATATCAGGGAAGGTTAAAGGTGAGACAGGGAGAGGATATGCCTCGTGGAGCTGTGTGCTAGAAGAACAGGAAGAGCAGCATGGCAAGGGAAGGGTGATCCTTATGGGAAGGCAGGAGATGGGGCACTACCATGTGGGAATAGAGTACAAAGAGGTTGAGGGGCATCTTTGAGGCAACCTTGGTTTTCACAGCAAGGAAGAGGTGATAGTGGCTGGAGAATTAGGAAAGCGGGCAGTAGAGGGTGTAGGGAAAGTGGTAACTGCTTGGAAGAGCTGCTCTGGGGCACCTGGTCACTATGAATTATAGAGTTTTAAGGCAGCAGAGAAGAGGGTTTTTTTTAATTGGTCGTCTATTATTCCAATCCTGATGTTGTGACAGTTGGTTTTTGCCAGACAGAGAAAGATCTATGACAATTGCTCTCTAGCCTGCCCACTGTTTGGGTCACCATTTTTCAGATTTTTATTTGCCTCGTTTACTAACAGTCTCAGCTGTCCCCCTGCTCCTTTTCTCAACATTCCCCTTCTGAGTAAGCCCACTCTCAATTCACACCCAGAGAACTCAGTGCACCAGGGTAATGAGCAGAGGAAGGCCCAGATATGCTCCCCCAGGCAACTCACTGTTAAACTTTTCAGCCACAATGTTATCATATGGATCTAGTTGTTTTTGAGGAAAAATCATTGATTATTGTAGTATGTGAGTTGTATAGTCGGAAGCCGGTTCACTGTGCACTGGTCACCAACTTGTCTCCAGTCTGGTGAGTCAAGACCACCCCCCACTGGCTGCAGCAGTTTACAAGAAGTGGGTTTATTACTTACAGACAGGCAGCAAGTAACAACGAAGGCAAGGATTAGTCCCCCAAGGCTTGGGAAAGCTACTGATAGGGGATGGAGTCTCGTCTGTATGTGCCCTCCTTTCACTGCACCTGAGGGACCCCAGAGAGCAGCCGGCCCTGGCTTTCTATATCCTAGAGTAACATGAGTTGCTGGGCTAAAGTGCTGATGGACATCTGTTCTAGGAGGGACTGGAACACAGCATGGGCTGTTCTGGCCAGTCCCCACCCCAGCTCAGGATGTTGCATTCTCAACACATTCTATGGTTTTTCTTGAGAACTACTAATACAAACAAGAAAGAAGGGAAAACTGGGTTGGTCTAAGTCCACCCAGAGAACTGTCCTGCATATGCCTATCTTGCATAGAGTAACAAATATTTATTCAATAATTTGTTCTATTTCTCTAATGTCTACTGTGTGCCAGGAGCTGTTTGAGGTACTGGGGTATAGCAGGAAAGTAAACAAAGCCCTTGTTCTCATGGAGGTTTTTGTTCTAGTGCTTTAAGATCAAGTCTAGCTGATTTGTGAAGAAAGGGAAAAATAAAACAGGTGTTCTTCACAATTGTATTTTGCAAAGGGCATAAAAAGCTAATACCTCATGTTGGCATACAGATGTTTAACAAAAGCATACAAGTTGATAAAGATCAATACTTGAATATAGAATATAACTGAAAGTTTTAAAAAATAGATTGAATTTAACTTAACAGTTAAAATGTCTTCCAGTCTTTAGAAACACAAATGCCATTGAATTCTCTATTCTTATTGTCTGCTTCTCACTTTAAGTTTCCATTTTCCTCAGTGTGAAAAGGTACTGTGAGTCTCCTGGGTCTCTAAGCAAATCGCTCCCTTCCCTTACCAAATAGTCCAGCAGACACTTTTGAGTCTGACAGCAGTATTTAGGCCCAACGATTTCTAACTGTAGAGTGTGTACTCAACTCTTGTAGCCACGAAAAGTTGCCTCTTACTCTTAGACCCTGTGCCCCTTCTTCTGTGAACATTTTCAGGCATTTAAGTAGTATAAAGTCAGAAGTTACTGGGGATACACAGTTTGTGAGAAGCTTAGGAAGTAACTTTCTGTGTGGGAAAGTAGAGTGACCTGGGGTTCAAAATCTAGTTTCCTGGATTACTGCTATCTTCCACCTCTGTGATATTTGGCACTGCATTTTAATAGCTTTGTATTTCTGGAATGCTGACAGGAGATTGGAACAGTAATCTCTGAAAGCCCTGTAATTTCAGTGCTGTCTTCTTTCTAGTGTAATTCTCAGGTGTTTTCTATTTCCTATGTCAGATGCTGAGACCAACATTGACAATGAGTCCACATCAACACAGGAAATGTCTGAAGAAAGAGATATGATGATATCACATG
The DNA here is from genome assembly GCF_001604975.1 of Cebus imitator. NCBI lineage: Eukaryota > Metazoa > Chordata > Mammalia > Primates > Cebidae > Cebus > Cebus imitator. The sequence continues at coordinate 9,797,854 of NW_016107432.1, forward strand.
GGCTTCTGGGGAGTATTTAACAGGAAACTAACTTTCCAGAAACATGTGATGTGGAGAAGCACCAGGAAATCACTATGAGGAAAAATACTCAAGGAAAGGTTCTAAGAATCTACTATGCAAGGAAACCCTTCAGATGTGAGGAGTGTGGGAGATGCTTCAGCTTTTTTTTTTTTTTTTCCTATCTTAGAACCAGAGAATCCACACTGGGGAGAAATCCTATCTATGCAAAGAGTGTGGGAAATTCTTTAATGGCAATTCTTTAATTTGGCACCAGAGAATCCATACTGGAGAGAAATCCTATCAGTGTGAGGAGTGTGGGTGAGCCTTTATTAATAGTGCCAATCTAATCAGGCATCAGAGAATCCACAATGGGGACACACCCTATCTCTGCAAGGAGTGTGGAAATGGCTTCCCCAGTAGTTCTAAGATGGTTATACATCACAGAATCCATACCGGGGAGAAACCCTATGAGTGTAATGGGTGTGGGAGAGCTTTTGCCATTAAATCCACCTTGAGTTGGCATCAGAGAATTCACAGGATAGAGAAACCCTATGAGTGTAACAAGTGTCGGAAAACCTTCAGGACTTCCTCCCAGCGGCACCATCATGAGTACACCCACTCTAGAGAGAAACCTATGCTGGACCTTGGTTCTATTGGGCTCCCAGCATTTTTTTACACCTTTTTCATGGTAATTCCCTCTTTTGGGTGGGGGAACCACTCTGCCCCCACTCAACAGTTCATGTGTTTTCAGTGGGGCTCTGTTCCCCACTGCAAGCATGGAACATGTGGTCTGGTGTGATCCATCTATGCCATTCTTTCTGTCTAGCCACAGTGATGGGTTTGGAGACCAACACTGATACAATCAGGATGGACCCTGTGACCATCTACCAGGAAGTGACACTCTTTTCTGCTGGTGTTGGATGTTAGCTTTGATCCATATGAAGGCTGAGAAGACAGCCAACCTTATAGATGACAAACTGAGAGATGGAAAGAACTAAATCTATCTCTGGACTTTTTAGTGTTATGAATCAATAAATTCCAGTGGTTTTTTTTTTTTTTTTTTTGCTTAAATAGTTTTGAGTTGGATTTTCTGTCACTTGTAATACAATCCTTATTGACATAGAGCTATTTCAATGTCTCATGTGTTTCAAAGCCTTTGGAATTAACATAACCTGATTTGGCATCAAGTCCATACTATGAAGAACCTTTCATAGGTATGATGTGTTAGAAAAGCTGTAGCTGTGATTCTAATGGTTCACACACGGGCTAACACTCTTGGTTAATGTGAATGGGGAAAGCCATTTACTCTCAGTTAAATCAGTTGCACATTCAGGCATCCCTAATGGATGGAAATTAAAACAATTTAAGCACTATAATGAAAATTTTAAGTTACCATAAAATTAACTCTCCATCAAATGAATATTCTATAGGGAAGATTTTTTTTTTTTTTAACTCTTTAAAAAGGAAGTATTTATTTGCTACTCAGTTTCTAACAGAAATGATGCCAACATTTTAATTTTATTTTAGATATTTCAAGGTATTTCTTTTTTGATCTATCATGGAGAAGATACTAGTGCTTTTCTAATATTGAATCATCTTTATGTTCTTATAAATTTAGTTGGATATTCTTTTTAAGTTTTTTCTTTTTTCTCTCTTTCCTTTTTTCTCCTTCCTTCCATCCTTCTTTTCTTTCTTTCCTTTTTCTCTCTTTCTTTCCTTTTTCTTTCTTCTTTCTTTCTCTCTTTCTCTCCTCTCTCTCTCTCTCTTTCTTTCTTTCTTTCTTTCTTTCTCTCTTTCTTCTTTCTTTCTTTCGAGACTGGGTCTCACTCTGTTGCCCAGGCTGGAATGCAATGGTATTATTACAGCTCACTGCAGCCTTGACCTCCCAAGTGCAGGTGATCCTCCCACCTCAGCCTCCCAAGTAGCTGGGGCTATAGGCGCATGCCACCACACCTGGCTGTTTGTGATTTTTTTAGAGATGGGGCTTTGCCATGTTTCCCAGGCTGGTCTTGAACTCCTAAGCTCAAGCAATCCACCTGCCTCAGCCTCTCAAAATGTTGGCTTTACAGGCGTGAGTCACCATGCCCAGCCTTAAGTTTCTTTAGCTCCTGCTGGATTGTATTTGTTCATATATTTAGGATATTGGCATCTATATTCATAAGTGACATTTCCCTTTAATTTTCCCGCCATCTTTGTGAAGACTTGAGCACTAGATCATACCAGTTTACTAAATGTAGTTCAGAGGCTGTTCTTTCTCTGTGTTCTGGAGAGGTTGAGTAACAGTTATCTGTTCTTGGGATGTTTGAAAACAAAATCCAGCTATAGAGCTGCCTGAGCCAATGCTTTTATAGGTAGAAATAGGGACGATAACTTTATCAGTTTCTTCCATGGCATTGATAAATTACATTTTCAATTTCTTCTTGAGCCAATGTTGATGATTTATAATTCCATACTGACATTTAAAAATCCATTAGCCCAGAAATATATCCAAGTGACCTTTCCTATATATATATGTTTGTAAGTAGAGAGAGGGTCTTGCTGTATTGACCAGGCTGGTCATGAACACTTGGCCTCAAGCAGTCCTCCCTCTTTGGCCTCCCAAAGTGCTGGGGTTACAGGCATGACCCATCACACCCAGCCCTATTAAAAAAAATATTTTCAACATATGCCTCTTGTCATTCCCAAGTTTACTGGTCTATAAAACCTCTATCAAGAGTTTTTATTACTCATTTACTTGCAAAAGCTTGACATTATCATAATAATGTCTAGAACAGCATGCCCTTCCTGATCTTTGATCTGGTTAGGGAGCTTTTGGTTCACAATCTGAAGCAAGGTTTTTCAAACTTGGCACTATTGATATTTGGGACCTGATCATTTTTGGTGGGGGCTGTCCTGTGCACTGTAGGATGTTTACTTGTATCCCTGGCCTGTAGTAGGAAAACGCACATCCTCAGGGAATGGCTGGGGCTCCAGTCGCCCTCAGAGCAGAATCTTATCCTCAGTATCACCATAAGATGGAGGAGAAGAGAGGAGGAGCTAAGAGAAAACACAGGACTTGGCAATCAGTATCAGTTGGTTATTATGGCAAGGTAGGTTACAAGTGGGTACAGACACAGGGAGGCCATCCGAGATACCTCTGGTGGCATCTGGGGGTAGTGCTGGAACACAGGCTGCCCAGCCCCTTGTTAAGGCATTCATTCCAGGGTTCAGTCATCAGATGTCGGGGCAGACAAAATGAAGCTTATTGGTATATATCATACCACCCATATTTTCTCAGAGTTTTAGATTTACTTCATTTAGAGTTTTAATCCACCTGGAATTAATTTTTATAATTGTGTGAAGAATCTCATTCTATTATCCTATTGAGATATCCAAATGTTCCTATATTATTTATTGAATAATGCCTCCTTTCTCCATTGTTTTTTTTCTTCCTTAGCTTTATTGTATGATTAGCATACCTGATTTCCACAAAAGGTCTTACTGGGATTTTGAATGGGATTGCTTTGAATATTTAGATTGATTTTGGGAGAATTGACTTTTTTTTTTTTTTTTTTGGAGACAGAGTCTTGCTCTGTTTTCCAGACTAGAGTGCAATGGCACAATCTCAGCTGACCACAACCTCTTCCTCCCGGGTTCAAGCAATTCTCCTGCCTCAGCCTCCTGAGTAGCTGGGACTACAGGCATGCACCACCACACCCGGCTAATTTTTGTATTTTTTTTAGTAGTAGAGGTGGGGTTTCACAATATTGGCTAGACTGGTCTCGAACTCCTGACCTTGTCATCTGCCCGCCTCGGACTCCCAAAGTGCTGGTATTACAGGTGTGAGCCACTGTGCCTGGCCGAGAATTGACATCTTAACAATATTGACTTTTGTAACCAATGAACATGATATAGCTCTCTGTTCATTTCCTTTGTCATTTTTTGTAGTTTTTGGTTTGCATGTCTTGTACATATTTGGTTAGATTTATACCTAAGCATTTACTTTGCTGTTGTAAATGGCACTTTAAAAATAATTATTGAAATTGCATTGTAGGAAAATACATTGTAGGAAATTAGCATTTTGTACCTTGACTTCTATTCTGTGACCTTATTGATTTCACTTTTAATTTTAGGACCTTGTTTTGTAGATTCTTTGGGACATCTTATATACATAATCATGTCACCTGCAGATAGTAACAGTTTTGGTCGTCCTTTCCAATCCATGTGTCTTTTATTTCAATTTTTTTTAGACACAGGCTCATTCTGTCATGCAGGCTGGAGTGCAGTGGCACATTCTCAATTCACTGCAACCTCCACCTCCTGGGTTCAAGCAATTCTCATGTCTCAACCTCCTGAGTAGCTGAGATTACAGGTGTGTGCCACCTCACCCAGCTCATTTTTGTATTTTTAATAGAGATGTGGTTTTGCCATGTTGGCCAGGCTGGTCTCAAACTCCTTGCCTCAAGCAGTCCACCCACCTTGGCCTCCCAAAGTGCCGGGATTACAGATGTGAGCCACTGTATCTGACCTGTCTGCCTCTTCTTTGTTTTTTACTGGCCTTGCTCTTGCTAGGACTCCCAATATGATGTTAAATAGTAGTGGTAAGTGCAGACATACCTGCCATATTCACAATATTGGAGGGAAAGACATTCTGTCTTTCATCATTAAGTATGTTTTCAGCTGCAAGGAGAGAATAACATTGAATTATATGTCAGTATAGCTACTGCAGCACAATATTTAGCTTAACTACATATATTTGGTAGCCAAGACAAAAATGACTTCATGTGTGAAACTTAAGTTCCACCACAGCCTCAGCCAATTTGTGGCTAGGATTTTCAGAGATGTGGTAGAGAAGTTAGTATTTTCTCCACCATTTTCAAGTCAGGAGTAACAGTAAATATGCCATGATCATATACTATAGTCTGGGTACCATGATCTGCTATTACTCATAGCTTCAGTTAAAGATATTGTAGGTGTTAGAGGGATACCTGGGTAGTTAGGTTGTGAGGTAACCAGAAAGGTGGCTCCCATTCGAATCTAAGGAATGGTCAGTCTTCAAAATAATTATGTTTGATGAGAGAGACTTGACAGACATGAATATGAGTATCATATTAGTCTTTTCTCAAAATACTATACAGACATACCTGAGAATGAGTAATTTATAAAGAAAAGAGGTTTGATTGGCTAACAATTCCATAGGCTGTACGGGAGGCATGGCTGGGAGGCCTCAGGAAACTTACAATCATGGTGGAAAGCAAAGGGGAAGCAGGCACAACCTTCATATGGCCAGCAGGAGAGAGACAGCAAAGGAGGAAGTGCTACAAACTATAAAACAGCCAGATTGCATGAGAACTTACTACCAGGAGAACAATAAGGGGGAAATCCACCCCCATGATCCAATCACCTTCCACCAGGCCCCTCCTCCAACACTGAAGATCGTAATTCAACATGAAATTTGCCTGGAGACACAGAGCCAAACCATATCAAGTATATATTTCCTTAGAGGTGATACGATGGCTGGGGAGCCAGGCCAATGTGAACTAGCTATTATTATTAATTATCTTGAAAACTGGGAGACTTTCCAGACAAATGAGAGTAGAAATTTTCTTCCTTCCCCCTCCCTGCAAAAGGAAAACAAGTTATTCCCAACTCTTTTTGTTTTTTATTTTAGTGCTCCAATCTTCTGACAAGAATATGCTCAACTCTTCACCAAGTAAACACACAGGTTCCCATGTTTCTAAAAACTGATAAAATTAGCAATAAGTTTGTTTTATACCTAGACAATGGACATTTATGTAATGTAGATATCCAGAATAGGCAAATCTATAAAGTAAGAAAGTGGTTGTCTAGAATTGGGGGAAGAAGAGAGGGTGTGTACTTATTTGTGTATTAATTTTCTATTGCTGTTGTAACAAATTGCCATGAGTAGTGGCTTAAAACAACACTAATTTATCTTACAGTTTTGGAGGTCAGAAATCCAAAGTGGGTCTCATTGATATAAATTCAGGATTTAGACTAAGGAAAGAATCTGTTTCCTTGCCTTTTTTATTCTCTGGAGGCCACTCACTTTCCTTGACCCTTGGCCCCTTCTTCCATTTTCAAAGCTGGTGAAGTTGGGCTAAGTCCTTCTTGTGCTCTCATCTCTGTGGTTCTCTTTCAATTCCCTCTTTCATGTTCAAGAACTCTTACGATGACATTGGGCCCATCTGAATAATCCAAGATGATAATTTTTAAAAATTTATTTATTTTACTTCAGGTGCATACTATATCTGGCATTTCTCCCCATGTTAACCCTCCCCACCCTCCTCTAAGACAGGGTCTCACTTTGTTGCCCAGGCCAAAATGCAGTGGCTAAATCCAGGCTCACTGCAGCCTTGATCTCCCAGGCCCAAGTGATCCTCCCAACTCAGCCAGTAGCTGGGACTACGGGTCTGTGCCCATACCTGGCCAATTTTTGTTCCTTTTTGGGATTTTTTTTTGGTAGAGACAAGGTTTTGTCACCTTGCCCAGGCTGGTCCAAACTCCCAGGCTCAAGCGATTTGCCCACTTGGACATCCCACAGTGCTGGGATTACAGATGTGAGCCACTGCTCCCAGCCCCAAGGTAATCTTAAAGTCATCTGACTAGCAATCTTAATTTCACCTGCAACCTCATTTTCCCTTTGTCATGTAACCTAACATACAGATTCTAGAGATCAGGACATAGACATCTTTGAGGGGAAAAAAACACCACTCTGCTTACCACAGGGAAAATGGAGAATGGCTGCTGATGGTTATGAGATATCCTTTGGGGAGATGAAAATGTCCTGGAATTGACTGTGGTGATGCTTGCACAAGTCTGTGGACACACTAAAACCTATTTAAGTTTATACTCTACATGGATGAATAGTATGGTGTGTGAATTAAATGTTAATAAAGCAGGTATGTGTGAGTGTTCAGTATTTCTAAAACTAAATTATTTCACCTTCTTTCCTGAAACCAGCTCCTGTTCTTCAATTCCTGATCTCAGCTATTAGGTCATCCAAAATTCATGGCTATCATAGATGCTCTGGCTGCCTCGTATTCAATCATTTTTTTAAAATGTTCACCGTTTTCACTTCCTAGTTACTTAATATATCCTTCCTCAGACTTGCTCTTTCTTAATGTGTCTGAGTCTTTACCTCTAAGGAGGATAGCTTTTTTGTCCAATGACCCTTTGGCAATCTGGTGACACCTTCAAAACCAATTAAAATACAATTAAAGTTTTTTAGAATTTGTCATACAGAAATATAAGTGCATCTTTGCCAACGTGATGAAATGAAATAACAAGACTTAAAGGTGGGCCCAAATAACAAGGATAATTTCAAACTGGTGATGAGAATAGCCATATTCTGAGAGCTGCATAAACTGTAATGTGATATGAAAATATCTGTGATTTCTACTGTAGTTTGTTGCCAACATATAACAGAAGAAGATGCTAAATTTCGGTTAGGGATTAGCGAAAACAATGATATACTTGACTTCCTACTCAAGGTCTCTAAGGATCCCTCGGGGTTAAACCTCCTCCCGGGCGTAGAACCACTGAGAAGAGCGCTCCGGCATCCTAGAGAGGAAGCACGCGATGCTGGGCGCAAGGCCAACGTAATGACACACTTCCGTTGACGCAGCAGTTTCCGTTTTTGCCGAGGTGAGTGTTGCGGTTTGTTGCCCAGGAGTCGTTGCTAGGCGCAGGCACTTGAGCTGTAGAGAAGGCTGTCGGCTTTGTCCCTGCTGCCGCAGTGGAGGGAGTCAGGGTGGCCCCTCCGGGTCCGGGGAACGAAGGCTGCTTGGGTGCCTTCGCTCCCCAAGGCCCGCGTCGGCGCCTTGGGTAATGGAGGCTGTGGATATGGGCGGCTGGATGGAAAGGATGCTTGTGCTCTCGACACAGCCCAGACCTCATCTGCATATTGGGCCACACCTTCTTTCTGAGCCGCTAAGTGCCAGTTGCTGCTCTAGATTCCGGAGATGCAGCCGTGAATGAGGCGGGGTGTGGGCTCCGCCCCCAGGGAGCTTTGAGCCCAATGGGAAAGTCATGTGGAAAAGTCATGTGTTAATCACCTCTGGTCATTTCACTCTACCTGCCCGTGGCTTAGTGCATGTAGGTCGAAGACCATGTTCTTGACCTGCACAAAGCATGGTTTTGTCCCTTGTGACTTACTCAGCATCATCTAGCAGCACACTCCCCCTTGACTGTGCTACTACAGTCTTCTTGACGATTCACTACTAGAACATAGCTTTTGCATATGCTGCTACTTTTGTAAATATTTCCTTTATACCTTAGTTAATTTATATTCTTAAGCTTTCCCATCCAGGCTAGTTTCCCCTGGCAGTGATCAAAGTTGTGAACTTAAAAGTTATTTGAGGCCGGGCGCGGTGGCTCCCACCTGTAATCCCGGCACTTTGGGAGGCCAAGTAGGGTGGATCACGAGGTCAAGATATTGAGACCATCCTGGTCAACATGGTGAAACCCTGTCTCTACTAAAAATACAAAAATTAGCTGGGCATGGTGGCGCACGCCTGTAGTCGCAGCTACTCGGGATGCTGAGGCAGGAGAATTCTTGAACCCGGGAGGCGGAGGTTGCGGTGAGCCAAGATCGGGCCATTGCACTCCAGCCTGGGTAACGAGCAAAACTCAGTCTAAAAAAAAAAAAAAAAGTTATTTCAGAAAGTCTTGGTTAATGTATGTTTTTCCTTTAGACAAAGCTCCGCAAGGGACAGGATCGTCCCCCTTCTCTCTCTACTTCATCTCTTGTGTCATACGTGACCGGGCATGAAATAGATATGCGATAAATATTTGTTGAATGAAGAAAGCACAAATCAGTGGTATATAGGAAAAGGAGTATGGTATGAGTGGAGTGTTTAACAGGGACACCAAACTTGGTCTGTAGAGACAGATCATGATCTGAAGGTGAAGGGTGGCTAGATTACTGGAGAGTATGGCAGGCAAAGAATCTCAGTTACAGTGGTTCTGAGGTTGGAGAGGAGTAGTTCATACAGAACAAACAGTAGGTATGAAGGTCCTGAGTTAGCATAGAGGAAACTGAAAGGCGGCCATTGTAGCTAAACTAAGAGAAAAGAGGAAGGTGGCACAAGATGAGGCTGGCAGAAAACTGCATCATGCATTAAGTCTCTGTAGGGAAAACACTGGCTTTTTATAGAATATTGCTGTTTAACAAGAATACAAAGTGTCTGTAGGGGATGATATAGTTAAACCAATAATCCAGATGTTTTAGTGTGTTGAGGTGGCCCTTCAGGATCCTTTGGTAGTCAGTTTCTGGTTATTACCGGGCCCTTGAATGGGGCAGTGAACTAAAAAGTTGCCTGCCCCAGGTCGAAGTAAAGGAAGACTTACTCTGGGACTTTTTTCCTGAATTTTCTTGGCCAATCTTGTTTATTCTTTTATATTAACCTTAAAATCATTTTGCCAAGTTCTAAAAGCATTCATTTTAGGATTAGTATTGGAAAGAATTTAGTGTAGTTGTTAAAAGCATGACTTGGCCCGGTGCGGTGGATCATGCCTGTAAATCCCAGCACTTTGGGATGCCAGTGTGGGTGGATCACTTGAGGCCATGAGTTTGAGACTTAGGCTGGGCAACATGATGAAACCCCGTCTCTACTAAATTTATGAAAATGTGCCAGGTGTGGTGATGCATGCCTATAATCGCAGCTACTTGGGAGGCTGAGGCAGGAGAATTGCTTGAACCTGGGAGGCAGTGATTGCAGTGAGCTGCAATTGTGCCACTGCACTCCAGCCTAGGTTGACAGAGGTAGACTCTGTCTCAAAAACAACCAAAACAAAGCAAAACAAAAAAACCCTAAAACATGACCTTTGAAGCCTGGCAGATCGCGTGTGGGATCTAAGTTCATCCATTCACTGGCTGAGTGTCTTGGTAGAAGAAATTATTCTCTTAGCCTTCTCATTTGGGAAAAATTAAACGTTTGAAAAATTTTTGTGAGGACTAAATAATATGCATTTTCCACCCAAAAACATGACACTTGCTATTTTTTAACCTTTTATGTTCTCAGTAAAATTGATTTTTAAAAATAAAGGTTTGGGATTCCTCTTGTTAAGTTTTGCTCTGAGTTTATTGGTGTCTTTTGCTTGTTTTGCTCTTCATTTAGCTTGGTGTTGGTGAGGACAGGCTCTGGTGTCCAAGGATAAGTTATTTATTCTTTCAAAAGCTGTTTCTTCAGAATTAAAAGCCTCATGGTATGGTGTGGACTAAAAAGTACATATGTATATGCCACTTACCCAGTGAGCATTTAGTAAGTGATTGCGGCTTGTTATTGGCAAGTTTGTTGCATTAAGGAGAGCCTTTTACTGGGCTGAGCTCAATGTTGGTTCTCTTTGTTTCTTCCCTCAGCCTTTGCCTCCTAAGAGGGAGCCCAGGTGATGGCAGCCATACCTCTGAAAGCTCAATGCCAGGTGAGCTGTGGACCCCTGAGGTCAGCTTTATGGAGTTCTGATTTGAAAGAAGTGAGGGGTGGGAGCAGGTAGATAACGGTGATCCTGGCAAGTCTTAGAGCCAAACCAATAGGAAGACCCCTGTTGATTCCCTCAACTGGGTGCTGGGAAAAGAGGTAGGACTGGGTGCTGGGGAGAGAGCTAGGGCCAGTGAAGATGGAAACAGGAGAGAGTTACCTGGAAAGCCGAAGTACAGCCTCCTGAATACTGAGAATCTCTGCTGGGCTGGAGAATCTCCAGATTCAGTAGCTGTCCTCCTGCAGAGGGAATTCTGAGAATGAGGGACTCAGTCTGGTGACGTAGGGATCGAGGATAGGATGGAAGTGATCAAGATCAGCAAGGGCACAAGGTTCTTGGAAAGTAGGAGCGGAGGGACAGCAGGAAGAAGACAAGAAAGGGGGCCTATCTCATTTGTTCTCCAAAACAAAGAAGTTAGTTTGGGCTTCAGAATCAGGGAACATATATTCTTGAGGTCACTACTGCTGGCTAAGCGAGACAGTGGGCTGTGATCGGAAAGTCTACACTAGGACAGGACACCTGGAGTTAGGGATTTCATTAGGCCTCGGAGGCGTGGTAGCCTGGAGCAAGTCATTGACTGCTTTGCATCTCAAATGAATTCATTTGTAAATGCACATAAATACATTACATTTATGGGACAGGGGAGTTGATTTCCTGAATTATATTTCACTTTTTGAGCTGGAGTTGCTGCTTGGTCATTTCTTTCCTCCTGGCACTTATTTATCTAGTAACTTAGTACCCATGAACCATATCCCAAGTCCCAATCTCATATTTCTCACATCCTTCAGTTTTCTCTACCTGACTGTCTCACTGATACATCAGCTTCCTTGGAGTTCCTACCCTCTTCTGGTTTTTCCACAAGTCTCTGACATCACACTATATTGTAGTCCTAATTAATCAGTTTCTAAATTGCTGTGTAATTGTTGACTGTGTTCTTCCCAATACCATTTCTAGAAAGACACGAAGTCTTGTTTTTTCTTCTCCCTCTTTTACTTGGGCCATCTTTTCTATTACATTTAGAGTTTGTCATTCCTTCTCTGGGATTTTGTTTGCAGAGCTTCCTGGATAGATTCTGTGTGTATAGTTGTGCTTCCTGGATAGATTCTCTATGTGTAGTTGTGCACCTTCCCATTACCTGGTCACCTGATACACCTCAGTTTCCTGAGTTTGGATTTTATCCTCCAATACAGGGTTCTCAAACTTCAGTGTACATCAGAATTACTTGGAAGCTTTACTGAAGTGTGGACTGCTGTCACGATGGGGCCCAAGAATTTGCCTAACAAGTTCCCAAGTGATGCACCAGCTACAAGAATATAAAGTGTCCGTAGGGGATGATATAGTTAAAACAATAAACCCAATGTTTTAGTGTGTTGAGGTGCCCCTTCAGGATCTTTTGGGTAGTTAGTTTCTGGTTATCACCGGGCCCTTGAATGGGGTAATGAACAAAAAAGATGCCTGCTTCAGATCCAAGTAAAGGAAGACTTACTTGGGGATTTTTTTTCCCGAATTTTCTTGGCCATTCTTGTCTATTCTTTTATATTAACCTTAAAATCATTTTGCCAAGTTCTAAAAACATTTCTGTTAGGATTACTATTGGAAAGAATTTAGTGTAGTTATTAAAAGCGTGACGTGGCTGGGTGCGGTGGCTCATGCCTGTAATCCCAGCACTTTGGGAGGCCGAGGTGGGTGGATTATTTGAAGCCAGGAATTTGAGACTAGTTTGGGCAACATGATGAAACCCTGTCTCTACTAAATTTACGAAAATGCGCCAGATGTGGTGGCACATGCCTATAATCCCAGCTACTTGGGAGGCTGAGACTATACTCTGAATACCACTGTTCTAGTTTGTGGCGATTCATTCAAGAGGTTCCTTCGGGAGTTGATGGGGTCAGGTTGTCAGCTGGGCAGAGGATAGATTCAGTGTGGGACAAGCCTGGAAGTGGAGCTAAAGTGTCCCCAGCTGTTGACCTTGTGTGCTGATTGTACCATGGTAAGGAAGAGTCAGATTCCAGAAATATGTAGGTGATAAAATTGGCAGGACTTGAGTATTAACTATCAGCAGTTAGTGACGATGGGGCTTTGAATGTCTAGTATTAATCTCAAGTTCAAGCATTAGAGAGTGGGCTGAAATTGGTGTTATTATCAGAGAGGGAAAAATACTGTCACTCACTATGCCACTTAGTTTATATAAATTAGAATGGGAGCCATTTTGGGGAAGACGAGTTTGGTGTTGCATGATGAGCCAGTGTATTGGGTCCTCCAGAGAGTCTGAGGCAGTGCTGGGGTGAGGGGGATGTGGAGATGTGCAAAATCAGCTGAGGCATTGGAAGGTGGGAGTATCCCTGAGCACTCTGGTAATGAAGTTTAATACCCATATCTGAGGAGTGACTAGAGGCTCTAAACCAGGTGTCAGAACTTCGTGGAAAGGTAGAGTTGAGGCCAGCAGGGAGGGAAAAGAGTATCTATTGAAAAAGCATGAGGGACTGGGCATGGTGGCTCATACCTGTAATCCTGGCACTTTGGGAGGCTGAGGCAGACGGATCCCTTGAGTCCAGGAGTTCAAGACCAGCCTGGGGAACATGGCAAAATCGCGTCTGTACAGAAAATACAAACAGTAGCCAGGCAGGGTGGTGTGTACCTATAGTCCCAGCTACTCAGGAGGCTGAGGTGGGAGTCTCATCTGAGCCAGAGGTGAGCTGAGATTGTGCCATGGCACTCCAGCCTGGGTGACACTGTCAAAAAAGAATGAAAAAACAAGAAAAAAAGGAGAAAAATAACAAAAACTAAAACTAAAACCCCAAGATGCATGAATCTTAGTTGGCAGAAGCTGCTACAGATTGTCTTGAGGTATAAAGATAAGGAGCTAAAAGAGCTTCCCAGCAGCAGCCATTTAATTCTAGAAGCATCATTTTCTAGGAAAACCCATCAAGGAGCAGAGTCGATTGTACCAGGAGACTCTCAGCTCCCTCTGCAGGATGCTCTTGAGCACAGGCATTACAGCCCTTTATCAAGAATCATATGGGAGTTGAATGAGACAGGCCCATCAGTGCAAACCATGACTCTGTTCTTGTTTCATGGGCATAAGGTTTGGGGCAGGGTGAGCACATGTGGGGAAGAGATGGATTGGCTGGGAATAGGGAGTACCTAATAGGAACATGTAGGTCCTGAGATACCATTTGAAGCAAATTGTTTACTTGTAGGTGCAACACCAAAAAACTGAAAATATTTACTAAATCAAAGATTTTGCTGTGGGAAGGTTAACTAATAAGAAACTTCTTTCTTAGGGTGTAAAAGTGTTAAATCACATTTTATGACAGTAAATTTTGTATCCTAATGGAAGCTCTTCTGGTAGTGAGAGAAGTTCCAGGTTTTTGCTTGTAGAAATAGTCATATAATGGTCTGATATCCAGTTCTTTTCGCCTTTTGTCATTATGCATCCCTCACAGGACCTTCCCTCAACCCCCTACCTGTCTTCTCTGCCCCATACTCTGGCCCAGAGCCAGAGGATTGGCTCTGGGGTAGCTCTGTTGTTTTAGGAGATGGTGACCTTTGAGGATGTGGCTGTGCACTTCACTAAGACAGAATGGACTAGTCTTTCTCCTGCCCAGAGGGCCCTGTACAGAAGTGTGATGTTGGAGAATTATGGGAATCTGACTGCTATGGGTAAGACCATTTTCCTCCTAGGACTCAGATCTGTACTTTTCAGTTTTCTTCCTTCTTTTACAGACTGGGTGATGGGTGTGGTGTGGAGAGGAGAGGCTGTCTCTTGTGTCCTCCACTGAGCGACTACAGGGCTGAGGCTCAGTGACCAACTTCAAAGATTGCTGGGTAGGGAGAGGTCTTGAGTCACTTTGGTCTCCCAGTGAAGGGAATTACTGTCCCCTGGTGGGAGTATGTTTTTTCTTCCAAGGGGCTCTGCCCAGTAAGAAATAAGTAGTGTTTGTTGTCTGGGGAAGACCGTGACTTCTTCCCTGTGTTTGCTCATGCCTTGCAGATCTCACTAACTTAATTTTTCTTGATTGTTTTTTTTAGGAAGAAGTCACAAATGCTCAGTTTCCTCTTGATCAGAATCTCTCTGGCCTTCCCCAGTCAAGAACTCTCTTCTCTGGGTCTTATTCTTACTGAGACATCTAGGGTTTTCCTTCTTTTGAAACACCAGATACAGGGCTGAAAAGTACCATTTTCTTCCTTTTTTCAGGGTACCCAGTTCCCAAACCTGCACTGATCTCGCTCCTGGAAGGAGGGGACGTGGCTTGGGACCTGGAAGCACAGGATGATCCCCTGGCAGAGGGGACCAAAAACATCTGTAAAGGTAGGTGAGGCAGGTTTAGAACCAACAACTGTAGAGTTTTATGGAGCACTGTATTTAAAAGTGAACCATGCTGGGCAGAATTTAAATATAATAGGTGATTTCACCTAATAACTAAAATATGAAACCTTTCCCACCAATCTTAACTCATACTAACTTGTAACCACCCAGTACGTCTCATCAGCAATCCCTGAATCCATTGCTCCTTTCTTAGTTGCAACATTGCCTACCTTAGTGGTCTTCCTTGGTTGGGATAGATTTATTCAGGAGCAGTTTTTGAGCAACTTGCTATGTACCAAACTTTGTTTAAGAAGTTCTGGAAGATACAAGTTATGGAGGCAGATGTAAAAAGCTAAAAAGAAAAGTTTTAAGTGCTATTAGGAATAGGATAGCCAATGTGAAGGTAAAATGGACCAGATCTTCCCAAAGGTTGGCCATAAACGGGGAGAGCTGAGTCAGATAACACTGAGAAGTCATGGCATGAGAGGATTTTTTTTTTTTTAAATTCAAAGGAATTCAGAGCTGAGCACAGGATGGGAGGTTCCTTTAGAATAGGCAAGTGGATGACTAGAGCAGGCCATTGAGAAGGTGGGTGGAGAGTCTGAGATAAAAGGCAGGTCTGAAAGGGTACTCTAACAGCTGGGTTGAAATGACCCCCAGGGAGAAAAAAGGAGGGCTGAATCTTAACCATTAAGGTATGTTTAATTTCAGTGAGAGAAGGAAGAGAAAATAGACAGTCAAATGGTCAGATGGGTGCCACCAAGAGCAAATAGTGAAGCTGAAGGCAGAGACAGGAGTTTCAGTGCAGTTGGTCTGCGGAGAGCAAGTAAATGGAAAGTGATGAAGCTGGGGCAGCACTTCAGTCTCTTATTCTAAGAATCTGAAAAAGAATCATCAAGATAATTGAGAAGCTGGTGGTCTGTTCTCACACTGCTGTCTCTGGTGATGATTCTTTTTCAGACTCTTGGTTACCACCTTTACTTGCGTCTCAGATTACTCCTCTCCCAGCATTCCCCTTTGGAGTTCCCTTACTCCTTTAACTCGCACTCATAGGATGAACTTGATTAACCTGCAGATGAGTTCCAGGTACTGATGTGAAAGTTGAAATGATCTCTTTTAAAGCCTTGTAATTTTCAGTGCTCTATCTAGTATAGCTCTCAGTGGCATTGTTTGTGTTTTCTGTCTGTTACGTCAGATGCTGAGACCAACACTGACGGTGAATCCGCATTAACCCAGAAAATTTCTGAAGAAAGAGATGGGATGATGTCACATGGGCAGCTGAGGAGTGTCCCTCAGAGAACCAACTTCCCAGAAACATGTGATGTGGAGAAGTACCAGGACATCCCCACAGTAAAAAACATCCGAGGAAAGGTTCCAGGAATCCACTGTGCAAGGAAACCCTTCATATGTGAGGAGTGTGGGAAATCCTTCAGCTATTTTTCCTACTATCTTAGACACCATAGAATCCATACTAGGGAGAAACCCTTTGTGTGCAATGAGTGTGGAAAAGCCTTTAATGGCAATTCTTCATTAATTCGGCACCAGAGGATTCACACTGGAGAGAAACCCTATCAGTGTGAGGAGTGTGGGCGAGCCTTTAATGATAATGCAAATCTGATCAGGCATCAGAGAATCCACAGTGGGGACAGACCCTATTACTGCATAGAGTGTGGAAATAGTTTTACCAGTAGTTCTGAGTTTGTTATACATCATAGAATCCACACTGGGGAGAAACCCTATGAGTGTAATGAGTGTGGCAAAACTTTTGTTGGTAATTCACCCCTACTTCGGCATCAGAAAATCCACACTGGAAAGAAACCCTATGAGTGTAATGAGTGTGGCAAAAGTTTTGGAAGGACTTCCCATCTAAGCCAACATCAGCGTATTCACACAGGGGAAAAGCCTTATTCTTGTAAAGTATGTGGACAAGCCTTCAGTTGTCATACAAAACTAACTCGGCACCAGAGAATTCACAGTGAGGAGAAGTCCTTTGACTGTGTAGATTGTGGAAAAGTCTTCAGTGCTCAGGGACAATTAAAAAGGCATCTGAGAATTCATATTCAGGAATCTTCCTCTGTATGTGATGAGTGTGGAAAAGCCTTCACTAGCAAAAGAAATCTTCATCAACATCAAAGAATCCATACTGGAGAGAAACCCTATGGGTGTAGCAAGTATGAGAAGGCCTTTAGGACTTCTTCCCAGCTAGGTTATCTTGGGCACGTGCACTCTGGAGAGAAGCCTGTGCTGGATATTTGTCGTTTTGTCCTCCCGGAATTTTTTACCCCCTTTTACTGGTAATAGTACACTCCAGTGAAATGTACTGGGTGAATTCTGTCTTCTACTCTGGAATGGAATGTGTGACACAGGCCTGGCTCAGCCTCTGATTTATCCCTCAAGCCACAGTTACTGATTCAGATGTTAGTATATGACCAAAGATGGTCTAATTAGAGTTCCAGGATTACAAGAGCTAATAGGAAGAAATGCTCTCCTTCTCCACCCCAACTGGTTTTAACGCTGAGAAGAACTAGATTCTCACAGAGGCTGAGAATGAAGTCAACACACTAAAAAAGGCATCTGAGAATTGGAGAGCAGTTTAAGACTGAAGATAGTGTTTGAACAGCCACATCAGACCATGTCTGAACCTAAAAATACAAATGGGTTTTTGAATTGCAGTAGCCATTAAATTCCATTTTTGTTTTTGGCTTTGGCACATTTGAGTTAACTGTTCTTCCCTTGGAACAGAATTTTGACTTAAACAGTGTTGTTAGTCTTCAACATGTTATCCCTGAAGACTTATTTGAAAAGTCTTCAGGAATAACATACCCAAATGGATGGAGAAATGTTTTGTGCATATGTTATGTAGGAAAGTCTTTAGTAATAGCCATGGCAGCTCCTAAACCCCATGATTGTAATGAGATTGAGAAGCCCACTGTGACACTGGAGAGCCCAGGTTGTATCAGACACCACAAGTAAATAGAAATTCTAACAACTTGAGCTCTATAACAAAAATCTCGTATAGCAAAATTATGTCTGCACCAGTGAATCTGTTCTCAAGAAAAGTCTTAACTAGGAAACTAAAGGCTTTCACTCTGAAAGCTTTTATTTTCTGCTTATTCAGTTTTTTATTTGGAATGAATGCTACTCTAGGCATTAAACTGGGAAATGCCAGGCTATTGTAGCTATTATAGCGTGGCATTTGCTGTTTTAATTCCTAGGACAGCGTGCTCACTTTGGCCTTTGACCTGGGTAGGGAGCCAAGGAAATGCTATGGTTCTTAGTCATAAGACACTGCAGAGATACTGGCCCTTTTCTTTGGTGATAAACATAATCTGTACACTTCTTTTTCTCCCATGTGCCCTCCTGCTGCCAGTTAGTGTTGGAATCTTCTTACCCAATTTCAGACTTAATGGCTTATTGAGTCTTAACAATTGGGTGGCTTCACCACCTCTTCCTTGCCAGCAGATGAATGAGCAGCTGTATCCTGTGCTTGGGTTGACCAATGAATGACAGACTTGGGGAATTAAGTAAATGCTTTTTAATTGAAATCTAGCACAAACATAAAAATGCATGAGTTGGCTGGGTGCGGTGGCTCACGTAATCCCAGCACTTTGGGAGGCTGAGGCGGGCAATTAAGGTCAAGAGATTGAGACCATTCTGGCCAACGTGGTGAAACCCCGTCTCTACTAAAAATACAAAAATTAGCTGGTCGTGGTGGCGCATGCCTGTAGTCCCAGCTACTCGAGAGGCTGAGGCAAGAGAATCACTTGAACCCTGGAGGCGGAAGTTGCAGTGAGCTGAGATTGCATCACTGCACTCCAGCCTGGTGAAAGAGCGAGACTCCCTCTAAAAAAAACAAAACAAAACCCGTGAGTCATGGTTGTATAACTTGAGTTTTTTCAAAGGACATAGCCTTATAATCACCAAGATAAAGAAATAGAACATAGCACCTTACAAGCCTCCCTGTACCTTATTACAGTTCTTATGGAACCTCTACCCTGACTTATATCACCAGAAATTATTTTGTTCTTTTGTGTCAATGGAATAATCAGTACAGATTCATTCTCATTGCTGTGTATTATTATATTACATGAATATACCACAATTTATTGCTTACTGTTGGTGGGCATTTGGGTTATTTCAAGGGGGATCATTTTGGTGGCAGAAAATCTTAAAGCCACCCAGAAAAAAAACTGTTTAAAGTAATGGTGGTCGGGGGCTGCTTCAAATAGTGCTGCTTCATCCCAGCTGCCCTGTAGTAAATGATAACAGCAGTAAACTTTTTTGGCACTTAACATATGACAGACAATTTCCTAATCACACAGATTTATGCAGTACGATAACTATGAAGAGCGTGCTATAATTAGCTCCATGTTGCAGTTGAGGAGTCATTAATTAGGTTGCCCAAGGATGCAGTAGTGGAGTAGGTATTCAAACCCAGGCTGTCTGGTTTCAGAGCTTGTGTTCTAACTGTTGCACCATATGGCCCTACAGAGGTTGTATGTAAAGTATGTGACGCTGTGTCTTGGTAACAGAAGAGACTTTTGGAAGAAACAGATATACTCCTTTGGGGTAGAGGAGAATATTAGGATCAAGTCAAGTTTGGGAGGCTATGCTTGGCTTCACACAATGGGAGGGGCGAAATTGGCATCAGAGAGGAAACTATAGGTTGAGATGGAATCATAAGACATGTCCAATAAAGACTGTCCCAGCAGAGCTGTCGTGAAGGAGGTAGCATGCCTCCAGTATGCAGAGGATCTGGTCCCCGACTTACTGGCTTTGTACCTCTCAACACCGTCTGAAAATGGGTGTCTTCATATCATGTACCTGAACCAGAGAGCTGGCTCCACTGAGGTCCAAGTGAGACCCCCTCACTTCAGCTTTGAGGTGTAGGGATATCTGAGTGAGGTTTGTTTCCTTTTTTCAGGACTTCACTAGTTAGCTCCCTTGGCCCTAACCCCAGTGCCACTGTCAGGAAGCCCCCTCCAATTGAGTAACTGTCCCTGAATCGGTTATGATTAATGTATTAGTTTTCTTTGGCTTCTTTTTTTTTTTTTTTTTTGAGACGGAGTTTCACTCATGTTACCCAGGCTGGAGTGCAATGGCACGATCTCGGCTCACCGCAACCTCCGCCTCCTGGGTTCAGGCAATTCTCCTGCCTCAGCCTCCTGAGTAGCTGGGATTACAGGCACGCACCACCATGCCCAGCTAATTTTCTGTATTTTTAGTAGAGACGGGGTGTCACCATGTTGACCAGGATGGTCTCGATCTCTTGACCTCGTTCATCCACCCGCCTCAGCCTCCCAAAGTGCTTCTTTGGCTTCTTAACAGCAATCTATTCTCACAGTTCTAGTGGCTAGATGTCTGAAAACAGTTTCCCTGGGCAGAAATGGTTTTGTCAGCAAAGCCACGCTCCCTCAGAAGCCTCTAGGACAGAACCTGGTCTTTCTTTAAGCTGCTGGTGACTGCCAGCGTTCCTTAGTAGCAA
Organism: Cebus imitator; assembly: GCF_001604975.1. NCBI lineage: Eukaryota > Metazoa > Chordata > Mammalia > Primates > Cebidae > Cebus > Cebus imitator. Next base: position 9,818,127 of record NW_016107432.1, read on the forward strand.
CATCACTCCAGCCTCTGCTGTCTTCACATCACCTTCTCTGTCCAATCTCCCTGGCCTCTCATGAGGGCATTTGTGATGGCATTTAGGACCCATCCAGATAGTGCAGGATAATTCCTTGTCATAGGACCTTTAATTTAGTCACACTTACAAGAACTTTGCCATTTAAGGCAACATTCACAGGTTCCAGGAATTAGGACCTGGTATGGATGGTTATTATTCAGCCCACCACTGCCACTGAGGTTCATCTGTAGAAAACCCCCCCAAACAAGACACCCTAATGCAAGGTAAAATTTGTCTCAGGAGTCTGGAGATAGCCCAGGGCAGCTGAGGCAGTTGTATAATATCAGTGGGGACCCAGTCTCCTTCCAAAGTACCACTTGGCCATCCTTAATGGGGCCATTTTCCTCATTGTCCAAGGTGGCTCCTAGAACTCCAACTGTCAAGAGCTTGTTCCGGACAGTAGAGGAAGAGGAAGAAGAACATTCCATTTTGCCTTAAAGAAGACTTTCTGTAAGTACCACAGAACATTTCCAGTTAAATGTTTATGTCAAGAACATGTTAGTCACATGACTATACCTGGCTGCCAAGGGCACTATATCCTCTAGTTGAGTGGCAGTGTGCTACATCAAATGACTTCACGGTTTTGTTTAGGAGGAGGAAGGAGAACAAATGTTTGGGTAACTAGCAGCCTTTGCCATGGCGTATGACTGCCGTCGAATTCTACATGTCTTAAAAACTTTGGTTAAGGAAAAAACTTTGGTGTACAGCTGGCTGTGCTCTTTGAATTTAAATGTGTGTAGTAACTCTAGGATAGGTGCTATATTTATCCCCAATTTACAGGTTGGGAACAGTGAAATCCAGCAGATTGATGGGAGGTACAGCAGATGCCTCTCAAATGCACTCACATCACTTTGGCACACCTCTGGCTTTCACTGTAGCTGTGGTGAACAGTTGTATGTTAACTTAGAGCTCCCCTTGCACTGCTCAGGCACTCCATATGCCTTTTGACATTCTGCCTCAGGCACTTTTCCAGAGCTCACTCGACTAGGAAGCACAGCCTGGGAATACACAGGGCAAGTTAGCAATCCCAGAAAAACCCTTAATAATGCTAGACAAGAGCTTGAGGATTAAGGTTCCAGTCTCTCACCTTTCAAGTGGAAAATTAGGAGGAATTTTTTACTCTTTTCTGGAGCTCCCAGTGCTCATATCATCAACCTTTAGAACACTTTATATTGTCATTTCCTCCTGTCCTGTCTCACTCACTGGGTTCTTTTAGTCCTGCTTCCTGGGATCATCTGCTGAATAAATGGGCATTTGAGTTCTTGTCTCAAGCCCTGCCTTCATGGGAACCCAAACTAAAGAGAGGAAGACAGAACCTTCAGGCAATAAGAATGTGTCTTATATTCCAGTAGTCAATATGAGTAGTCAACTCAACTGGAATCTTTTAGATGTTAGAGGATGGCCCCGATGAGCATTTCTGTGATGGAATCCCATTCTGTTTTCAGTGGTGGCTGCACATTTCTGATTTCTACTTGAAAGAAGCTTCCTCTCAGAGCAACTGTGCTGTGGGGCACAATGTTTTTCTGTGTATCAGTAACGTGCATAATTTTAGATAGACTAAGTTGTTTCTGTAACTATAGCTCTGAGTATTCAGGAGCTAAAACATGGTAAATATCAGTGATCAGCCTGTGAGGAGGAGCTGGCAAGGCATGTCCCTCAGATTATCAACTAAAATGAGCACTTGCGGTCATGCAAATAAAAGAGTCCTTAGTAGTGTGCCACATACAATAAATGATTTTATTAATTACTCAACATTTTTTTTGAGACAGGATCTTGCTCTTCCACCTAGGCTGGAGTGCAGTGGCATGATTATGGCTCACTGCAGCCTTGACCTCCCAGTCTCAAGTGATTCCCATACCTCAGCCTCCCTAGTAGCTGGGACTATAGGCATGTGCCACCGCACCCAGCTAATTTTTATGTTTTCTGTAGAGACAGAGTTTCACTATGTTGCCAGGCTTGTCTAGAACTCCTGAGGTCAAGCAGTCATCCCACCTTGGCCTCCAAAAGTGCTGGAATTACAGGCATAGGTCACTGTGCCTGGCAACAAATATTTATTTAGTGACTTATGTGTGCTAAGCAACATGCTAGCTGATAGCACATGATGATAGAACATGTTACTGATGAGCAACATGGAGCATCTCTCCAGTTCCTGCTGCTACCGCCCTGTTCTGAGCCACCAACATTTATTTCCTAGACTACTACAATTGCTCCTTAAGTAGTCTTCCCACTTCTGCTCTTGAATCTTTCTAATCTATCTGCCAATCAGCAGCCAGAGTGTGCTTTAAAAAATATAAAACATAACATGCTTCTCTTAAAAAATTTCAGTGTGTTTCCATTGACCTTGAAATAAAATCCAAGCTCTTTAACATGAGCTGCAAAGCTCCAATGATTGCACATCCTCCCTCTTCTCTACCCATGATGTGTCAAGCTTTCTTTTTTTCCACTGAAGGGCCTACAAGTTTGTTATTCCTCCTGCTTGGAATGTTCTCTCTTTGATTATGTGCCCAGATATCTCACTCATATTTCTCGAGTCTCAGCCCAAGGTCACTTCCTCAGGCCTTTCCTTATCTCCCAGTTAAAATGGAGGTAACGAAATATCCCTTGATATT
>NW_016107432.1:9820875-9861649 GCF_001604975.1 Cebus imitator
TGAGATGGAGTTTCGCTCTTGTTGCCTAGTCTGGAGTGCAATGGCATGATCTTGGCTCACTGCAACCTCCGCCTACCGAGTTCAAGTGATTCTCCTGCCTCAGTCTCCCAAGTAGCTGGGATTACAGGCACACGCCACCACACCCCAGCTAATTTTTTGTATTTTTAGTAGAGACGGGGTTTCTTCTTCTTGGTCAGACGGGTCTCGAACTCCCGACCTCAGGTGATCTGCCTGCCTTGGCCTCCCAAAGTGCTGGAATTACAGGTGTGAGCCACCGCTCACAGAGGGGAGCAGCACCAGTTTGGAGGACGATGGTTCCGAGGCAGCCCCAGAACCTTGGAGAGCTCCACAGACACCCCGAACGAGCTGGAACTAGCACCTTGGACAGCACCACGGCTTCTTTGTTTTGTACTGCCATCCCTTGTACCTGGATGATATTATCAACACACGTTGCAGTGGTCACTGTTAATTTCCTGGGACTTTCGACTCCTGTGTACCTGGCAATTGTAATCCTCTAAAGTCAGCAGTCCTTTAGAAGTTTCTTTACGACAAGGTGGGGGTTGGGATTCTTTCTTTTTCTAGGAACTTCAGCATCAGAGCTGATAATTGGACCTACTCCCTTGGAAGCTCTGTGGGATTGGTACCTAGTATAATTGTGTTATTCTGGAGGCCCACATCCTTCAAATTTGGGGAAAATGTGTACTAACTGGCTGTACTACCTAAGGAAGAATGGTCAGGGCTCTTCCTAGACACATATAAGCAAACTATCAGGCAATGCATGTGAGAAAGAAGGTATATTGTATTCATTTGGAGACAGGTTCCTTGATTCTTTTTTATATCCTCTTTTCACTTGCTAACCCCCACCTGTTAACCTCCTTTCAGAAACATACAATGGATTGGATCTGCTTTCTCTGTGGTAAAAACCTCTGAACTTGATTGTTGTCGGCAAGTTTCTGTGAGGTTATGCACAAAAAACTTGGAAGGAGTTTGGCACTGTAGGTCTTTCTCCTAGTTATAATATGTCATATTTACAAACTTATGCATTAATAACTCCCTTATTGACAAAAGATATAATCAGGTCCACAAATAAGTTAGAGGAGGGGAAAAGTAACATTAATTGAGCAACTACTGAATCCTGGTCCCTGTTGTATGTACTTTATGTTGTATGCATGTGTAGTATTTACAGCAGCTATGCATTATTACTTCATTTTTCAGATGAATCAATGGAATTTCAGAAAAGCTAAGTGGTTGCCCAAGGTCTCATAGCTCGTAAGTGAAGAAAACAGGACTTCTTAATCCTGTACATTTATTTTCAATTTCTTTTTCTCTGTGTTTCCTTTTTGAATAGTTTCTATTGCTATGTCTTCAAATTCACTCATCTTTTTTACTGTAATGTCTCATCTGATGTTAATCCCATCCAATGTATTTTTATTGCACATTACAGATTTTCATCTCTAGAAGTTTGATTTGGGTCATTTTTATATCTTTCATTTCTCCACTAACCTTTTAGATGTATCAGATGTGGCTGTAATAACTTTTAAATGTCATTTCCTACTAATTCTGTTGTGACTATTTCAGAAGTCTATCAGGATTAGTTTTTAATGTAATTTCGTGTATTATGAGTTACTGGCCAAAGTAGGTAGTATTAATTTAAACTCTATACTTAATGGTACAAACTATGATTATAAATTTTTAGGGGATATTTCTACTAACACTTCAAAGCTTAGGCAAGGACCATAAGATTCTTTGTTATCTCTCTTTGTTCATGAGATTTTAAAAAGATTTATCCTTTCATGGGTCCAGGAATTTGGATGAGTATATGTGTGTGAGAAAAATATCTGTTTCTATTCCTTGCTTCATGCCTGCCTCCTATATATTACAATTCTGCTTTCTCAGATATCAAGATTTACAACTCTTCACCATTCCCACTGATGTTGGCCAAAGCATCAGCTGAGCTCTTCAGGCCAAACCAGCACCTCTGGTTTTAGTTTCTTGTTTGGTTTGGTACCTGGATACACTTTCCTGTGAGCTAAGTATTTAAAATGATGTTGAATATTATTTCTTATTCTAAATTTTGAGATTCTCATTGATATTATTTGCTACATAGCCCTCAACAGAATTCTGAATAGAATAGAATAATATTTATTGTCTTAAACTCACTGTTGTAAGATATTAATATAACTATGCCATTTTCTCTTTAACTTCATATTTGTCTGATGTATCTATTTTCCATTCTTTAACTTTCTTTTTTTTTTTTTATGATGGAGTCTCGCTCTGTCACTCAGGCTGGAGTGCAATGGTGTGATCTTGGCCCACTGCTACCTCCATCTCCCGGGTTCAAGCGATTCTCCTGCCTCAGCCTTCTGAGTAGCTGGGACTACAGGCGTGCACCACCACACCCGGCTAATTTTTTATAGTTTTAGTAGAGATGGAGTTTCACCGTGTTGGTTAGGCTGGTCTTGAACTCATCCTTGTGATCTGCCCACCTTGGCCTCCCAAAGTGCTGGGATTACAGGCGTGAGCCACCGCACCTGGCCTCTTTAACTTTCAATACTTGTGCATTCCTAAGTGTTAGTAGTACCTTATAAGTACCTTTTTTTGTTTGTTGTTTGTTTGTTTTTTGTTTTTTGAGATGGAGTCTCACTCTGTTATCCAGGCTGGAGTGCAGTGGCAAGATCTTGGCTTACTACTACCTCCGCCTCTTTGGTTCAAGCAGTTCTCCTGCCCCAGCTTCCCCGGTAGTTGGAATTACAGGTGTGTGCCACCATGCTGGGCTAATTTTTGTATTTTTAGTAGAGATGGGTTTTCACCACGTTAGCCAGGCTGGTCTCAAATTCCTGAGCTCAGGTGATCTGCCCACCTCGTCCTCCCAAAGTGTTGGGATTATAGATGTGAGCCACTGTGCCTGGCTGCATCTAACATTTTTTTCTACACAAGTTTTAGAATAATTTTCACAAGTTTTAAAACAAATTCTTTAGGGGTTTTATTTGGTATAACATTGGACTTCGATTAAATAAAGAACAATACACTTCCTACTGAGGAATTACCCGTGCCTTTCCAGTTACACAACTGGTTTTCATTGGTTTAGTCCCCAAGTGTTTAAAATTTTCTTTATGTATGTCTTAAGCATTTATTAGTAAACATTCATATATATGTTTGGTTGTTTTGAGAATAAGACCTCTCCCTACCCTAGTACATTTCTTCACATAGATTAAATGATTTGTTCATATAACTCACAACATCAATAAGTAAATAAAAAATTTATAACGTAAAAACAGCCTTGAACGCCTGGAATGAACACCAACCAGACTGTCGTTTTGCCACAATTTGCATGAAAAGCAGCAGCCCAAACCATCTTTACTCTGTCCTATTAAAACTGGAAACAACAAAAATAATTTTTTATCATGAGAAGATTGTCAGTTTTCCTTGGTGGTCAGAGGGGAAAGGTTTTAGGGAGGTCTTGGGGCTGCAGGGACAAAGGGTACAGGAGAAGAAGCCTTAGAGCTGAGCAGGAGGAAACCGATACTACGTGGCTGCAGGCCTGGCAAGGAAATGAACTTCTAGAATGCTGAAGTCGAAGAGCCAGCTTAATTTTTTAACTGTTGTATTGTGTATTTTTTCCATCTTTCCTCATTTTTAGGGATATTAGTTAGGCTATGGGCTTGGAAATTAATTTGAAGAACCAAATAAGTGTGGTTTAAATTTGATGAAAGTTTATTTCTCTCTCATGTACCATCAGAAAGTAAGCCATCTGGGGCTGATATAGCAGCTCTGTGCCTCTTCCTTTTAACTGCTCTGTCATTCCCAGCAGCCATACCCTTATTTGCATTGGTCCAAGATGTTCTCCCTTGTCAACATTCCACCTGATCGATGAAGATTTGGGGCTAGGGAGGGCATGTCCCTTGTCTTTAAGGATTCAGCATCACAATTTGTTACAGCCTATTTGCCAGAAGTTGGTCACATGGACACACTTTGCTTTAAAGAATTCTGGGAAATGTGTGCTTTTCCCCTGAGCTGTCACATTCCTTGCTAGAGATTCTGTAACCGTATAAGAATGGAAGAACAGGGGTTGACAGACATGAACTGGTCTCCATCTCTCCATACCTACCATAAAGCTTTTGTAAATTGGTTTGTGCATTATTATCTAATTTTTCTGATATGTCTGAAGTAGGAGTAGGAGTTTTGTGGTTATTTAGGGAGCTTCATTTTCTTATCTATAAAATTAGGCAATGGGTTTATGATGCAAACCTTTGGGGCCAGCATTTATGTGATCTGATTCCTTCCTATTTCTTTCAACAAGTTTCACTCCTGATTACTGAGCCTACAAAGAAGTGAAAATCAGAACTTACTGACAAGAGCAACATAATTCCAGCTATCACTCTGCCCAATCATGGGAACCATTTTCTTAATGAGCTTATTTTGAAAAACAGTGAAGACCAAGGTCATGACAAGGCAGAGAAGGGTGTGCCTGGTCATGGTCACTGTCATGATCTGAGGCATAAGACATATCCTACCCTCATTCTCCTTTGGGGACACACAAAGTCGGCTTCTGCTTAAGAGTTAGGGCTGGAGCCTTTGGACCATGTCAACAACAAATGTTTATTGCTCTCCTTTCTGTCAGATTATCCTCTAGCTGAGGATGATGATGTTGGACAAGATAGATATGGTGTCTGTTCCTTGGAGCCACCAGAGAAGACAGACATATAAATAAGCTATCACCATTAAATGAGTGCACAGTGCTGGGATGGCACATAAATGAACATCCTGCCTTATTATGAGTGATCAGGAAAGGCTTGCTTCCATGGGAAATGGGATTTGCACTCACACTTCCAGTAACAGTCAAGATGGAGGGTAGGAATGGGAAGGGAAGCGCATTCTAGATTTGGCAGCATTTTTAGCATGTGGGCTGAAGTTGAGTCAGGGAATCAATGGGAGTCATAAGAGGCCACAGAGGCGAGTGGGGGCAAACATCACTCTCTAGTGCAGCAGCGTTAGATAAATCAGAGCTGGAAGGAAGAAAAGCCTGCATTAGGGGTGTGTGAGGGGGTGGAGATTTAAGGGTCGTCCAATCCAGTGGCTTTTAGTACTGTCTCCCTTCCCCCAGGGCTCATTTTGTAATTTTATGGGAGGTATTTTGTTGTATTTGCTGGCGGTGATAGCATTTCTACCAGCATTGTGGATCGGAGCCAGGATCCTGCAATACACAGGACAGTCCTGCCCACTGAAAAAATGTTCACAGTTTCAAATGTCTTGCTGAACATTCAGGTAGGTGAAAATTCTATTTCGAAATTGTCTGAATCTAAACCTGTTTTCTGGATAAACACATGCATTTTTCACAGTTTTAACATACACTGATGTTCCAGGAATCTAATTATTGTATAATCAAGAGAAAATCATCCTGTGTTTCATTCAGAATTTCACCAAAAAGTGTTCTCCATTTTGGATCAGTTTTGTGATTTTTGAAACAATATAAGTCACAGCTTTGTGGCTGTGGCATTCGGGCAGCGTCTAAGTGTAAAGGCGACTACTGGACCACCTTGTTAGGTCTCCTGCAGCAGTCATGACCAAACACATTGAAGTATGTGTTTTTAAACGACAGATGACGTTTCTCTCTCTCTTTTTTTTTCTCTTAACCTTTAAGGTATAACATTAGTTTTTGCTATGTAGGTGTGTATGTTATGTATGATTTTCTAGGCCTTTATGTATGAGTATCAGGTCAGGAGAATACGATGGACATTACAAACAATTTGTTAGAAAAAGCGGGCATTGGATGTGACAGCGCGCCATCCACGGGTCCAGTTCCAAGACTCCCAGACTGCACCTGCAGCTTCACTTCCCAGGCTGGGTCCCCGCTTGGCTCTGATTCTTGCCTTCCCCATCACCCAGGGCTAACAGTCAGCATGGGCCACACCCGAGCCTGAGGATCGGCCAGGCTGCAGCCGCAGGGGACCCGGAGAGAGCAACACCGAGAAGAAGAGACCTTGCTCCTAGAGAGGCCAGGCCGCCTGGTGACGCACTTCCGGCAGCGCCGGGGAGCCGCCTGCTCCGGGGGTGAGTGCAGAACTGCGGGCACCCTGCGTCGTTCCCTGTTCCCTAGGCTCTGGGTCCGGTTGGGACGCACTCCTACCCTGGGTGGAGCTGGGTCTCCCGTGGCCTGTGTTGCCAGGAGGCCCAGGCTGGGAGAGGGAGCAGGGAGGCGGCCCGGGGTGCTCTTCCGCGCTTCTCGACTCCAGCTTTCGTCTTTATGGCCCAATAGGTTGCACCCGTTGGAAGGGGAAACCTGTGTTGCTGTCACAGCCACGAGGCCCCGGGCATTTAGCACTTGGTCTGCTGGGGGAAGATGTGTGGTGCAGCTAAAGGGTGGAATATTTGTGGGCATGAAGCGGCCCTGGATGATACTGCAAGTCTTTTGATGAGTTGAGGTCTGGCAGGAACATTAACCTATGTGCATCCCAAGCATGGACCGTGTGCTCCCAGGCTTCTGACATGGGGTCATGAATTAGGGCCAAGTGGGAGTACAGAGCCCCTCCTAGTCACCCGGCAGCAGAAGAAGCCCGACTTTTGGAGGACACTGTCTCCTGGAGCAGTGTCAGTCCCAAAAGGTAACTCAGCCCTACTTCTTTTGGCTCTGGGGTGACAGTGACCTGGGAATGACGTCTACAACGTGATTACAATTTCAGTCAGTTTTAGAATATATTCAGTAGTTTCAGAATCGCCAATTCATACCTCATGAAAAGCAAATTCACTACCTAAAGTACAGTACTTGGATGCAGGTCTTTTTGTCTTTAATCTTACGGTGTTTCAATCAAAATACTGTTTTCCAAAGTTTCTTACTTCTTTCCTACCACTTAAGTGTGGCTATGTTCATTGTAGTATTGTTAGCCACATTGGCTGTTCTTTGTACTGCATTTTGGGTCCTCACTTTCACCCCATCTTGGCTGGTTTATATATTTATTTAAAAATATATATTTATATGTTATATGTTATATACTGTAGTAGTAAAAAGCATCCGTGAACACACCACCCAATTAGAAACAGAACATTGCCAGTACTGCTGAATTTATCAATGAGTTCCTCTTCCTCACTCCAACTCCCAGTCTCCCACCCCTAGAGGTAAAAGTTGTCTTGAATTTTATGTTAATTGTAGCCCTATTATTTTTAAAGATAATTACATATGCGTGTATCTGTAAGCAATGTACTTAAACTTTTTTTGTTTTTGGGCTTTATATAAATAGCACCATTGTGTGTATAAGTCATAAGTAACTCGAATAATTCAATGTTATGTTTCCAAATTCATTCTGTGTAGCTTCTGGGTAATGTGGTAATGTTCCATTGTAAAAACTGTATGAAAATTTGTCGATGTATTTTCAATGGACATGTGGGTTGTTTTCAGTGTTTTGCTATTAAAATAATGCTGATAATGAATATTTTTGTACATACCTCCTACATATGAGAGTTTCTCTAGGGTGTAAGCTTTTAAAGTTAGGCATGAATGTTGAATTATGTTAAATACCTTTGGCATCTGTTGAGATGGACAGTGTGTTTATCTGTCTTTGATTTATTAATGTGAAAAATATGCTAATTTGTATCCTAACATTGAACTTGGTTTATCTTCAAGGGATAATCCTACTTACTCATGATGTATTACTTTAATGAACTACTGGAGTCTATTCCTTGATAGAATTTTTGCATTAGAATTCGTAAATGAGACTGGTCTATAGTTTTTGTATCAGTATTGTGCTGGCATCACAAATAGAATTGGGAAACTTATTTTGCTGTGCTCTGCTACAGTTTACATCATGTTAGAATTACTTATTTCTGAAACATTTGAATGGATTTGCTAATGACACATCTGAACTCAGTGTTTTGTGAAAGTTAGCTCTTCACTGGCTGTCTTGGTTTAATTAGGTAAAAGTAATTAGGATTATGTAGAAAATCTATACAATGTTGTAACAAGAAAAAACCTGGAGTCATATTTTTAAAAACCTTCCTCTAAACTGGGAGGGAGCCAAGAGACCAAAGAATGCTTTGGACAAATCCAGCTTGGCAAGTAGATGAATTTATTAGGACTTACGTACTTACTCTTGAATGGCAACAGGACAGCTTTAGAGATCTGTAGTGCCCCTCGTCTCTAAGTACTTTTAAGCTAATTTTCTGGCTCTTTGCCTACTGCATTTAAACAACGAAACTTTTGTTGGTAGGTTCTCATATACTCTCTAGAACGTTTGCATTCTTGCAAACACCTGCTCCTCTGCTGAGCCCTATGGTCTTGGCTCACTGCCTGGCTGTCAAAGTTCAGGCAGCAGGTTTACACCCTTCAGTGTACAACCTTGACTAGCTGAGCGGGGTATCCATCACACTACATATGTAATTGGTAGAATTGGTTTATTATCTAAAAATGGAGTTATATATTCTCCCATCACAGAATAAGTTTTCTCTTTAAACACCAGATAATATATATTTTTACATGGATACTTGAGTCACAAAAATCCTGAAAAATGTGGAAAGTAGAAGTTAGTAGATTGGGTTATATAGTCGTCATGCAATAAAGCCAGAACTTATGAACAGAGAAGAAATTAACAACAGCAAATTATCCTAAACAATAACTAGGTGAAAGACAAAACAGAATTGCTGACTATAAAATAGTAATTAAAACATGAAATATAAAAACCTCTGGAATGTGGCAAATAGTGTATTCTGAGGAAAATTTGTGGCCTTATAGGTTTTAATTGCCAAACAGGAAAGAATGAAAATAAATAAGTCATGCAACCTCAAGAAGGTAGGAAAAAAGCCTTTGTAGTCTTAAGTTTCCCCAAAAGTGGAACATGGAACAAAGATTTGTATGTAGGAACTTATTTAGGAATGTGGTTACAGGGGCAGAGTGAAAGACAAGGGGAGTGAAACAGAGTGGGAGAACTGATACAAGGATGCATTGGTACACTTGGCCCTCAACAGGCTCTGCTTTGCAGGGTCTTTGAGGAGCCTTAGAGTCTTAAGGCTGCACCGCTGGGGGACCAAAGGGGAAAACATTTATCCATTGGTTTTTGTGCCCTTTTGGTCAAGGGGGTCCCACAGGTGTTAACACCCCCGCATTTCAGGGCCCAGCAGGTGTCCACAGGTGTCCCACATAGGATACCAGAGAAGCCCCAGGGCAGGAACCAGACATAGGTGGTGTAGGTCCAGGTCCTTGTGAAGATCCTGGTAGGTTGCGCCTTCTCAAAACTGACTAAAGCCTCTGTAGAACTGGACTAAGGATCGAACAAGAGGATTGGAGTGGTGCTTAAACTGCCCCTTACAGAGCTGAAGGAACAAACTAAGACAGCAGAATTGGTGAATTTAAAACAAATAGAGGAAAGCAGTGTTGCTCAACTGGAAAAACTGGTTCCTTGAAAGTGAAAGGAAACCACGTTAAAATAAGTAAACCATTGCTCAGCCTAACTGTGTTAATCTGCCTGGGCTGCCATAACGAAATACCATAGATTAGGCAGCTTCATCAGCATATTTATCTCTCACAGTCCCCAAGACTGGAAATCCAGGATCAAGGTGCCAGCTGATTTCGGCTCCTGCCAGGGCTGTCTTCCTGGCTCATAGACAGTAGCCCTTTCATTGCGTCCTCACATGGAGGAGACACGGAGTGAGTGGGTGCATGGGCTCTGGGTCTCTCCTTATAAAGGCACCAGCCCTATTGGAACTCATTTAACCTTAGGACCTTAAGTTCTATCCTTAGGACCTCATTTATTATTACCTCCTCACAAGCCCGTCTCTAAATACAGTCACGTTGGGGGCTAGAGCTTCAACATATGCATTCGGCAGGGATATAAATGTTTAGTCCATAACACTAACCCTGGGAAAAAGTCTGGAAAGCACATATATTCAAAAGAAGAAGTGGGAAAGGCAAACTAGCTCCAGATATGGAGGAAATGGAAAGAATCATGAACCAGTATTTTCTGCAACTCTATACTAGTAAAGTTGAAATCCTGGAAGAAATGGATGATATTTTAGGAAAGCATAATTTCGAGACTGACTGTAGGAGCAGTAAAAGTCAGAAAATCACCGGTCCACATGTTTTTCAATATAATAAACAAGAGGCGCTGCGTCATGGGACTCTGGCTGCTACAGTGATCTCCTCTCACAGGAGCTAAGGCAGAAGTCTAGGCCTTGGCTCATTCACTATCAGAAGACTGGAAAGGATGGGAGACAGCCTGGTCCCTAACTTCCAGCTCAGCTTCCTAAGGACAGCTTGGGCCATGTAGGAGACTGACTTCCCAAGACCTCTCCAGAGGTGTTAGGATTTCTTGAGGACATTCAGAGCTTTGAAGAAATGAGGCAGGATTCTGGGGAGCAGCTGCCGTCTTCTCCGGGTGCTGCCTCCCTAGGGGCCTGACTCCCCAGGCCTGTGTACTGGGGCTGCAGCCCAGCCAACCCAGCTTCTGCTGTGATACTGAGGATGATGCTTGTTTTGAGAAAGAGAAATAAGTTAAAGATCTTGATACAGTCCTATTTCTTGAACTGAATTGTTGATACATGACTCTCTGCTTTCTTTTTTAGGTTCTGCATACATTTTATTTTATTTATTTTTATTTTTTATTTTTTTGAGTCAGGGTCTCACTCTCATCACCCAGGCTGGAGTACAGTGGTGTGATCTTGGCTCACTGCAGCCTTGACCTCCCTGGCCCAGGTGATCCTCCCACCTCAGCCTCCTGAGTAGCTGAGACCATAGGCATGTGTCACCACCCATGGCTAATTTTTGTATTTTTGGTAGAGACAGGGTTTTGCCATGTGCCCAGGCTTGTCTTGAACCCCTGGGCTCAAGTGATCCACCTGCCTTGGCCTCTCAAAGTGTTGGGATTATAGACATGAGCCACAGTGCCTGGCAGGTTTTATATACACTCTTCTTCTTTTTTATTTTTGTTTGTTTGTTTATTTTTACATTTTATATATACACTCTTCTGTTTGTGTGATATGTGTCAGAATTGTAAAGTCCTAGGGTTCCTGGCAGTGAATTTCAGTGTCATAGCCTGAAGTCCTAGGCACTGAGCCAGTGAACAGATCACTCCTTTCTTGGGCCGCTTCTGTTCACACTCCTATTTGGATGCAAGCTGCCTGTCTTGCATTTTCTGTGACGGGCTATGTTGCTCTGCTGGGGGTGGCTTGCCTCATACTTGTCCCTCTTTTTATTTCTCTTTAGCTCCAGCCCTTCTCTGAGAGGGAGACGGGGGGGATGGCAGCCATGCACCTGACAGCCTGGCCCCAGGTGAGCTGTGGGTCCTTCAGCTCTTCCTCTGGGAAGTTTCAGATTGAAAAAAATTGAGAAGGAGAGCTGGTGAGCCTTGGGATGATGGCTGCTTCCACCTGAACTGGAATTTGTGGGAAAGAGGTGGTGTGAAGGGAGGGCAGCAGAGACCCAGACAGTAGCAAGTGGAGGCAGCGGGAGAGTGAGTGGGAGAGCAGGAAGGCGGTGGTCTGCACACTGTGGGTCTCTGCTCCTCTGTACAGGAGCACCCCCAGTATAGGGCTCTGGGTGAATGGGGACATGGAAGCCGCCTGCGTGGGATGCTCTGTGCAGGGCTATGCGTGGAGGACAGTCTGCAGAGGATTGGGCTATCTGTGGCGGGGATGTAGGGAAGAGGAATAGCAGGACCAGATCAGAGAACGATGGCTGTGCCTCTAATTCAGGAGAAAGGGAAGGTCACAGGGAGTGGAGTCAAGGGAGGAGGAAGACAGGGAGTCCCATGGGGCGGAATGTCTCATTGTTCTTGCGAAGCTTTCAAGGCTTAGGGTGCAGACTTAGGTCTCTGAGAAGAGCTTTCCCCCTTCTCCTCCAGAAAAATGAACCTGCAAACCAAACTTTCAGGGACTTCATGGATCCCCTGAAGCTCATCCATGGACTTCCATGGACTACAAGTTGGGAACAATATAGCCACAGTCATACCAGTTGTATTGTTGGAGGCTTACTGTGCTGCAGGCCCCATGCTCAGTCCTTTGTATGGTCTTCTGGTCCTGACTGCTGCCCTATGTGATTAGTGCTGTGTTGTATTCTTTCTACCAAATAACTCTGTGATCCGGGGCAAGTAGAATAACTTTCCCAGGATCACAGAGTTATTGTGTGATTAGGAAGTGCTCAGCCATAAGACAGCTGTGGAACCGCTGATGTTAACTTGGTCAGATTTGTGATGTGTATGGAATAATTTTTAAGGAAGATTCAAAAGCAAGATGATCACTTCGTAAAGAAGAATCCCACTGAGTCTCAGCTATTCAGGAGGCTGAGGCAGGAGAATTGCTTGAGCCTGGGAGGCAGAGGATGCAGTGAGCTGAGGTCATGCCATTGCCCTCCAGCCTGGGTGACAGAACAAGACTCCATCTCGAAAAAAAAAAAAAAAAAAATCTTTCGGACACAGAGAGTCAAAGGATTAGTGGTGATAAGGAAGACGGCAAGTCAAGAACAATCCCCAGGTGTCTGGCCGAGGTTTCTTGTATGGGTGATTCTGGTCCCAGCTGAGGCATAAGTTTAGAAGGAAGTGCCAATATACTGGGGGGGTGGTGGCGGCACACAGTGAAGACATTACATTTTGTGCAGAGAAGTTACTTGTTCAAGGTCACACAAAGCAGACTCACAGAAACACCTAGAGTTTGGCTGGAATTGCTGATGGGTGGAGGTCAGTAGGCTCACAAAGACACCTCCTGGCAGAGAGAGTTTGAGTGGCAGATCCCTGTCCGTAGCCCCCATGGCTGTTAGAGCAGGCTGAGGTGAGCAGAGGGTGAGCCTGGCAGAGGCCGCAGCTGCCCAGGAGGGGTGGTTGGGCCTGGGAGTGACACGCAGCATCCCTGAGTGGCGGAGCTTGTGCCAACCACACACCTTACTGATGGAAAGGGGAGAGTAGCTGGCCAGTGGGAAGGCCAGTCTCCCTGCTTTCCCAAATGTTCCTGGAGAAACAGTGAAGTTTCGGAGAATTGTAAAGCATGAGACTTGAATGGGAGAGGGCAAGGAAATTTCTGACTTTCCAGGAGACCCCACAGTCTGGGCAGCATGAAGCAGCCTTGGCTGGAGGTGCTCAAGCAGAGGCTGCACAGCCCCTTGGTTGTGGGGTCTTTGAGGGGAATCAGGTGGGGCTGGGTGAGACAGAAGCCATGGCTGATCTTTAGGGGTGGCTTGAGGTGTGAGGATGAGGATGATGGGGGGAGCAGAACAGGGCTGTGTTTAGGTGCAGGGCAGCCAAGACCTCAGGGGAATGGTGTGGGAACGGCTGGTGGGTCGGCCCCAAGCTTGCCAGGAGGGAGCAGCCTGTCTAAAAGAGTGGACTTGGCTTTAGGCACTTGCTTATGGAAAATGTTTTTCTGTCAGCCTGTCTTATGTTACCTCTTATTTGTGTAAAAAAATGGCATGAAGTTTCCCTGCTGTGGGAGAAGGTGGACACCCTGTAGTTTACTTTCTTCATGTTTTTTCTGAGATCTTTCCCTTGTTGTTAATATTAATTTTGTGCTCTCACAAGCACCCTCCCCAAGCCCTTATACTGCCCTCTGCCCCTCACTTAGGGCCTGAGCCATGGAATTGGCCCTAGGGCAGCAGGAACCTGTTGTTTCAGAAGTTGGTGACCTTTGAGGACGTGGCTGTGTACTTCACCCAGGCGGAATGGGATGGCCTGTCCCCTGCACAGAGGATCCTGTACAGGGATGTGATGCTGGAGAATTATGGGAATGTGGCCTCCCTGGGTAAGACCTCTCTCCCCTGGGAACCTGGACTCTGCCATTTGGGGTTCCTGGCTTGCTTCTCCCTTACAGGTTACTGGTGGGATCTCTGGTAATCCTTTACTGAATGAGAACCCCAGAGCTGTTCCTAATCTCCTGGACTTAGGGGTTGCTGGCAGGGGCAAACGCCAAGCCTTTTGTAGGCCTGTATAGGACTTCACTTGGAATTGGTATACACTCTTGATCCAACCCATGGTAGCTATGTTTTGGAAACACTGGAATCCAGTGACTTCCTGTTCCACAGTGGCATCTTCAGGTCCCCTCTTATCTTACCTATCTTGAGTCTTTTCAAGGATCTCAGTGTACTCTGGATATTTCAGGCCAAGGTCAAAAAGTGGTATCCCTTTGGGAAGGATCTCCCTGCTTGCCCTGCGTGCGGACTCCTCGGCCTGCAGTCTGGGCCCTTCCCAGACTCTCCCACTTGGGGCTCTTACCTTCCCTCCCATTGCTGAGACAATCTGAGAAGAGACTTGGGAATTTATCTGTGGGAGATTATTAATCTGTCTCTCCTATTTACCTCTCCCAAACCAGGATTTCCACTTCTCAAACCTGCTGTGATCTCACAACTGGAGGGAGGAGGTGAGCTGGGGGCCCCATCTCCACTGGCTGCAGGAACAGGCCTCCATGGCCTCCAGACTGGTAAGGGAGGTACATATTTCCCATTCTGTTGGAGAATTCTTTAGGCAGAAACATGCTATGTTTATTGGCCAGTCATAGAGAGTAAAATTTGAGTAAATTTTGATAATTCATAGAGATAGGTAGAGTTCTTTCTGTTTGTCTTCAAAGTTTGTTATGTCTAATTGCAAGAATACATCTTTTTTCAAATCCTTTATTCCGACTCTTTTCAATCCTAATTTTGAAATCCTGCCTTTCTCAGACAAAATTAATGGACTCAGCAATTTTGGGGTTCTTGCCATTTCTAAGCATTGTTCACTTAGTGTGGAGGATACAGAATTAACAGCATTTTCACACAGACAGAAGTGGTTAAAAGCACAGTCTTTAGAGGAGACTTTTCTGAGATCCAGTCCCAACGGCGCTGCTTCTTAGTTTTTATGACTTTGATTGGGGTATTTGCATGTTCTCATCTCTGAAAATGGGTTAGTAATAAAAGGAGGTAATAGTGCTGGTTTTGTGGGTTGAGGATTAAATGAGATAACACATATCAAGTGCCTAGCTTATAGTGTGTGCTCAGTTTAATATTTTTACTTTGGTGTTGGCGAAGACATCTGTACATGGGGAAAGTAATGTGGAAGGGAGGAAGTGCTCTTGTTTTGTGCTTCTTAAGTATGAATGTGTAAAAGAATCCTGAGGTCTTACAGATATGCGGTAAGTGTGGAGCAGGGCCAGGAGTCAGCATTTCTGTGATGTTCCTGGTGAGGTGGTGATGCCAGTACTTCTAGTTACTAGACCACACTTGAAGGAGCAGGGCTCTAATTGGTGCCAGCAGAGTAGCTGCCAGATGGCTTCTTATCCCCCTGAGGCCCCCTGTTATTTCTTACATTTAGAGTCTGTGAGATTCTCTTGCATTTTTTTCAGTGAGTCTTCATTTTTCTTAGATGGTTTCCATGGGTTTTTATTCCTTTTCATCATTCTATCAGATGATACATGACCAAGGAAGGCATGTTTTGGAAATGGAGAGTTTGCCACATAATGTGCTTGACAAATACAGGGAATGAAGTGATATTGTGAGGTCCTTAATCGAAGGAGCCTGGATTTCGTTCTGTAGGCAGCTGACTCTCCTGAAGTCTTTGACCTTTCCAGGCACCCATCATGCTCCTAGCTGGGGATAGAAACATTGTAGTTAATGTGTGTGGGTTAATTGGGATGAGGAATCAAACAGGCTCTAGGCAGGCAGAAGAAGGGACAGTGAAGGGCATGAGGCCCATGGCAGCAGTGTTGACTTTCTTTTTAAAAATGTTCAGAAACCCACCCAATGATATCTGTTAAGTTTCCTTTGCTGCAACTGTGTCAAATGGCCATTCTCACTGTAAGTGAGGAAAATGGAGTTTTGTGACTTCAAAATAATAGAGGATGTGCTAGTAAAGAAAAAAGGGAAGATGGATACTGACATCTGCCACCCAATAGGATGTGAGAAATAGAAAGTAACCAGTGTAGAAAAATTGACAAACAGTATAAGTGTCTGGTCCACATAAGTACAAATGTGAAATCAATGTGAAAAATGTCCACCCTCAGTAGAAGCCAGTGAAATACAAATTAAAACAAGGAGAGACATTTTATCTATCATATTGAGAATAATTAAATTATTTTCAGTATTGGTGAGAGTGCAGCAAAACAGGAATAGATTCCAGAGATGACGACTAGACATAGGATAGTATAGATGTCTTAGTTTGGGCTACAGAAACAGACTGCCATAGAGTTGATGGCTTATAAACAGCAATAATTTATTTCATACAGTTCTAGAGGCTGAGAAGTCCAAGATCAAGGTCCAGGCAGGTTCTGTCTGGCAAGGGCCTCCTTCCTGGCTAATAGACAGCCATCTTTTCACAGTATCCTCACATGGTGGAAAGGAAGGGAGCTCTCTGGGGTCTTTTTTAAGGGCATTGATCCCATTCATGAGGGTTTTCCCATAGCCCAACCTCCTAAAACAATTACATCAGGGGTTAGGATTTCAGAATATGAATTTGTGGGAGGACACAGTCAGTCTATAGCAAAGGATGAGTATTATTTTTTTAGTTGAGAAAAGACCAATATTATTTTGGAAATACTTGCTGGGGAATCCAGGCCATTGGAGGGGTTTATTGAGGGCAATTATGAAGTATTGGGGAGGGGGCATATTACATATGGTTGAAGAATAATGAAAGATGAAACAACATGAGGCAACATTTTGGGGCTAAGCTTTTAAGAAATTTGGGAACAAATGCAGAGATCAGTAGTTCTAGTTCTAAAGACTACTGGGATTGTAGAAAGACTTTTAGGGAATGATCAAGTTTAGGTTTGGAGGAAGAAGTGAAGGAAAAGGCAAGATTAATGCAGCAGTATTTGGAGGGGAAAGGGAAGAGATAAGATGAGATGGGCCTTAAATAGAGCCTGTGTAAAGTAGAAATGAAGTCGAAGGAGGAGTTTTGGAAGGTCCACAGTTTCCTTCCTTAGAATGGAAGGAAACAAAATTATTTCTATTTTGCTTCCTGATGCTGCTGACTCTTGTCATCTCCCAAGTAGCCACATCCTGTTGGATCCTGTGCCTTTCCCTTCTTCAGCATTTTCCGTTTTTTTTTTTTTTTTTTTTTTTTTTTTTAGTAAGGAACTCACTGCTGTAGGAGCAACTAAGAGGAAACTGCAGGGTGTAGAAAAAACATGGTGTGATGAAAAGAATGCTGATCTGGTGGACAAGACCTAGAGTTTTATTCCACTGCTGTCCCTTGTTTTTTGAGGCAAGAGTCTCACTCTGTCTCCCAGGTTGGAGTGCAGTGACATGAACTTGGCTCACTGCAACCTCTGCCTCCTGGGTTCAAACAATTCTCTTGCCTCAGCCTTCCGAGTAGCTGCAACTACAGGCACATGCCACCATACCTGGCTAATTTTTTTGTATTTTAGTAGAGACGGGGTTTCACTGTGTTGCCCAGGCTAGTTGCAAACTCCTGAGCTCAGGTAATCTGCCTGGATCGGCCTCTCAGAGTGCTGGGATTATAGGTGTGAGCCATGTTGCCCGGCCGTCGCTTTTAACCTTCATATGATTGGTTATGTTCTCTACAGTGGCATTGCATTAGGCACAGTTGAGACTGGCGATTTTTTTTTATCATTACTTTATAATATTGACACATACTCAGAACAGTACAAAAAATATATAAAGGGGAAGCAAGTCCACCAAATTTCCTGTGCCAGCTTGTTTAGTTTCTTGTGGATTCTTCTACAAGTTTTCTAGATATGTACAAATATATATATCTGCCTTTTATATCTTTATACAGATGGAAATCTATATACTGTTTTTTCAACTTGTTTTTCCATTTGATTGTATCTTGGATGTCTTTTTCTGTCAGCGTGTATGGATTTATTGTATTCTTTTACTAGCTACATATTACTTATCCCACCTTATAGAGAAACCGAAGGTTCTTTGACCTAGTCCAATGATTTTAGGGAGCCCCCTGATTATTATGGTCTTTTATAGCACAGTTCTCTTCTAACATGGTTCTTGCATGACATTTTATGTTTTCTGTCTTTTATAGTAGATATTCAGACTGACAGTGATTTCACAAAGGAAATGTATTACGGGAAAGAGGATGTATCATTTGAACTTCAAAGGGACTTTTCCCAGGAAACAGACTTTTTAGAAACCTCTCTTCTAGAGAAACAACAGGAAGTCTACTCTGCAGGAAATATAAAGAAGGAAAAAAGCAACACCATTGATGGAACAGTGAAAGATGAGACAAGCCCCATGGAGGAGTGTTTTTTTAGTCAAAGTCCAAACTCATATCTGTGTCATACCATCACTGTAGAGCAGCCCTCTGGGTGTACAGGCCTGGGGAAAGCCATCAGCTTTGATACAAAACTCGTTAAGCATGAAATAATTAATTCTGAGGAAAGGGCTTTCAAATGTGAAGAATTAGTGGAGCCCTTTAGGTGTGACTCTCAGCTTAATCAACATCAAGAGAACTACACTGAGGAAAAGCCTTATCAATGTTTGGAGTGTGGCAAAGCTTTCAGCATTAATGAGAAATTAATTTGGCATCAAAGACTTCACAGTGGGGAGAAACCCTTCAAATGTGTGGAGTGTGGAAAAAGCTTCAGCTACAGTTCCCATTATATCACACATCAGACAATCCACAGTGGGGAGAAGCCCTATCAGTGTAAGGTATGTGGGAAGGCCTTTAGTGTTAATGGAAGCCTAAGTAGGCATCAGAGAATTCATACGGGAGAGAGGCCTTATCAGTGCAAGGAGTGTGGAAATGGCTTCAGCTGTAGTTCTGCATATATTACACATCAGAGAGTCCACACTGGGGAGAAACCTTACGAGTGTAATGACTGTGGGAAAGCTTTCAATGTTAATGCAAAATTAATTCAACATCAGAGAATCCACACTGGAGAGAAACCTTATGAATGTAATGAATGTGGAAAAGTCTTCAGGTGCAGCTCTCAGCTTAGGCAGCATCAAAGCATCCACACAGGAGAGAAGCCCTATCAGTGTAAGGAGTGTGGAAAAGGCTTCAGTAATAATACAAAACTCATTCAGCATCAGCGAATCCACACAGGTGAGAAACCCTATGAATGCACTGAATGTGGAAAAGCCTTTAGTGTCAAAGGGAAGTTAATCCAACACCAGAGAATTCACACAGGTGAGAAACCCTATGAGTGTAATGAATGTGGGAAAGCCTTCAGGTGTAACTCCCAATTTCGACAGCATCTGAAAATTCACACTGGGGAGAAGCCTTATGAGTGTAATGAGTGTGGAAAGGCCTTCAGTGTTAATGGGAAACTGATGCGGCATCAGAGAATTCACACTGGGGAGAAACCTTTTGAATGTAATGAGTGTGGGAGATGCTTTACTTCTAAAAGAAACCTACTTGATCATCACCGAATCCATACTGGAGAAAAGCCTTTTCAATGTAAGGAATGTGGGAAAGCCTTTAGTATCAATGCCAAACTAACTAGGCATCAGAGGATACATACTGGGGAGAAACCTTTCAAATGTATGGAATGTGAGAAAGCGTTCAGCTGTAGTTCCAACTATATTGTGCACCAGAGAATCCATACTGGAGAGAAACCCTTTCAGTGTAAGGAGTGTGGAAAAGCCTTCCATGTTAATGCCCATTTAATTCGGCATCAGAGAAGCCACACTGGGGAGAAACCCTTCAGATGTGTGGAATGTGGCAAAGGCTTCAGCTTTAGTTCTGACTACATTATACACCAGACGGTCCACACTTGGAAGAAACCATATATGTGTAATGTGTGTGGGAAAGCATTCAGGTTTAGCTTCCAACTCAGTCAGCATCAGAGTGTCCATAGTGAAGGAAAATCCTAATAATGAGAAAGATGTAGAAAACTCACAAGGTTAATGCCAAGAGAGATCAAGTATCATCAGATTCATCCATTGAAAAACCCCCAAGAGGGAATGAATGTGGCAGAGTCTTCATATGGCAACAGTTTTTATTCTATTCAATTTTTAATCAGGAAAGGATGACCAGTTAAAGAGAAACATCCAAAAATAAATAGCTTTGTTTTGTACCAACAGGACTTAGAAAATATAATGAAGGAAAATATTTCGTTCCCAGTAGCATCAAGAAAAGTAGATTTTTCTAGAAATAAAGTTATGGAGGACTCGTGTGGAGAAATTTAAGCCTTCACCTGAGGGCCACTTTACAAAGGAAATTTGAATAAATGGAGAGAGAGAGAAGCCTTGTTCTTGGATAGAAAAACCCATAATAAAGATATTTACTCTACCTACCTTAATTTATTTGTTTAATTTTTGACAACAAGCATGCATACTTTGAAAAGGTGAAAAGTAATAAAGATTTATTTAAAAAAGGAAAAAGATCTGAGTACGTGTTTTATTTTCATGCAATAGAGAAAACCTTTCTAGGCATTAGATGAAAGCCAGAAACTAGCCACAGGGTATATACTGATAAATTGACTACTAGAAACTAAATATTTCTGTCTGTTTTTGTTTTAAAGTTTAAAAGACAAAGCACAAAACGTGGAAATACTTTTGTAAAATTTGTGATATAAAAGTGTAGTACTTGGGCATGGTGGCACAGACCTTTAATCTCAGTGCTTTGGGAGGCTGAGACAGGAAGATTGCTTAAGGCCCTGAGTTTCAGACCTGTATGGGCAATATAGCAAGACCTCTTCACTACAAAAAATTAAAAAATTAGCCAGGCATGGTGGTGTGTGCCTGCAGTCCTAGCTACCTGAGTGGCAGTGAGACCCTGTCTCTTAAAACATTAACATCTAAAGGTAAGTAATTTAGACACACTAACAGGCAGCTTTTAAACAGATTCAGAAAAAAAATGTTAAAGTAAGAAGAGATATTTAGTCTCAGTAGTACTCTAAGGAGTTAAAATTAGTAAGTTTTTTGCATATCGCATTGTTAAATATGTGGACATGGGATATTATTCAGCTGTTGAAAATAACATTTACTGTAGATTCCCTTCATATAAAATGTCAACACGATAGCATGTTACACAGTTCCTATTTTGTAATAACTGAAACTCTTCCACAAACATGACTTTTCAGGTCCCGAAGGAAGGTGGCTGCCTTGGATTCCCCGGTCTCATTGGTGCTTTTCAAGGTCTCTGATGAAAATCCTGGAAGCCACAAGATACTTTTTAGAAGGGAATCTCTCACCACTTTAAAAAATTGTGAGCAATAAAAGGAACAGGCAAACTAAGTATCAGGAAGCTGAAGAAGAGCAGGCCCAATAGTAAGTAGTAAGAAAGGGACCAGAAAACATGGGCAAGACAAGGGCATGATAACTTCTGCCCTCCCCCAAGCACCACACACCTCTTTACCATGCCTACCTGTGAGCTCTGTAAGGCAAATGTTGTCTCTGGCCCCTAGCATTCTTAGAACAGAAGCTAGTCTGCATTTAGTTTACAATGAACCACTGGAGGTTTTCTGAATGTGGTACAGTTATTTAAGATACTTGGACTGGGAGCATCACTGTTCCTTCAGATCCTCATGTTCCAGGCAAAAAGCAATTGTTAGTAAATGAGACTTACCATCACCAGCCAACTTCAAATCCTCAAAAGCATCCATGCAGGCCCAGAGATACTCAAATGTCCTTAGAATCAGATGAATGAGGCTGCTCAGAGTGACAACAAGGAGTAGGGAAGATGGAGAATTGAAGAGTACATGCCCTACCTAAACAAGGCAGCCTCAGCTGTAGCAAATCTGGGTAGGCAGGAAAGCAGTTCCAGTAATGCCAAATATTCTGAGTCTTCAAAAAGTTAGAAATCAGATTTTAAAAAATCTGAAATTTCTCTCTGTCTCTTTTTTTGCATGTTAAGGATTTATTGTCCCTGAATTTTTGAACAGTTTTAGCTAAAGTCCCTGAATCCTTGAACAATTTCAACATTTCTAGGTGATTTCTTCAATAAGTCATACAGCAGAATCTATTTGTGGACATCAGGACAGTATAACTGAGTATAGAGAAAATAGGGTTATCACAGATTGTATCTGTATCATCACCTGTTATTGGGAGTGAAGAAAAACTGCTTTTCACAAGACCTTTGATACCAAATGTGTTGGTTTTTCACACTATTCTCCAATTCTCTGCAGACATCAACTCAGTGTCCTACAGTTTTAATGGATACTTCCAGAATTAGTGAAGACCCCACAGGTTAAGGGCTCAGTTCCACATGACTGCCCCACACTTCAGACACCAGTCATAAGTAGAGGGTCCCTGGGTTAACCATGCTTCTTTGTGACATGGCTACAAATTGGGGGTTCCCATGACCCCCTCTTCCAGCTCAGTAATTTGCTAAAATGGCACAGAACTGAGGGAAACACGTTACTGTTACCATTTTGTTGTCAAAGATACAAATGAATGGCCAGATGAAGAAGTACTTGGGGTGAGGACTGGAGGTCCCAAGCACAGGAGCTTTTGTTTCCATGGAATTGGTGTGCACTACTCTCCCAGCACAGGATGTGTTGGCCAATCCAGAAGCACTCTGAGCCCCATCATTTAGGGTTTTGATGGAGGTTCCGTTACATACCCATCATTGATTTAGTAATTGGCCATTAGTGAATAACTCATTTTTAAGCTTGTCTCTGCAGATGTCAGGGTATGGGGCTGAAATTTCCAACCCTCTAAGCACATGGTTGGTTCCTCTGGCAACTAGCCTCCTTCCTGAAGCTATCTAGGTGCCCACCAAGAGTCTCATTAACATAAACCCAGGTGTGACTAAAAGGTGCTTATTATGAATAACAGAAGACAACGTTTGGCAAATTGCAAAGGTTTTACAAGTTCCAGGAACTTGGGACAAAGACTAAATATATTTTTTATGCCCCAAGCAGAAATCCATTTATTATGGTTCACATAAAATTTTTTAAAAACCGACTTGCTGTGTTTTTGTACAAGGTATTAGCTAAGATAAAATGAAAGTCTGGCAACATTTAAGCAATCAAAAACCATGAAAATAGACGTAAAGATTGAAAGATGCAAACAGTATCAATATTTTTTCCCTATGTAGTTGCATTTTTTTCTGAAATGTCTTTCAAAAATTTTGGTAAAATACACGCCACATAAGATTTGCCATTTTGACCATTTTAAAGAGTATAGCCAGGCTTGGTGGCCCACATCTATAATCCCAGCACTTTGGGAGGCTGAGGTGGGAGGACAGTTTGAGGCCAGGAGTTTAAAACCAGCCTGGACAACATAGCAAGACCCTGTCTCTAATTAAAAAAAAAAAAGTGCAAACCGTACAATCCAGTGACATTTAGTACACTCACCATGTTGTGCAACCATCAGTACTATCTAGTTCCAGAACTTTTTAATCACCCCAAAAGGAAATCTTATATAGCAGTCTCTCTATGTCCTTTTTCTCCCAGTCCCTGATAGTCACAAACCTTCCTGTCTTTATGGACTTTTTCATTCTGTATATTTCATATTAATGGATGATTCAGTGTGTTACTTTTTGTGACTGGCTTCTGAGCTTAATGTTTTTTACATTCCTCCATTTTGTAAGATGTATCAGGAATCCATTCTCTTTTTTTATTTTTTAAGAGTCCATGACCTGCTGAATCCATTCCTTTTTATAGCTGAATGATTTTCTGTTTATGAATAGGCCTGGCTTTTTAAATGATACATCAGTTGATAGACATGTGGGTTGTTTCCATTGTTTGGCTATTGTGTAGAATGCTGTTAGAAATATTTGTGTACACGTTTTTGACACCTGTTCTTAATTCTGGGTACACCCGAGTGGGTCATATGATAATTCTATCTTTAACATTCTGAGGAAGCACCAAATTGTTTTCCACAGAAACTGCAACATTTTAAATTCATGTCAACAATGTGTGAGGGTTCCAGTTTCTCTACATCTTCATCAACACTTGTTATTTTCCATTTTAAATTTTTAGATTATAGCCTAGTGGGCATGAAGTAGTATCTTGTGGTTTTGATTTGCATTTTTCTAATAATGAATCATGTTGAACATCTTTTCATATATTTCCTGGCTTTTTGTATATCTTTTTTGGAGTAATGTCTAGTTAAACCTTTGCCATTTTTTGTTTGTTGTTTTTGAGACAGAGTCTCATTGTGACACCCAGGCTGGAGTGCAGAGGTATGATCTTGGCTTACTGCAGCCTTTGCTTCCTGGATTCAAGCAATTCTCGTGCCTCAGCTGGGATTACAGGTATGCACCACGATGGCCTAGCTAATTTTTGTATTTTTAGTAGAGACGGAGTTTCACCATGTTGGCCAGGCTGGTCTTGAACTCCTGGCCTCAAGTGATCAGCCTGCCTTGGCCTCCCAAAGTGCTGGGATTATAGGCATGAGCCACTGTTCCTGGCCTCTGGCAATTTTTAAATGAGACTGTTTATATTTGTTTGTTCAGTTGTAAGAGTTTTTATGTATTTTGGATACTTGACCCTTATCAGATATATGGTTTTCAAATATTTTCTTCAATTTTTTGGATTGTCTTTTCACTTTCTTGATAGTGCCCTTTGAGGCACGAAAAATTTTTAATTTTGATGAAGTTCAACTTATTTATTTTTAATTTGTTGCTTGTGCTTTTGTTGTCAGAGCAAGAAACCATTGCCAAATCCAAGGTCACAAAGATTTATTCTTTGTTTTCTTGTGTTTTATAGTTTTAGCTCATATTTAGGTGATTGATCATCCATTTTGAGTTTTTTTGTATATAGTATGAGTTAAGAATTCAGCTTCATTCTTTTGCATGTGGATGTTCAGTTGTCCCAGTACCATTTGTTGTACAATTTTTTCTCCACTGAATGATCTTGACACTCTTTACAAAAATCAGTTGGGCCAGATGTTGTGGTTCACACCTGTAATCCCAGCTCTTAGGGAGGCAGAGGCAGGAGGATAGCTTGAGGCCAGAGGCAGGAGGATTGCTTCCCTCCAGACATTGGAATTATTTCACAGAATGATTCACGTTTCTGTGAATTATTCCACGGAAGAATTTAGATTCCTGTGAATTATTTACAAAATAATTCAGATTTCTTTTTTCCCTGTGAATTTCATTTTTCCCTGTGAATGATTCAGACTTTCTTGTTTCTTTGTGTGCAGCATATTTTATTGTTGAAAAGCATGCATCTTGAATATTACAATGTGGTAACTCAAAACTGGAGTCTCTTCCCACCTTAGGGTTAGTCATTTTTACTTCTTGTGGGCTGTAGTTTGTTTAGTGACTTTCTAGACTATTTTTGTAAAGACTGTATTATTTGGCATGTGTGTTCACTGAAGTCTCTGTTTCATTTGCTTAGTAATCAGCTAGTTGTTTGATAGAGCGTTTCTCAAAATACTGTAGAGAAAAAACAAACGAATGAAAAATCAACCTCCCATTCTTTACATCTGGGCTCTGCATTTAAGTTGAAGCATGTCTTCAACACTCAGTGTGTGGTCTACAATTCTGCCTTCACCTTCACCTTCACCTTCACCTTCACCTTCACCTTCACCTTCACCTTCACCTTCACTTCCTACTTTTAGAGAGCCTGAAGTTCAGCCAGCAGTGACAGCTTAGGGCATTCCGAGATTTTTTGTGAGTATGTGCCTAGCCGAGACATGCATGTGGCCTTCTACATTCCTAGGAATATGTGGTAGCTTTTCTAAGTTCCTGGTCCCAAAGCTTTTCCTCCCCAGCTTTTCCTTTCAGTGTTTCAGCATTTGTATTGTTTGCCTTGTCTGATATTCTTTACCCTAGGTGGCAGCAGCTGGTTCATTTACCTTTAAATATTTTCTACAAATTCCTTCCATGTGCATACTTCTCTGCCCTTAGAGAGTTCCAAATAAAGTGAAATAAAGGTAAGTGCTTTGTATTGGTCCTTCAGGAGCCACTTGAGGTGAAGACAGACATCATTATTTAAGAACAAGGTTTGCTCTGCTCCCACAGGCATCAGAAACCCCCACTAGGAACAAGGGTTGCCATCTTTAATACTGCCACTGAGCTAAGGGAGGAAGGGGTCGGACAAGGGCAAATCAAGATGCCACAAAGCTCTCCTATCAGGTTTCAGTTGCTTTTTTATTGATTAAGAAAAAAGAATTCAGTTGGTTGCTATAAATATTTGGCTGTTTTCCAGAGTTCTAATAAAGTTGATTCTGACAGTATTTTTGCCAATTTTGTGTGTGTGTGTTTCTCCTGAGGCACAGGCCCTTGGAGTTCTCTGTCATTTTTATTGCCAACACCTATGTTTGTGATTTTTTTTGAGACAGGATCTCGATCTGTTGCCCAGGCTGGAGTGCAGTGGAGTGATCATGGCTCAGTGCAGCCTCAACTTCCCAGACTCAAGCAATCCTCCTACCTCAGCCTCTCAAGTAGCTGAGACTACACCTTGCCTGGCTAATTTTTTTTATTTTTATTTGTAGAGAAGGGATCTTGCTATGTTGCCTAGGCTGGTCGCAAACTCCTGGGCACAAGCAGTCCTCCTGCTTGGACTCTTGAAGAGCTGGGATTACAGGCATGAGCCACCACGCCTGGCCTGCTCTCAACATTTTTAAACATAGGCAACTCATTCAAATGAAAAAAAAAAAAAGGAGAGCAAACCAAACCCTTAGGTGCAGGCTTGTAATGTATCTTTACATCGACATTTCAAATAAATGAATGTAGAATACTGAGAATGCTTACATTTGGCCTCAAAAGACTCAAAGGCTTCCGGAAGCAGCACAGCAACTCTAAATTCTCTGCCAGGAAGGAATCCTTTTTCTTCTCTTTGCTGAATGCAGTGCGCTGCAGGGAACCTATATCTATTTTCTCCACATCCTCTGGATCCAGAAGCTCAGCTGGCCTTTGCAGCATTCTTGTTTCCATTTACAAACTTCATCAAAGACCCTCAAAAAGTTTAAACTGAGATTATTGATTTGATACTGTATTAGCTATATATTGCAGGGAAAAAAAAACTACCCCCAAATGTAGTGGCTTAAAATGACAGTAGATATTTAGTATCTCACAGTGTCTGTGTGCCAGTAATTTCAGAGCTGCTGAGCTAGGTACTTCTGGCTCGGGGTCTCTCATGAGTTTTCAGTCATCTGAAGCTTCATCTGGGGTTGGCTCAGGGTCTCTCATGAGTTTTCAGTCATCTGAAGCTTCATCTGGGGTTTCAAAGATGTGGTGCTTGTTAACAAGAGGCCATGGGAGCCTCTCCCTGGTCTTCTTGAGTGTCCTTATGACATGATGGCTGTCTTCCATCAAAGTGAATGTTGAAGATAGCAAGGCAGAAGTCAGAATATCAGTCTTGGAAGCCACTTATCATTTCTGGAATATCCTACTGAGGCAGGAGAATAGGGTCTGGAGGCAGGGAACCTCAGGCCGATTCCCACTGACTTCCTAGAACTGAATCAAAGGAAAACCCCATCTCTCCATACCCAAGTAACAAAAGGATCAGAGGCTACTCCCTTTGCACTTCATAGCGGCTGATAAATGGAAAGTACCTCTGATTGGTCCCCTCCCAGAACCAATCAGACTGGTCACAGGCCACTCCTTCATTTACATAGGATGTAACCAAGTAACCAATGGGAAACTACTAGAGGGCATTTGAACTCCAGAGAATTCTGTAACCAGTGCTGTTGAGCCATTTGCTCCAGCCTGCTCTCACTCTGTGGAGTGTACTTTCATTTCAATAAATCTGTGGTTTTGTTGCTTCATTCTTTGTTGATTTTGTTTGTGCATGTTGTCTAAGTCATCTTTGTTCAAAATGCCAAGAACCTGGATGGATCGTAGTCAAGACTCTCCACTGGTAACACTATTGGTGACTCAAGTCAGCCCTATTCAGTAGGGGATGACCTGTAGGTATGAACAGGTACAAGGTAGGGCTGCATATTCTCCAGATCCACAGTCCTGGCTGTGCCCCCAACACAGTCCAAGCTTAACTCTACAAGGAACATCCCTGAGGCCCAACAAGCTCTTGTGCGATCTCACACTGAAGAGCGACCAGGCCTCATGCAGCCAGCTGCACACCTACCTGATGGAGCAGCAGAGGGCTGTGGGCCGCTGAGGTCACACAGTGAGGCAGTGTGGTGTCTAGGGAGGTTCCACATGAGCAGGTGGGCATGGGGACCCTCTGAGTGGCACTGATGCAGTCCCAGCCCCCTGAGATTGCAGCTGAGCCTGCAGGAAAGGAGGGAGGAGCAGAGCCTGCCCTATCTGCCATCTACTTGAATTTCAGGGAACCCCATGATGTGAGCCTGATAAGGTTGTCACCCACTCACAGAGGAGGACACTGTCTCAGGGCTTAGGCTCAGATATCAAGCAGGCCTGGGTTCTGGGGCACCAGTGGCTACCTGTACATGTCTGGGTAGGTACTGTACCCTCTTGGTGCCTCAGTGTCCTCACCTGTGAGAACAGAATACAGCAGCTATCTATGGCGGTGTCTGCAAGGGGGCACCGCCAGAAGGAAAACAAGCCCCACTTCAGAAGAGCCTTGATGGGGCTGTCACTTTCTTCCAGGGTCCCAGAGAGGTGCCACAGGGGCCTGATGCCATGGCCACTGCCAGTTATGCCTCTCCCTGCTCACTGTCTTCTTCCCCTGAAGACCATCCTCCCCCTGACCTTCCTCCCTCTCCCCAAACTCTCCCTTCACACTCACAAACCCCTTAGCCTTCCCCACTAACTCTCTTGCCTCCACAGTTGTTGGGGGTCGGAGCTGTTTGCCGCACTAACTCTGACAGACCTAGGGTGGGGGGCTGACACCAGTGGCCATCCGTCTTCTGGCCCACAGGAGACCTAAGTGGATAATTTGTCATTTTCTCTGGTAGTGTTGAAGTGACCCATATGCAGTGAGACTGTGGGTATGGGATGGGCAGGATGCCCCACATGGGGCTCATGGAAACTCCTCAGGACCTGGCTCAGTCTGGACATGGGTCAGGTGTTCATTCCAATTGCCCAGGTGTGGCCCTGTTAGAAGTGAGGCATCTTTTTTTTCCACTAACTTCTTCTCTCTGTTCTGTGACCTCAGGCATGATGTCCTCCTGTTCTGGGAACTTGGCTCCCAGATCTACGGAACAGAACATGTGGACGGGATAGAGACGAACATCCCATCAGCCTGTGGGCTTTTGTGGTTCAGTGCCCAGCCTTTTAAACCTATTTTAGTTTCAGACCCAGATTCAGCTGTGGACCCTCCCCCAGAGACCATCAATTGCCCAAATCCAGCCATTTCTCTACCACTTCAGGGATCACCTAGCACCAAAGTCTTGTCCAGTCTAAACACAGCCATGCACTGTATATGATTTCTCAGTCAACAATGGATTGCATGTATGATAGTGGTCCCATAAGATTATAATACCATAGTGTAACAGTCTGTGGGAAGTAGAGAAATTCCTTTTTAAACTTGTCTTTCTTATTAAAGGATAAGTGTGCTAATAACTTTGTTAAGCCCTATCCTATGTAGCCATTAGACATGCCATGCTTACAGGCATGTAGTACATTCTATGTCCTTGTACGTTAACCAAGGTATCTTTGCTGGATGTGCTCACAGGTATGTTCCAGCTCTCAATTGCTATTATCTGTTTAGAAAAGTGTTAAGTTGTTAGCCAGTCGGGTTTTAGTTTAGATTGTGAGGTCTGGCTCCAGCCAATGGAGATCAGACACAGCAGTAAGGACAACCCCAAATGCATAAGGAATAAATTTGTGTGTTTCCCTTTGTTCATTGTACTCTTGTGGCAAGATGGCTAGCAAGGGTACCCTTCCTGCAGTCCAGGAAGTAAAAATTGCTTTGCTGAAAGATCCTTTGTCTCAGGCCTAATTTTTCTTTGTGGCACCAAGCATTTATTCCCAACAGATGCCCAATTGCCCACGTCCAGCCATCTCTCTACCACTTGAGGGGTCACTTGGCACCCAAAGTTTGTCTGTGGGGCTTGGTTAAGGCATCTCCTCTGCCCCTGCCTTTTTTGCCTGCCCTCCACCTGTCCACTGCCCAGGGCCCACTGTCAGTAGAAGCTCCCCAGCCTCCGAGATGCAGCAGATAGATAAACTAAGTTCAGGATAGAGCGCTTTTGGGGCTTTTGTTAATGCAGGGGTCAAGAAACGTCCCCCTTGAAGGAGCTGTGCATCATCATTGTTCTGCACCCACCCCTTCCCGGCTCTGGACACCCACCCACCTCTGCACCAGCTGAGCGTCCATTCTCTGGAAAACCACAAATGCTCCAAATCTGGACTCCTGCAGAATCGTCTCACGTTCTCCATGGTGTGCTGGACTAGGGAGGGATGTGGGCAGGCAGGAGGATGTGGAGCTGAACAGATCATCTTCACCACCCAGCACAGAGGGCACCTCCTGCGCACGAAGACTCTCCTGGAGATGCTGTTCCTGGTTGCCTTCCTCCTGGGGCCTTCTCTTCGACCACCCATCCAGGTGAGAGCAGGGAGAGGCAGCCTGAAGGTGTCCCGCAGGCATCTGTGGGCACAGGATGGGAGCACTGGGACTGAGGCATAGTACAGGCCTGTTCCCACTGGGGATTTTAAGGGGCAGTAGCAAAAGAAATGCAATAACGATGCCCCCAGCACCTGGGATTCACTTGGTGAGTTACAACATTTTTGCACAATTCAAACTGTGATTGAGCCCTACGTGATGGTGACAAAGACGGTGACCGATTCTGGTTCACAGTTGTAAAAGAACAATCCTCAGAACTATTCACTAGCATTTAGGTCATTCCTGAGTTATATATATGTATATATGTAACAGATGTCACTTTTGAAACCAATTCACTCATCTTTCTGCTGATTTTCTCATATGAGAAAAAGAGATTTTAAAAATTATTCAGTTAGAAAGGAAAAGTTGAAGTAAGATTGCTGCTTTAGAAGCAAGATTGCTTAACCTTGCATGGCCGTGAAATTGTATCATTTCAGGTTATCTTCTCAATCAGGCAAATGATGTGGTCCCACCCTTACGTTTGCTGTAGGTTTGCTCTAAGTTCACAGGGCTGTGAAAGCATGGGGCCCCAATCAGCACTACTCAAACTGAATTTTATCTCTGGAGAGTCCGAGGACAGCTGGGGGAGGAATGCCCAGAAAATGTATAATAAAAGCCACACGATCATCATTTTACCCATTTCCAAGTTTTGTGTGTATATATATATGGGCACACAGATGAGAAATCTGAGGCCTGAAGTGTCTTCATATACCTGGGCCTCCATTTGATCATCTGTAAAATGGGGTAATATAGAACCTGCTTCCCAGATATGGTTGTGAGGCCTGAATTACTTGCTGCCGGGAAAGACTCAGCCAGAGCCTGGCCCAGAGGTGGTGAAGGGGGTGGTGGTTTGAGTGTGTGCACATCTGACGCACAGTCATGCACAGGTGCACACATGCAGGAAGCCCCCAAATTCCTCTCCAATGGGCACAAGCAAGATGCACACACAGGCCTTCCCATAGACACACAGACACACACAGTGTACCCCACAGACATTCACATATACAGACACACATGGACCCCCACATACATAGACACACACCCAGTGCACCCTGCCGATCTCCACATCCACAGACACAGACAGGTCACACACAGACTCCGTGCACACATAGGCACACACACGGACACATGCAAACTCCCCAACATACACACACACACACGCGCACACATATAGACATACACACAGATCCCCACACACAGACACACACAGACACATGCATACACACAGACATACACACAGACCCCTCCCACACACACATAGACATACAACATAAACACACAGAGACCCCCCACACATCACATAGACACACACATGGTGTACCCCGCAGATCCCCACATTTACAGACACACCTAGAGGTACACATGGTACACCCCACAGGCCACACCCTCATATAGACACTCCTGCGCTGGCTTTCTGTAGCTTGGGTGCTGGTGTTGGCCAGAAGTGCTGCCTTGAGTATTTCAAAGGAGCCATTCCTGTCTGAAAGCTCGTCACATGGCATAGGACCTTGGCAGAGTGTTCTAGGGATGCCATCATGTAAGTTGGCTCCACCCCAGGCATCCTAGGAGCTGGGCATGAGAGGAAGCAGTCCCTGGATCTCTCAGGCCACACCTTGGGGAGGGGAAGAGCAGGAACCTTCTTCCCCTTAACCAGCCAGAACTGTTCCTCTGGGCTGTTCCTCACACTAGAGCCTGGAGGGACCCGGCCAAAGGGTCCAAGTTCTGGATTTACATTTAAAGAAACTGAGGCCCAGAGATGGATGGGCTGACTCGCTGGTCATGCGGCAAACCAGTGGCTGATGTGGTCTCTCACTGGGGCCAGAGAAGAGTTCAGAAGGCCAGGGCTCACCCCAGCCTTCCCAGTTGATGGACAGTCTGCAGGTCTCTGAGACATGGCAGTCAGTGCAAGGGGTGTTGAGAAATATTAAGTTTACCCTGCCCCCGTTGTTCCCTCATGGAGAATACCTTTTAGTTTGTCTGTAATCAGTGGTTAGCAGGTAACAGCTGCCTACTTGGTATATTTTTGGGTTATGGGAAAGTACAGAACACCTGTTTGTTAGTAATAGGCACCTGTTCAGAAAGAATAAATACGTGAATCAGAACCTGCTCCAGGCCTTCAGCCTGGAAAGCTGTCAGCCCCTGAGGCTCTCAGCTCGGTAGGCCGCTGGCCCCCTGGATAGACCCACTTTGCTGTTCTATCTGGGTGTTTGCCTCTCATTTCCTTCAGCGCGGCCTGGGTGGGGGTCTCCT
This sequence comes from Cebus imitator, assembly GCF_001604975.1. NCBI lineage: Eukaryota > Metazoa > Chordata > Mammalia > Primates > Cebidae > Cebus > Cebus imitator. The sequence continues at coordinate 9,853,399 of NW_016107432.1, forward strand.
GGCCACGCTAGTACTTGGTAAAAGGGGACAAGAAGTCCTTTAGTCCTGGCTTCCTGCAGGGTCCACAGCTTCTTTGCAGTGGCAGGATCAAGGCTTAGACTCCTGGAGGATTGAGAATCCCAGAGGACAGAGCCTGATAGATGTGCCACCAATGTTCCATGTGACCACGGGCCCTTCTAGGGCTCTGGCTACTGGTCAGTCAGTGCAGAGTGGGGTTGATTCCAGGACTCTGACGGTTTTCTCCCTCCCCATAGGCTTGTTACTGTCCAGGGCAGGTCCATCTGCTCAGACCCCAACGACTAGAGGGTGAGGAGGGCAGTCAGACACCTGCAAAGCCTCGTGAAGTCACGTGGCCCCATCACCCAGGAGTCCTGATGCCCGGTAGCCTTGGTGTCCACCACCCCAGTCTCCCATGTGGGTGCAGTGGAGGCCTTACCAGGACAGCAAGAAGCCTGAGCACAGGAGACCCCGGTCCCTGCACAATAGCAGTTATGCTTTTCTGAACTGGAGCCCTGGGCCTGGAAAGGTGGGGGTTAAGGTCTTTCTCCTTCAATCTGGGTCAGCATGTTCTGTCCCTGCAGTGCAGGGTGCACGCACCCACCCTGGCCTGTCACATTGGAAGGGACCTTAGAGAACACATGGGCCTGCCCTAGCCAGATCAGGAGGGGAAATGGAAGTTCAGAAGAAAACATGGCCGTCACTGTCTCAGGGCACCCACAGGTCGTGGGGAGAGCCTGGTGAGAGGCCTAAGGGGGGCATCCAGGCGCTGGGGAGCAGGGCTCCTGTGTCATCTGCACAGCCTCCCAGAGGCCTGGGGGCCTCTCTCTGCAGGGGCTGGGGGTTCTGGGAAGAGGCTTCTGGATTCTCTCCTGTTCTCTTGGCCTCTGAAATCTCCACTCCTGCACATCTTCATCCTGCAGGATGAGGACATCCTGCGACACATTCCATTCCAGCACTGTCCGCAGGCCCCTCCACGGGCCAGGGCTTGACCACCTGCCAGAGAACCCTAGATGGGTCAACCTTTGTCTTCTCCTGGGGACTGTCTCAGCCTGGAGGAAGGCGGGGATCCCTGTGGCCCCTTCCCCTAGCTCGCAGGCCCGGATACGCACTACAGATCAGGTGGTCCTTAGCACATCCTGTGCGGGCCAGGGTCTCAGGGGCTCGCGTGCACGGTCCGGGCTACTTCTGCCAGCTTTCCGGCCTTCTCCTCCATCTGGATCTCCCACTCTGCCGCCCATTCCCCAAGTAGTTCCAGTGTTCCTGAGGCGTGGCCCCCACCCCCTACTGGCCACCGAAATCCCACCCACCCTCAGCTCAAGCCCAGCCTCCAGGAAGCCTTCCCGACCGCCCTGCGGCACTGAGCCTCTGTCCTCCGGTTGCCCCGAGAAACCGCAGCGCCCCTGCCACGGTAAGGTGTTATTCTGCTGTGGGTCCCCTCGCGTCTGCTGGTCCCCACCCCGCCATTGGCCCGCAGCCCCGCAGCCCACGTGCTCCCTGGCTGGGGCCGCCCGCGGAGGTGCTGGGGCCCGCGAGGCCTGGAGCAGGAGACTGCGCCTGAGCGCCTGGGGGGGCCCGTCTGCCCCTGCGCCGGCCGTGGGCCCGCGCATCTGACCCTGGGCCTCGGCTCCGGCCTCGTGTGGAAGGGGGCAGGGGTGCGGGTCTCTGCGTCCGGGGTCCTGGGTTCTGCGCCCTGCGCCGTGGGCGGAGAAGCCACGAGGAGTCCTTGCCGCCCCTGGCCCTGCGAGGGCTCGACCCCGCCCGACAGGGAGGAGTGGCCCTGCCACAGCTGCCCGGAGTCCGGGGAAGCGGGGCCGAGCTCCCGGTCGGAAGCCTCCTGTGGATCCCCCGGGAGTGGGTGCATGGGGGTCTGTGGGGGGCAGAGATGACCTCCGAGGCCCTGACCTAGCAAGCCCGGCCGCGCACGCCGCGCCCTGCAGGCCAGCATCCCAAGGGCGCTCAGAGCGGTTAGCGCAGCCATTACAACGTGGTGGCGCACGCCGGTGACCCCAGCACTGTGGGAGGCCGAGGCGGGAGGATTGCTTGGGGCCAGGAGTTCAAGACCAGCCTGGGGAACAAAGTGAGACCCTTGTCTTTACCACCACAACCAACAACAAAAAGTAAACTTTTCTTACAAAACAAATCGAGTGAAATCCTGCTCCGAGGCTCACATTACAGAGTTGCTGTCGAGGACTGTGAGGGAGGCGGAAAGTTGCTGGCGGGCTCCTGAGAGGGACTGAGCACGGGGCTTTGCCAACAGGTTCCTGGGCAGATAAGAGATGGAGCCAGGACAGAAATCGGAACGCGGGACTTGGGAATGCAAGTGTCCCATGGCAGGGACGGGGCGCGAGGTGGGTGGGAAGAGCAGTGCACGATGCGGGAGACGCCACCGTGCGTGTGGGAAGGGCAACGCCATCGTGCTGGGAGGAAGGGGGCTTGGCAAGGAATAGGGGGTTGGGGCTCCCGGTGACCGGGAGGGAGGAAGTGGGAGGAAGCTTCAGGGACTAGGGGAGCAGCGAGGAGGGGCCTGGTCGTGCATTGTCCCTTCCAGGTGCCCACCAGAGGGCGCGCCAGCCCTCAAATAAAGATCTAGAGGCTGACAGTCGCCGTCCTGCCCAGATGACCCCCTCTCTCTGGCCTTTGTGTTGGCTCCATAGGCGCTAGGGTCCCACCCGCCATTTGGCTACAGCTGCCCGTAGCCTCCCGGCTGGGGCACCTGCAGCTGAGTGGGTCTTCTAGGGGAGCAATGGGAAGAAAAGCACCAGCTAAACTGCCTGGAGTTTGCTGGCTAAAGGGGAAGAAGGAAAAATGCTGTTGGGTTTTGCGGGACCCCTAACTCATGACCCCATGTCTGTTTTTGGGTCTTTCTTGTAAAATACACATAACATGAAATTTAACATTTTAGCTTTTTTTCTTCTTTTTTTTTGAGGCGGTGTCTCACTCTTTTGCCCAGGCTGGAGGGCAGTGGCCTGGTTTCGGCTCACTGCAAACTCTGCCTCCTGGGTTCAAGGGATTCTCTTGCCTCAGCCTCCTCAGTAGCTGGGATGACAGGTCCCCGCCACCTCGCCCTGCTCCTCTTCGCTATTTCAGAGTGTACAATTCAGTGGCATCAGGTACATCACAGTGTTGCACAACCATCACTACCCTCTAGTTTCAGAACTTTTTGTTACCCCAAAGGAAATCCCAGATCCATTAAGCAGTGGCGTCCCATTCCCCTTTGCCAGTCCCTGGCAAGCACTAGCCTGCTTTCTGTATCAAGGGATTGGCCTTTTCTTGATATTTCATGTAGATAGGATCATGCAATATTGGCTTCCTGTGTCTGGCTTATTTCACATAGCATAATGTTTTCAGGTTCACCCATGTGGTAGCATGTATCAGAGTTTCATTCCTTTTTATGGCCAAGGAATGCTCCATGGCATGGTTATACCACATTTTGTTGATCCATTCTTCAGCTGGTGGACACTTGGGTTATTTCTACTTTTTGGCTATTGTGAATAATGCTGCTGTGAACGTTGGTGGACAAGAAGTGTTTAAGTCCCTGTTTTTCATTTTTGGGGCCATATACTTAAGAGCGGAACTGCTTGGTCGGAGTTTTAACTCTTTGAGGAGCTGCCAAACTGTTTTTCACAGTGGCTGCCCCATGTATTCCTATCAGCAACATACGAGGGTTCCAATTTCTCCACATTCTCATTGACGGTTGTTATTTTCTGTGGTTTTGGTGTCATAGCCATGCTAGGGAATGTGAAGTGATATTGCATGTGGCTTTGATTTCCATTTCCCGGATGACTGGTGATGTGAGTGTCTTTTTCTTTTAACTGGGTCCCAGCCTCCCATCTTGTCCCCTCCCCACAGTCTATCCATAGAGGAACAGGCTGAGTCCTCCTTCTGAAATCCATCTCTGATTATGTCTCCCCCACCTCAGAACCAGCCCCAAATCCCTTCCGACTCTATCTGGAAAGGAGCACACAATCCTGCCTTCCTTGCCTCCAAAACACACACCCTCTGTGCTCCAGCCCCTAGAAAATTCTTCCAAGTGCTAGAATATACTCCTCCTCCAATCCTTTGCCTCTGCCCTTCTGTCTTCCTGGAACATTCTCCTATGCTGTCCGCTACCCTGCTTCCACTGCGGAGTCCTTCCATCCTTCCAGCCTCATCTACTCCCTATCCCCTTTCACTTCTGGGTTATGTCACTTCCCACTCTGACTTGTAATCTCCAGTTCAATCGTCAGTTTCCCCCAACAGAGGGAATTCCATACAGGTCATGGTCAGCTCTGTAGGCCCAGCCTTGTCTCCTCAGTGCCCAGCACAGCGGGGCTCAGTAAGACTGTGACGACTGATCACGTGGATGGAAAGGTGTTGGGGAAGGGGCACAGGTGTGTTTGATTACTATCATGAGCCCTGTTTGCTTTCTTTTCATGGAATCAACTTTACACTGGTTTTGACCGTTTTAGTCAAGGGGGTCCTACCTCTTGCCCACATACACCTGAATTTCAACCATGGCACAGTGTCGGCTCAAGGTGAGTCCCTTGGCTGTGGAACAACAGGATGCACTGTTCCTTTATATCCAGTTATTTTAAAAGTACCAGTTGCCTTTAACATGCCTGTGGGTTTAAGAACCACGGCACTCTTTGACTCCTGCAGCTCCTCAGGCTGTCTCCATTTTCACTTTTCTTTTTTTTTTTTTTTTTTTTAGATGGAGTTTTCCCCTGTCACCCAGGCTGGAGTGCAGTGGAACAATCTCAGCTCACTGCAACCACGGTCTCCTGGGTTCAGGTGATTCTCCCTACCTTAGATTCCCGAGTAGCTGGGATTACAGGTGCCCACCACCACGCGGCTAATTTTTGTATTTTTAGTAGAGATGGGGTTTTGCCATGTTGGCCAGACTAGTCTCGAACTCCTGGACTCAAGTGATCCTCCCACCTTGGCCTCCCAAAGTGCTGGGATTACAGGTGTGGGCCACTGTGCCTGGCTGCCATTTTCACTTTTATTCAAATGTCTTAGTTGAGTCCTCTACCCCCATACCCCCACCCCCATTTCCATGTCTTCTCAGCATCTGACACTTCCATTCTTAGAATCTATAGTTTCTGGCCCAAGAGTGCACAGAAACCTCCCTGTCCAGGTTGTTGACGCCAAATGGCCCCCTGTTCCTCCCCCTCCTTCTCTTTCTGCAGCCTGTAGAGGGCCACGTGGGGTTGTGTGGGCCTGGGCTCAAATCCTAACTCCACCACTTCCTTGCTGTGTGGCCTTAAGCAAATTACCTCAACTCTCTGCACCACAGTCTCCTTAAATGTAAGCTTCCCTGCTAGGACAGCTATGAGAGTAGACTATGAGAATTCAGGCAAGGCCTGGCAGCTGTGATCCAGACTCCATGCCTCTTCTAGAAATCTCCAGGAGCTGCACTCGCCCACTATAACTTTACTTATAGTAAAGTTATAAGTTTTTCTTATAACTCACCAGCCTCTCACCAACCTCACTTTACTTTTTCTCTTGAGAGGCCCCTGAAAACTGCCAACCCTTAATGAGCATTTACTTTTTAAGAATAAATTTTATTTTTCATGCTACCTTGTCTAAGAATAGAGCATTTACTTGAAATCTGGCACAGTCAAAGGCCTTATTAACCTCTGGGTCTGATTACAGCTTCAGGAAGGATCTAATGTTGTCAGCTCCATTTCTCAGGTGAGAAAACTGAGGCAGCGGCTGGTAACCCGTCATGGCTCATGCTGCTTGGAGGTGGCAGGCCTGAGCTCCTCACCGCCGTGCATGCTGCCTCTGCTTAGGCCCAGGCTGCTGTCCTGGGTCCTTTGTTTTCCCTGCAACCCATTCCAGATGCTGCCAAAGTCCTGTATTTCATAGATGTAAATATGATAGGTAAAATAAACTTCTAGAAGAGAACCAGGGAGCATATAGCTTCATGATGTTGGGATCTGCAAATGTTTCCCAAATAAGACTCAAGAATTCACCTTAAAAGATAAATGGTAGAATTAAAATTACGTTTTTTTAAGGTCTGGGATATATGTGCAGAACGTGCAGGTTTGCTGCACAGGTACACGGTGCCATGGTGGTTTGCTGTACCTGTCAACCCATCATCTAGGTTTTAAGCCCCGCATGCATTAGGTATTTATCCTAATGCTCTCCCTCCCCTTGCTCCCCACCCCCGTCAGGTCCCAGTGTGTGATGTTCTTCTCCCTGTGTCCGTGTGTTCTCATTATTCAACTCCTGTTTATGAGTGAGAACATACAGCGTTTGGTTTTCTGTTTCTGTGTTAATTTGCTGAAAATGATGGTGTCTTGCTTCATCCATGTCCCTGCAAAGGACGTGAACTCATTATTTTTTATGGCTGCAAAATTAAGAATTTTTATTCATTCAAAGACACCATTAAAAGGCAAACCACAGACTGGCAGGCGAGCATTGTTATATGATTGTCTGATGAAGGATTCACACTCAGAATGAAGAAACACTGTGCTTTAATAAGGCTCGCTCATAAACACAATTTTTTTTTTTTTTTGAGACGAAGTCTTGCACTGTCACCCTAGCTGGAGTGCAGTGGCACGATCTTGGCTCACTGCAACCTCCGCCTCCCGAGTTCAAGCAATTCTGCTGCCTCAGCCTCCCAGGTAGCTGAGATTACAGGTGCCTGCCACCACGCCCGGCTAATTTTTGTATTTTTAGTAGAGATGGGGTTTTGCCATGTTGGCCAGACTAGTCTCGAACTCCTGGACTCAAGTGATCCTCCCACCTTGGCCTCCCAAAGTGCTGGGATTACAGGTGTGGGCCACTGTGCCTGGCTGCCATTTTCACTTTTATTCAAATGTCTTAGTTGAGTCNAGTAGAGACAGGGTTTCACCATGTTGGCCAGGATGGTCTCGAACTCCTGAGCTCGTGATCTGTCCGACCTGGCTTCCCAAAGTGCTGAGTTTACAGGCGTGAGCCACCGTGTCCGGCCCATAAACACACATTTTTCAAAAGTCCTGCAGGCCTGGATTTGCAGCCTAGCTTGCCCTTCTGCCCATTTAGAGAGATCTTGGACAAGTCTCTTCGAGGGACAGAGCCCTCGAGCTAATTATCCCACTTCCAAATTGGGGCTAAAACCCATGCTTTGTGTGCCTCACTGTTGTGTTTCCTGTGAGAATGAAAAAAGAGATAATGCACCAAAAATGGATCAGTGTCGGGATGGGGATTTATGTGTATGTGGCCCCCTTATCCCTACTCTCAAATTGGAGCTCCTCAAGGACGTGGGCTGGGCCTTAGCCTGATCTCTGGTCCCTGGCACCCGACACAAGCCTGGCTTAGAGTGCATGGAAGCATATGCGCGACACATGACATGAATGGAAGCATACATTCCATGCTTCCATGGAGTGGGCAAGGAACAGAATTCCTGGATGTGGGAAGCACACAAGCAAAGCATGAGTGTGGAAAAGTGCAGTTCAGTCCATTGGGAGTGAGCTTTGGTGGAAACAGCGTACAAGCCGGGGAAGAGTGGATGGGGATGGATTTTCCATACCAGGCTCAGGAGTTGGGATTATTGTTAGAGGAACCCCTGCTTACTAGGCCTCCGTTTTAATAAAACATGACTAAAGTGACTCCATCTTGAAGTGAGCAGGTTAACGCTTATGGTCAGAAAATAGCCACATCCAAAGCTGACCACCAATTATAATTACAGAGTATTTATAGCCATGCAGAGCATCTCCCACTAAGCCTGCAGAATGTCCAGGTGTCCTAAAAATACAGCCCACTTTAATTAAGAATAATGTTAATGAGTGAGTTTAGGTTGAAGTGTTAATGGTCATGGATAGCACCAATATCCCTTACCTTTAGTGAGCACATCTGAACATTCCACGTTTAATTATAGCTCCTTATGGTTTCCTTCCTTCCTTCCTTCCTTCCTTCTTTTCTTCCTTCCTTCCTTCTCTCCCTCCCTCCCTCCTTCTCTCCCTCCCTCCTTCCTTCCTTCCTTCCTTTTTCTTTTTTCCTTTTCGATGGAGTCTTGTTCTGTTACCCAGGCTGGAGTGCAGTGGCACAATCTGGCTTCCGTGCTCCACCTCCTGAGCTCAGGTGATTCTCCTGTCTCAGCCTCCTGAGTAGCTGGGATTACAGGTGCATCACCACACCTAGTTAATTTTTTTTTTTTTTTACTAGAGGCAGGGTTTTGCCATGTTGGCCAGGCTGGTCTTGAACTCGTGACCTCAGGTGATCCATCTGCCTTGGCCTCCCTAAGTGCTGGGATTACAGGTGTGAACCACTGCATCCAGCCACT
>NW_016107432.1:9861819-9904791 GCF_001604975.1 Cebus imitator
CCCAGCTAATTTTTTTGTATTTTTAGTAGAGACGGGGTTTCACCATGTTGACCAGGATGGTCTCGATCTCTTGACCTCGTGATCCACCCGCCTCGGCCTCCCACAGTGCTGGGATTATGGCTTCTTATAAGTAGAGACACTAAGAAAAGATGGTGCGTTCCTCCTCCTGCTTTCTGAGGATGCTCTACTCTGTAACAGAGTAGTGTGTAATAAACTTGCTTTTTCACACTGCACTCTGTGACCTGCCTTTAATTCCTTCCTGTGTGAGACCCAGGAACTCTTGGGGTCTGAATCAGGACCCTCTTTTTCCAGTAACATTATCTTGAAGGCAATAGGCAGCCACAGACGTGCTGGGGACAAGGGGTGTAAGTGAGGCGGAGGGGAGAAGGGAGAGACAGAGAGCTTTGGAGACTGGAGCTCAGGGGTGGTAAAGCTTCCTCTTTAAGTAGCAGCCATCTCAGAACTCCTGCTTCTAAAGAAGGAAGCCAATGAATGAGAAAGAAATCGGAGGAGAGAGTAGATTCCATGGGGGGGGGGGGAGGTGATCAGGGAATGGAGGCAAAACCAAGAAGCAGAGGAGGAAAGGGGTCCAGCTTCATCACCCCTTCCCCGCCTTCAAGAAAGAGACCACAAGACTGAAGGGCTCCCCAGTGCCTCTCAGATGTGGTCCCCAGCCTGGGGGCCATAGCAGTAGCATCACCAACAGCATACAGGAACTAGTTAGAAACACAGTCTCAGGCCCCACCCCACGCCTACTGAATCAGAATTTCTTTCTTTCTTTTATTTATTTATTTTTGAGACAGAGCCTCACTCCGTCACCCCAGCTGGAATGCAGTGGCGCAATCTCGTTCACTGCAGCCTCCGCCTCCTGGATTCAAGTGATTCTTGTGTCTCTCAATTAGCTGGAATTACAGGCACGCACCACCACACCCAGCTAATTTTTGTGTTTTTAGTAGAGACAGGGTTTCACCATGTTGACCAGGCTGGTCTTAAACTTCTGATCTCAGGTGATCCCCCCACCTCCGCCTCCCCAAAGTGCTGGGATTACAGACATGTACCACCATAACCCAGTTAATTTTTGTATTTTTAGTATAGACGGGGTTTCACCATGTTGGACAGGCTGGTCCTGACCTCAAGTGATCTGCCCACCTCGGCCTCCCAAAGTGCTGGGATTACAGGTGTGAGCCCCCGTGCCTGGCCCTGAATCAGAGTTTCTGGGAGTGGGTCCAGCATGCTTTTAACAAGGCCTCCAGGGGATTTGATGTGTGCTCCAATGTAAGAACCACTGGCTGAGACAGCCGCGGAAAAGAGAGGCTTCCTCAGTCTTTGCTTTCAGGGAACCTGGTAAGAGAGGAGAGGCCCAGAGCCAGGCAAGTTCCGGCCAGAGCAGGGGAGGAAGAGAAGAGCAGCCCCACGTCCCTCTCACAATCACCCACTATTGGCTTCAGGCCAAGATCAGCCTTCTCAAGCAAAGGAGATTCACTTGGAGATGAGACTCTCCTCTCAACTCCCCATCTTTTGCGCAGACACTGGCTCTTGCAGGGTGGTTCGAATGCCGTCCAAAGATGTATCCCCCTAAAAATGTCTCCCTCTATCTTGCCTCCTGCCCTGAAAACACTTGGTGGATCCCTGTCTGACCACCCCCAATTCAAGGATTCAAAGGTTAACCAGAGATAGCGCCAGCAGTAGTTCGGCTCAGTTGGGTTGGTTGTGTGGCCACGCCTGATGATTGATTGACAGCCATTCAGGGCCAGGATACCCGACCGAGGTTCTGACCCAGGGCTTGATGACCCATTAGGCTCATGTTTACAAACAGCGGCACCACCGGATAGGGGCAGCACCTGGGTGTGGAAGGGAGGGTCTGGGGCTGGGAGAGGGGGTGGGGATTCTTATGCCCGGCTGGGTCTTAGCTTGGCTGACTTCCGATGTCTAGGGTTTGATCGTCTTCCTTCAGAGGTGAGTTTCCTGCCATGGGGGGTTTGAGTGAGCCCCCAGCACCAGCATTTTTCAGGGCTTTGGAAAGAGAGTTGTCTGGTAAGGGAGTGGGGTGTCTCTGTGTTCCTAGCTCTGGGAGAGAGAAGAGAAGGGAATCGGTGATATTGACTCTTCTTCCTGCTCTTTCAAAGCCTTCTCTTATTCCTAGGGTGAAATTCTGGTGAATTTGGAGTCTGAAACCCTGGTTAAATAGCTTCACTGATTTTAAGCTTTGCATAGCCCCCAAAAGGTGCCTGAGCAGCAGTGGCCTCTGCTGGGAGTTTCCATGCTCCATGCTCAGCCCTGATGTCTCCAATTAGAGAAGCCTGATGCAAGTCAGGGAGAGTGTGTGAAATTATTTAAAAAACTAAGAATCATGAGGACTAACATTTAGGGCAAGATGAAAAAGGCATGAGATCCAACCATTGTACCAATTTTTTTTTTTTTTTTTTGGAGTCTCACTCTGTCACCCAGGCTGGAGTGTAGTGGCATCATGTCAGCTCACTGCAACCTCCATCTCCTGGGTTCAAGAGATTCTCCTGCCTCAGCCTCCTGAGTATATGGGACTATAGGTGCGTGCTACCATGCCCGGCTAATTTTTGCATCTTTTAGTAGAGACAGGGTTTCACCATATTGGATAGGCTGGTCTCAAATTCCTGACCTCGTGATGTGCCCACCTTGGCCTCCAAAAGTGCTGGGATTACAGGCGTGAGCCACTGTGCCTGGCCCAGGTCCAACCATTTTTAACCTAGGTTCAAATATCCAGGAATATGCAGAAAAAGTACTGAATTATGCAGTGACAAATCTCCCTCTCATTCTTCTTTTTCATTTGCCAATTTCTATACCTGAAAGGCAACCACTGTTTCTAATTTCTTATGTACAAAGATATACAAAGATAAATTTAATTTCCATTTTCTTTTACATAAAAGCTGCATATTTGGCACATTTTTCTGAACCTTGCAGTTTTCACCCATTTACTAATATACCTAGGAATTTTCCATATCAATGTATGCGTCCTTGTTATTTTTAACAGCTGCATACTATTCCACCATATGGCTATACTCTAACTTATTGCACTAGTTTCCTCCCATGGCCTTTTGGGCTTTGGTCAGTCATCTGCCAAGTCCCAGGCTGGAATGCAGTGTCACAGTCTTGGCTCTGCAAAGGTTACAGCAAAGAAACAGTATCACAACAAGGTCACAAACAATGCTGCTGTTCTCCGGCTGGTACATCTACTTTTTTTTTTTTTTTTGAGACAGAGTCTCGCTGTGTCATCCAGGCTGGAGTGCAATGGTGTGATCTTGCCTCAGTGCAACCTCTGCCTCCTGGGTTCAAGCGATGCTCCTGCCTCAGCCTCCCAAGTAGCTGGGATTACAGGTGTCCACCACCAAGCCCGGCTAATTTTTGTATTTTTAGTAGAGATGAGGTTTTACAATGTTGGCCAGGCTGGTCTCAAACTCCTGGCCTCAAGTGATCCGCCCACCTTGGCCTCCCAAAGAGCCGGGGTTACAGGCCTGAGCCACTGCGCCAGGCCGGTGAGTTTGATTTTAAATGACCAGAAATGCAGTCCATGTGCACGAAAGGAAAAACACAGTGTCTGGCGCTAACATCTCAGAGTGCCTGTATGAAGCTTCCACCCTTAATGCCTTTGCCACCAACACCTAATACAAAAAGTTAGTTGGCATACCAAAGGATGCCGTCTCTGACCCTACAGAGCACGTGTGCATAGCTGCCTCTCTTCTTTTTCACCTCACAGGGGATCAGGACACAGTGGGAACCCGGGATCTGTTTGGTGGGTATATTTCTCAAGCTCTAGAACCGGGTGATCCAGGCACTTCACTGACCTAGGAACGTGAAGGCAGAGAAGGAAGAGGCCTGGTTCGGAATGCCCGGGGTTTATGGTGAGCCAGAGGAGAGGAGGGATGTGCCGGAAAGCTCTGGCGTTTCCTCTCAGCCCGAGCCACAAGTGCAGCAGCAACTGGGACGTGCGTATGGAGTGCCCTGGCAGCCCCCCAGCCCCACGACATGGCATGGCCCTGCTGATCAAGAGACAAGCATGGTGACCCAGCAGCACTGGCATCTTCAGGGCCTGGGTAGATCTGAGCTCCAGGCTGCTGGGCTTCCTGACGCACAACCAGGAGAAGTAGCAGAGTCTGGCCCAAGGCAGGTTTTGCTTGAACATGACTGGGTGGGGGCGTTGAACTGGCCTGGGGAGAGAGGGTCCCAGCAGGAAGCTCTGTGGCTCACGCTCTGCCTCCTCCCTCCCTCTTCTCCCTGTGTCGTAGCTTCCTACCGGGTTCTGAGGTTGGTGAGTACCAGCCGTGGTAGTGCGTGTGGTTGCCCAAGCTGGAGCCCAGATGGGGGACTAGGAACAGGGGCCTGATATCAACAGAGCAGCCTTCTCGCTGAAGCGCGGGACTCTGTGTGCAGGTGGGCGTTGTTTCCCTGCAGGCCAGCCTTGCTCTTCTTCCCCTCCTGGTGAAGAAGTCCAGTCATGGCTCAGAGCAATTGTAAGTGTATTATTTTATTTCATACTCAGGATCCTTCACTTCCCACCTACCCCCTAATCAAGAAACCATGCGTCCGCACGTTCACTCTCCCTCCCATAGGTAGGGGGGTGTCCTGGGCTCTGCTGCTTTTGAGCTATGATCCCTGTTCCCCCATCCTGAGAAGTAAGGCCTTCAGCTCACAGTATCATTTCTTCAGGAGCTGTGACCCTGGGAACCAGGGGCCAGGCTCTGCTGGTGGGTGGATGCGGTGGTGGTTTAGAATCTAGCTGGAAGACAGGGCTGGCTTATTAATGACAGCAGGTCAGGGCCACTGCTACCCACCCTCTCCTTGCCCAGCCCCCCATTCCAGATGAAGTCGTGGTCAGGCAGAAGAGGGCCCCACAGGGCTCCTGGAAGGTCGGCACACTCCGCCATGGAAAGAGAGTCTACACTGTGGCCATCAGCGGCTCAACCCACCACGTGTACACGTGTGGCTCTGGCTACATCAGGGTGTGGGATGAGGGTGCATTGCATGCGGGGGGCAAGGTCCCTCAGGCCCAGCTGGACTTTCAGGTGAGGGGGATCCAACAGGGCTCAGGGAACTCTGATAGGGCCTTGACGTGAGTCAGTGCCCCAAGCGGATACCAGTGTGTGAACCCTTCCTACAGGACCGCCAGGACTGTGTTGTTACCTGTAAGCTGTTCCCTGATGAACAGAGCCTGATCACGGGGGGTGCCTCCCAGGCCGTGACTCTCTGGGACCTGGCACCCACCCCCCAGGTCAGGGCACAGCTGACCTCGACAGGCCCCACGTGCTATTCCCTGGCTGTGTCCTCCGATGCCCATATCTGTTTGGCTGGTTTCCAAGGATTTGTTGAGATTTGGGATTTGCAAAACCAAATCTTGATCAGGTATGACCTCCCTCCATAGCCACTCAGGTGTACCTGGGGAAGGGCTTGCCAGTAAGGCTCACTCTCCCCTCTTTGCATTAGGGCTGGGTGAATCAGTGCAGAGGATATATCTGGGGTACTCCTAGGGGCTTTCTGACCTTGAAACTTCTGGGGGGCCCAAGCCGCTCAGTGACCCTCTGAGTTGTTTTCCCATCCACCAGGAAGCACCAAGTTCCTGTATACGCGTCCCGATGTGTTGACATCACAGGCAATATGTTCTGGACGGGAGGTGAAGACACCACCTTGTATTCCTGGGACCTGAGGAGTTACCAGAGGCTGCACCAATATGACTTAGAGAATGAGGTGCCCGGCTGGCCACCAGTAGCAGAATGCCACCTGCAGTGGAACTGCGCATGGAGGCAGGGGTGGCAGTCTGCGCCTGAGAGGTGGGCACAAAGGGTGGCGTTGGCAACTTTGGGTGCTGACCTCAAGCCTCCTTCCACAAACAGATCCTCAGCATTACCCATGACCCCGGTGAAGAATGGATATTGGCAGGCTTGAGAACAAGTGATATCGCATTCCTTCACACTCTTCGGAATGAGAAGTTTAAGGTTGTCATGAAAAAATACACCCGCCACCACAGCCTCAAGTTTGCTTCCTGTGGTGAGAAGTCAGGTGACACCCCCGGGTGTCCGGTTTTGAACTCACTTTTGTCTCTTCTTTCTCTATTCACCCCCCTTTCGTTTTCTGGCTCCCTCCGTAATGGGAGCTTTCTGCACAGAATGATAGCCTAAAGACACAGGCAGATGGAAAAGGCATGAACCTTATCTGATTGTCCTTCTGTGGTTCCGGGATAACCATGATCCTGCGTGTGGTAGGAGAGTGGGGGCAAATAAGGGAATGGCTTAGGTTGTGTGTCTGATTTTCATAGATGAGGAAACGGAGGCAGAGAAGAATTGCCCTTTTCTCAGTCTGGTTGGGGACAGTGCTGGAACTAGAATGCAGGATCGGTCTCTGCCCTCTCCATCTGTTCTTTTCTTCATCAGGGAGCTATTTTGTGACGGCAAAAGATGCATGCATCAGTGGCTTGGAGGCACCTTCTTTACAAAAGTTGTTTCAGGTACTGGACACAGGGATGCCTGAACCCGGGCACTCAGAGTTTATAGCTCCAGATCCCAGTTGAGTGGATTCTTGGGGGTGCTGGAAAACGCCTCTGAGATAGCACCCAGGGCAGTTTTACAGAGTCGGGGAAATGAGGACTTCATATTCTGTGAACTCCCAAGCTACCTGGAGCCCTGAGACCTGGCCCCGTCCTCAGCCTGAGCCTTAGGTCCATGCTGAGCTGTGAAACAGGCTTACATGAAGCCTCCGTGTTTGCCCCAATCCTTGCTCCAAATGTGATCCCTTTGTTGGCCCTTCCATCCATCTAGGTAGAGGAGTCTTCAGGTATCCTGTGCTGTGACGTGTCCTCTGACAACCAGTATCTGGTCATGGGCTCTAAGAGCAGTGCCATCATCTATCAGCTCTTGTATTAAAGATGGCATGCTATGACCCTGCCAGTGAAGGCCTAGTATTTGGGCTGGTGTGGCTGAGAGGATGGCTTCAGGGTGCTGGACACCTCTAATGCCCACCACCGCCTCTGCCTTGGCTTTAGTGGCAGGTCATCCCTCCCCTCCAACACCCCATTCTCAGCCCACACTCCCAGATTTTAATCAGATAACTTGGAGCTTTTTCCTTTGTTATCTTTCTACCACCGATTTCTGGGTTTTGGCAGGAAACTTGAAATCCCTTTGTAATGAATAAAATAGCAAAGCAGAAAACAAAATGGTCTGTATATGTGTCCCTTTCTTTCAAGTCACAAACTCATTGTGATGGATTGCTTACGCCTTCAGCAAATTCCAGGTGGGGAGGGAATTTTAGATCAGACTTAGTTTTGTTTATAAACACTTTTATTTTAAAGTGGGAAATTTTTGGAATCTTAAAGCTCAAGAAATGTAAGTCCAGGTGCTGACTTTGAGATTGTATCAGGGTGTTGACAGACCAGCAGTGCTCACCTCTTGACTCAGGTAAAAGTGCTGGCACTGGTCTAGCCGTGTTCTGAGGCCTGGCTCCCTTTTTGTGCCTAACTTCAGTGATAGAGAAACTCCCTGTTCATGCCACTTCACTGTCTCCGACTCCTTAAAAGTCCTGATGCTAATTCTGGTGTTTGGTGCTAATCAGAGCTACCTAGCTCACTGTTTCAGAACACCTTCCTCATGTTTGAGAATTTGACAATGTAGTATTATATCTGGGCTTCACCAGGCTGGAAAGGTCCCAGCTCTTGGGAAAAAAAAAAGCCATATAGGCCTGCTTTCTAGTCTTCTTCCATCAGCGTCCTCTTTTTGGGTTGGTGTTTGTACAGCTGAGACTGCTAGCTGCCCACTGAAGCTCATGGCTTGGAGTTTTCCCTGGGAGGAAGCTGCAATGCCAAGGGCCAAGTTTCCCATCTTTGCAACATGTAGATGTTGTCAGGAACTTAGTTCTTGCCAGTGGATTGTGAGTGAATAACATGTGTCAGCTTTGGGCCAGGCCTAAAGGACCAGGACTGTTCCCTCCAGCGTCTCCTTCCCCTTCCACCAGCTCAAGGCAAATAATGTGGAGGCCCCAGGGCACTGCAGAACCACAGGGTAGAAGCATCCTGTGTGCATGAGTCAGACATGGAGAAAAGCTGCCCACCTTGGGCTATGGCATGGAAGAAGAAGAAGCTTGTATTTGACCTGTTGTTGATGTGGGGGTCTATTTGTTACTCCAGCTCTGGAAATAGCAAACTTTTTCTTAAGTTGCCAGAGAGTAAATATTTTAGGCTTTGCCATATGACTTTTGTGGCAGCTATTCAACTGTGCTGTTATTATAGCATGAAACTGGCCATAGATAATACCTAAGTGAGTAAGTGTGAGCTTTATAAACTAAGCTTCATAAAAACAGCAGTGGGACAGATTTGGCCTGTTGGCTGTAGTTTGCAGCATCTGCTATACCCAGTGCACCTCTAAATAATGTAGTAGTGTAACTGGGATCTATTAGATATGATACAGAGGGTAGAGACTACCAGTAGATCTATCCTATTGGGCTATAGTAACAAATAGACTCAAATCTATAACAAGTGCTCATCGATGAATGAATGAATATACAAAATATGGTGTGTGTGTATGTATAGACACCCAAAATGGAATTTCATTCAGCCTTGAAGGAAATTCTGACACGTGCTACAACATGGATGAACCTTGAGGACATTATGCTAAGTGAAATAAGCTGGTCACAAAAGGACAATACAGGCGTTTGATTCTACTCATATGAGATATTTAGTCAAATTCATAGAGACAGAAGGTGGAATGGTGGTAACCAGGGGCTGAGGAGAGGAGGTATGGGGAAACTGTTGAATGGGCAGAGTTTGTTTTGCAAGATGAGAAAATTCTGAAAATGGATGGTGGTGGTGGTTGCACAATAATGTAATGCATGAAATACCACTCGCTATATAATTAAAGATGTTAAGATGGTACATTTTATGTTATGTGTATTTTAAACAAAGAAAAAAATCTAGGGAATTATAAAGATCAAATTCAGAATAGTAGTGAGCTCTAGGGACAGGGGGATAAATCTGATTATAAAGGAATAGAAAGGGGCCTCACCTCTATGTGCAATATTCATTTTTAAAAAAATAAATCAAGGTTCATCAAAATTTAAAATGTGCTTCAAAGGACACCACAAGAAACTGAAATGATAACCCACTGAATAGGAGAAAACATTTGCAAATTATATTTCTGGTAAGGCACTTGTATCCACAATATATAAAGAACTCTTACAATTCAGCAACAAAAAGACAACCCATTTTTTCAAAGGGCAAAGGGTTTGAACAGACACTTCTCCATAGAAGATATACAACCGGCCAACAAATACGTGAAAAGGGGCTCAATGTCATTTGCCATTAGGAAAATGCAAAACAAACCCAAGGGAGATATCTCTTATCATCAGCTAGGATGGCTAAAGTGAAAAAGATGGTAACAAGTGTTGGCAAGGATGTGGAGAGATTAGAATCCTCATATGTTGCTGGTAGGATTGCAAAATGTTGCAGTCACTTTTTAAATGTTTGGAAGTTCTTCAATACGCTTAACAAAGAGTTACCATATGATTCAGTAATTCCACTTCTAAGTATAAATCGAAGAGAATTAAAGACACACTAGTTGGGAGGGTAATAATTGGGAGTGAGAGTACAAGAATTTTAAAATGCTTTCTGGAAATAAGATAAAAGTCCCAATTAATAGCAGTGTTGATAAATCAAGGAGTAGCATTGTAATCTCTAGGTTAATTGCTAAAAGAATATTAAACAAGTGTACAGCTTCCAAGAAAAAAAAAAAAAAAAAAAAAAAAAAAAAAAAAAAAAATAAAAAAAAAAAAAAAAAAGAAAAAAGGAACAAAGAAGAAGCAGAAAAGGAAATGCTTACTGAAATGATAGATTTAAATCCAAATATAGCAGTAATTCTATTAAATGTAAGTGGATTAAATATTCCTGTTAATCTGTAGAAGTCATAACAATTTTAAAAATCTCAACTGTGTTTGAAGATACATTAAAACATAAGGGCACAGAAAGTATAGCAAGAATAGAAAAAGATACTTTCTGCACAAATCAAAGAAAGTTGATGTTATATTAATATTAGACAACATATACTATAAAACAAAAATTTGAGATAAAGGTGAACACTTCATAAGTGTTCAATTCAGGTTCAATTCATCAGGAAGACACAATAATTCTGTTTTTATGTAGTTATTACTTTAGCCTCAAAATACAAAAAGAAAAACCAACAAATGAGACAAGTTTATGTCTGACAGTGACCAAGAGTTCAAACAGACAAAAAATTTTTAAGGGTACAGAAGCTTTGAATAATATGATTAGAAAACTTAGAACAAGACACACAACCGCTACAGAATACACACACACACACACACACACACACACACACACACACACGGCATTTACAAACAACCATATACTTGAGCCACAAATTTCAAAGGATTTAACTTTTACCGAATATATTGTTTGACCACAATGCAATTAAGATATAAATAATAAAAAGAAAACCAGAATTTTCCTATTTGGGAAATTAAGAAAAACTTCTAAATAACTAATAGAGAATAAACTACAAAATAATTAGAATCTATTGTAATGAAAAATATGGATTCAGCTAGAGCTAGAATCAGAGCTTGTCATTCAAGCCATGTCCCATCCCCATCTCCTGGATCTCTTGAGGTTGGGTGTTGACTGCGTGGGTCTTCGTGGCTCTTGAAAGGTGGGTCTGGGATGGAGCGAGGGTGGAGACAAGGCCTTTCTCCTAGCAGGTGAAGGTCGGGGAAAAGGAGATCGGGAGTAGTCTAGGAGACTGATTTTCACAGATGTTGCAAAAGGAATTGACTCAATTTAGCTCTCATCAGCAGTGCTTAGCGTCCATTTGCCTACATTCACGCCAACATGTGTGTTTTCTCATTTTAGAGTTTTTTTTTTTTTAAAGAAAAAACAAAAAACAAAAAACCCAGGCTGGAGTGCAGTGGTTTAATGACGGCTCACTGTAGCTTCAGCTTCGACCTAAGTGATCCTCACCTCAGCCTCCCGAGTAGCTAGGACTAGAGGCACGTGCCACTGCACCTGGCCATTTTTAAATTTTTATTTGTAGAAACAGGGTCCCATTGTATTGCACAGGATGGTCTCTAAATTCCTGGGTTTAAGCTATTCTCCTTCCTACCTTGGCTTCCCAAAGTGTTGGGTTTACAGATGTGAGCCAATGCACCCGACCTCATTTGTGGATTTCAATTCCTTGGAGAGGGAACAATGGCCATTTCTGTGGCTGTGATCTGAGTTTCTTTTGTTGTGAGCGAGGTCGAATCTTTGCGAGTTTACCTAAGCATGTACTTACGAAGTCGTGTGGCGGGGTCCCACTCTCCTGTACACCTGGCTCTCAGATGTCGACACTTCTTTACCCTCTGGTCTCTGAGGGGCACACCTACTCCTTGCCCACGGTTCAATGTGCTTTGCAGGGTGACATCCCTCTAGCGGCTTCTAACCACCTTTGCTGCATATTTTTTCAATTTGTAAAGCAGATCGTAGCACAACAAAACAAGTGCCCTCTCTGAGGCTCGAACTCAGGACCTTCAGATTATGAGACTGACGCGCTGCCCACTGCGCTAAGAGGGCCTTCGCTTAGGGGTGCTTTCTACCTTTCATAAGAAAATACCTGCAGCACATTCCGCTCGCTAAGTCGCTTCTGCAAGGTCGGGCTTGCAGGCAGAAGCACCTGGTCTCCCCCAGTGGGGACACGTGGGAGGGTCTCTAGCGGGAACGGAGCAGCCTGGCCTCAGGGAACGAGCCCCGCGCTGGGAAGAAAGCTGCCTGCCGGGAGTGCATCCTCATGAGGACCCGGAACCCGAGCCGCCGCGGCTCACCCAGAGGAGGGGGGGCCCTGGGGTGCGTGTGCGACGCCCGGCGCGCAGACTCTGGGCACGGCCACGTGGGGACAAGCTCCGAGGCGTGACAGGGCCCGGGCGCCAGGGAAGCAGAGGACGCGCGGCTGGGTCTGGTGCAAGCGGTGGGGGTGGCGAGGACCGGGGCGCAGGGGAGAGGAGGCTGCAAGGGGCGCCCCCAGCTGGGGTCCTCAGTCTCCAGGGCGACGGTCGCTTGAGTGGGCGGGAGATGGGCTCGCGTGGCTGCCAGTTGCAGGGTCTCAGAGTGGACTGAGGCTGGAGCGTGCGACGCCGGCCGCGGGTGGGCGTCAGGGGCGACCCCGGGGCCAGGGGTGCCTAGGGCCCTGGGGAGCAGGCGCGCGTTGGAGAAGGAAAGCAGGAGGGCGGAGAAGGGGTCTGGGGCGTGACATCTCCAGGCCCAGGCCCTGGGGTCGGGATGGGGGTGAGGTGGAAGAAGGGAGGGAAGATTCCAGAACGTGAATTCAATCGGAAAATGGAGGGAAGAAATTATGGTTGTCTTGGACTTGCCAGTTCATTTGTTTATTGCATCCCGCGTTTTTCTTTTTCTCTCCTTTTTCAAATCACCTTGCTTCCTGGTTACACGCAGGGGCCTTTCATTTTGAAGGGCAGTGGAGTCACGCTGCTTGCTCTGAGCAGGCCTCTACAATTATTGTCACTTGAAAAGACGACAGGAATAAAGGGTGCGGGGAGGGATGGGCCTGCGGATGGGTGGGTGGAGGAAACTCTCCCCATCTCAAGGTTCCCTCCTCACTCCTTCAGGGAAGTTACTGCCCCAGGGAGTCTTCGCCCCATCCCATTGCCCAAAACCCACTCTTGGTAAGATGACCACCTTGAACTTGTCAGCTTACTCATTCTCTAAGCCCTTGTGGCATTTTTGCTTGTTTTCACCAGATAACCCATCATATATTTCAATACCTGAAAGGACTAGTGTCTTCCACCCCCAACCCCGCACGCACACACCTGCTCTTCTGTACAGGGCTTCAGTGCTCCTTTGGGAACTGGTTTTGGGTGATTTCTTGCACAGCTGGTCACTCTGATTCTTCCTTCTCTGATCTCGTAGGGCACTTGGTGATTAGTACTTTCCGCGGTTTGAGGCGGTTCTCAGTTGCTCTCTCTGTGGCAGTCCTGTCCTCCATCAGACTGGGACCTCTGTGTCCAGAGACAGGATCTGAGGCCCCCCTGGACGGGCCACATTCCATGAACCCAGAGGTATGGGGAAAGGGAGGCTCTGGATCCCACCCACAAGCCATTCCATTCCCCAACCTGCTGTCTCCATTCCAGGTTCAGTGCAGGAGGAAGAGTTTGAAGGGGGGAAAGCGCATTGCCCTGCGTCTGTGGCCTGGGTGTGTTTCTCTCTGCCAGCAGCCAGCCTTGAATCTGGGGCTCCCCTCCTGTTCCTCTTGGGGACATACACACTCTTTCCTGGGGAGCAGGAGGGGGAAGCTGATGGACAGGTAGCATCCCCAGTGGAGGTGGTTCCCAGGTGCTCTGAAGAGCTGCTCAGCCAGAGAAGCTGTAGAGGGAAGGAACATAGTTTGTTCTAGCAATCCCGCTAAACACACTTTTCAAGATGTCCCTGCTCCCAACCTTCAGTGGCTTCTCCCTGCCCTTGGGGAAATATTACACAGGACCCTGCAAGGACAAGGCCACCCACGTTCTCCCACCCAGGTGAAATGGGACACACACTTCTACGGACCCATGCAGAACCTTCCTGCCATCCTCCCCTTACCCAGTCCTCCTACGCCAGCATCTGTTATACACAAAACCCCTTCCTTCTGGCCTCCCTTTGCCACAGTGGCCCAGAACTAGCAGGGAATGTTTTTCTTTCTTTGCTGCTTCTTTGTGCCTTTCCTCTTTCCCTGAGCTGATTTTCTTAGGGGCAGAGGCCGGTATGGAGTTTTCTGAATTCCTTGCAGGAGGTTTGCAGGAAGTAGTTTTTGCGTATTGATTTGTGAAATGTCAAGATTGGAGACAGTTCTACGTAGGATGCAGAGATCCAAGTGTTCAGTGTTAGGGGTGGGTCTGTGAGGCTGGGTGAGTGGTAAGAACAGGAGACATGGACAATGCCAGGGGCAGGGTGGCTGTGAGATGAGGCTGGCATGACCAGCGGGGAGGAGGAGGCTGTGGAAGATTGGAAGGGGTTGGGCACTGGAGCAGCCCCAGGACTTTGGTGGGCAGGGAGGGAGAAGCGGATGGGAGGCGGCAGGACCAGGGACCAGTGATAAAGGCACCACCCATGCCTTCTCTGTCTCCCCAGGCATTTCTTACTGTTTTCTTTATGCCTGAAGCCGTTCCCCCTTCACATTCAGCTAAGATATGATCCCGACCGCGAGGCGTCCCCTCACTTTTTTGGCTGGCATTTGTTTGTTTTTAGACAGTCTTGCTCTGTTGTCCAGGCTGGAGTGCAGTGGCGAGATCTCAGCTCACTGCAACCTCTGCCTCCCGGGTTCAAGTGGTTCTTGTGTCTCAGTCTCCCAAGTAGCTGGGATTACAGTTATGTGCCACCACCAGCACCCGCTAATTTTTGTATTTTTGGTGGAGTTGGGGTTTCACCATGTTGGCCAGGCTGGTCTCGAATTCCTGACCGCAGGTAGTCTGCCTGCCTCAGCCTCCCAAAGTGCTGGGATTACAGGCATAAGCCACCATGCCCAGCCTTTTTTAATTTTTTGAGACAGGGTCTTGCTCTGTCACCTGAGCAGGAGTGCAGTGGCATGATCTTAGCTCACTGCTGCCTCAAACTCCTAGGCATAATGATCCTCCTGCCTCAGCCTCCCTAGTAGCTGGGACTACAGGTGCATGACACCATACCCAGCTAACTTTTTTTTTTGTACAGATGGGGGTTTCGCTTTGTTGCCCAGGCTGGTCTCAAACTCTAGACTCAAGCAATCCTCCTGCCTTGGCCTCCAAAGTGCTGGGACTACAGGCGTGAGCCACCGCATTGGGCTCCTCTCTTACTAGTGCCCCACTGTGGAATCTTCAGGACCCTGTTGGTGAGGTCATATCAGGGGCCCAGTATACACAAGGGAATTTTTCCTCTCACTGCATGGCTGAAATCATTGACTCACTGAAGACCTACAGATTCAAGTTCCAGGAAGTCTCTAACAAAAAAGAAGAAACAAGGAAGGAAGGGAGGGAGGGAGGGAGGGAGGAAGGGAAGGAAGGGCGGGCTGAGTACCATGGCTTATGCTTGTAATCTCAGCCCTTTGTGACCCCCTGTCTCTACAAAAAAATTTTTAATTTGCCAGGTGTGGTGGTGTGCACCTGTAGTTCCAACAACTCTGGAGAATGGTGGGAGAATCACTGAAACCCAGGAGGTGGAGGTTGTGGTGAACCGAGATGGTGCCACTGCACTCTAACCTGGGTGATATAAAATAAAATAGGAGAACCTCCTGGGGTAGGTCACTAAATCCACCACCATGCAGAGCGAAGCTGCCCAGGTCTCTGGTAGGGTTGTCTGTAATTTCTGGTCCTTCCTCCAGTGGGAAGTCTTGCATTGCATCTTACACCCCAGTACATGGCCATGGATGCAAAGGGCCCTGTGGGAGACCTGGACTGGATGCGTGACCTTAAGAATGTCTCTTCCCTCTCTGGGTTTGTTTCTCCTCCATGAAATGATGGGGTCAGCCCTGTGCACGGTTGTTAGAGTAATCTGTTCCTCCCCAGGTCTGTCATGCTGGGCTGTGTAACCTTTGACAAGTGTCTTAACCTCTCTGTTCCCATAAAATAGTGATTATACCTGAATCTACTTCACTAGGCTGCTGGAGGGAGATTATATTATAGAGTGCACAGAATGAGACTAGCATAGGAAGGCAGTGGCTGATCACTGACTGTCACTGATCACTGACTTGCAGCCACTTAGAGCTGGAGGATCCCTCCTGGCCTGGCCAAGCCCTCTCTCCTCACCACGTGGTGTGGAGTGGGTCCAGTTATTCTCAACACCCCCTGCTAGGAAGTAGGAGTGGCTTCCAGAGATGCCAGATTTTAGGCCAGTCTGTTATATTCCCCTGGTTCCCACCGGGATAGCTGAGGAACGCCTGCCACTCACCTATGAAGAAGGATTTATTTACAATGTAAAATTTATCATACATTTCTTTTTCTTGAAGTGAATATAACCTCAAGATTTTTTTGTCTTCATCATAAAACAAAGGGTGAAATTTAGAACTGAATCACTTGGCCCTTTCTCTTCTTATCTCCTCCCAGTTCAGAATGCTTGCATCTCCTCATAGACAGCAGCGACTTAGATCTGCAGCTGGGCTCAGCGCTCAAGCCTTGGCACTGTCTCCTTTGTAGTTTTAGCCTTTTCCTGAAAAACTGGCTTACTCACAGAAATCAATGGCCTTTAGATATACAAACAATACTTAGGTTAGAGGACTTAAGAAAACCCCATGTATAATAGCGACAAAGAAGATTAAATACTTAATAAGAAATGTGAAAAATCTTAAAGAGGAAAATTTTACAACACTTCTAGAAAACAGAAAAGCAGGTAGAGTGGGAAAACATGCCTTGTTTTTGGCAATCACAACTCAATATCAAGATGCCCATTCTCCCGAAGTTGACTAACAAATTGAATGCCATTCCTATAAAAATACCAACAAGCTTTGTTTCTGGAGTTGATAAGTTGATACTAAAGTTTGTATGGGAAATGCACATGCTGGAATAGCCAGGGAAAAACTGACACAAAATGGGGGTCTAGCCCTAAGGCTATTAAAACAAACTATAAAGCCTCTGTAATTAGAACAGTGTGGCATTGGCCACATGAACAGGCAGACAGACCAGTGGAATAAAATAGAAAGTACAGAATAGACCTAAGTACAAACGAAAATTTAGTGTATGATAAAGGTGGTATGTCAAATCTCAGAGGCAATGATGGACTATTTATTTATTTAGTTAGTTAGTTTTTGAGATGGGATCTCACTCTATCACCCAAGCTGGAGTGCAATGTCACAAACTAACTAACTAAATAAATAATCTCCTGTGTGATACTTTATTTATTTAGTTAGTTAGTTTTTGAGATGGAGTCTCACTCTGTTGCCCAGCCTGGAGTGCAGTGGTGCAGTCTTGGCTCACTGCAACCTCCATCTCCTGGGCTTAAGTGATCCTCATGCCTCAGCCTCCCAAGTAGCTGGGATTACAGGTGTGCACCACCACACCTGGCTAATTTGTGTGTATGTGTGTGTGTGTTTTTAGTAGAGATGGGGTTTCATCATGTTGGCCAGGCTGATCTCAAACTCCTGACCTCAAGTGATCTGCTCACCTCGGCCTCCCAAAGTGCTGGGATTACAGGTATGAGCCACTGTGCTTGGCCCAGGCTTTTTAAACATATGCCAGTTACTGGAGGAGCAGTTGGTGGGTGGAATGTTGTGGAGTGAACAATCTAGGAGGCAGTTGGAAGTGGCTCTGAGCAGACAGGACCATTTGCAGATGAGGCGGCTGTTAAGAGGGATGGGTCAAGCGATGGAGGGTAGCTCTGTGAACTGAAATAGGTGAATTGGGAGGGGATGCTGTCGAGAGAACAGGTAAGTCCTGCTCTTACTGTGACTGGGGCTGGGAGAGGCATCTGAGCACAGATTCCTGCCCTCCAGGATATGGTACTGGGATAATGGGGTACTCTGTTTTTGAAAAAGATAAAATTAGATCCATTGTTCACAGCATATATAACGATAAACTCAAATGGATCATGAATTTAAATGTAAAAAATGAAAACATGTAAGTACTGGGGGGAAAGGTCCATGGGTGAATTTCTCTTAACCTCAGTGTAAGGAAAGGATTTGAAAGCATCACTCAGAATCCAGAAGCAATGAAATAAAAGACTGGAAAATTGAACATGGCAGAAACAAAACAAAACAAAACAACAACAAACAAAAAAACCACAAACCACAAAACACCAAAGTAACTGAAAAATTAAGAGAAAATATTTGTAACACATACTACAGACAAAAGGTTAATATCCTTAATAGAGAACTCTTAAAAACTGATGTACAGTGGATGAAATACTCAATAGAAAAATGAGAAAAGACTTGGACAATTCATGCATATATTAAAATGGTCCTCAAACATATACCAGTTACTGAGACAATGTTGTGGGGACAAAAATAGACACAGTTCCTTCCCCCAGGGAGTTTCCAGTTCACTGGGAAAGTCACACACTGGAAACTAACTTGAATGGGGGCAGAATATGGTTAAGATTCAAGGGCTAGGCTGGGCGTGGTGGCTCCTGCCTCTAATCCAAGCACTTAGCTGAACCAGGAAGATCACTTGAGCCCGGGAGTTTTGAGAGCAGCCTGGGCAACATGATATGACCCCATCTCTACAAAAAATTTACAAATTAGCCGGGCGTGGTGGTGCACACTTCTAGTTCCAGCTACTTGGGGGCCTGACGTGGGAGGATCACTCGAACCAGGGAGGTTGATGCTGCAGTGAGCCGTGATCGTGCCATTGCACTCCAGGATGGGTAACAGAGGGAGACCCTATCTCAAAAAATAAAATCAAGGGGTGGGGTGGATTTCATCTGAGGAGCCAGCTTGAAGGTGAGGAGGACAGTTGGTGGAGTGGAATGTTGGGGAGTGAACAATCTAAGAGGCAGTTGGACCTGGCAGTTGAGCAGACAGGACCATTGGGTAATGAGGCGGCTGTTGGAGAGGGATGGGTCAAGGGATGGAGGGTAGCACTGTGGGCCAAATTAGGTGAATTGGGAGGGGATGCGAGAGAGAGGTAAGTCCTGCACTTATTGTGACTGGGGCTGTGAGAGGCACCTGAGGACAGAGTCTTGCCCTCCAGGATCCCACGGTCCTGAGTGGAAACCAGCAAGGCCTTGATGAACTAGATGTCTGGAGAGAATGAACTTAGTGCTTTAGTGGAGGGACCAGGGGCAAGTTCCCTAAGGCTCAGACTAGAGTTGGGGCTGGTTGGGTTTCAGGGGAAGACAGACGTCCATGTGTATCTAGCGCACTGGTTCTCTGGACATGTGGCTGTGATGGTCAAAGAAGAAAACCAAGGCTAAGAACAAAGACTTGAGATTTGCTCCCACAACTGTCAGAGAAGGAGTTATGGAAGAAGAGCATGGTCTGAGGGTCATGGAGCTGCCAGGGTAGAGTCTTAGGCAGTCTCACATTGGAGGCCACAAGAAAGAGTAGTCAGGAGAGGGGTTCTTGAGCCAATGATCAGATTCAAGTCCCTGTTATGCTCATGTGCCAGCTCTGCCCTTGAGTTTTCTCATCTTTAAATTGGGGAATGAATCAAACCCATCTCAGTGCATGACTGTAGGACCAAATTAATTCATATATGCAAAGTGTTTTAATATGGGCAAAGTACTTAACAAACACTGCTGTTAATTAGGGGGCAAGAAGAGATTGAAGGAGCAACTCAGGGGGCTCCAGAGAATACTAAGAATACTACGATGGTGCAAAGTCATGTGTTATATGTAAATTTCGGTGCTACAAAGAAAAGTCAGTACTGGAACAAAGGATCTCTCAGCAAAGCAATTCTTTTTACTTCCTGCAGAAAGGGTATCCTCATTAGCAATCTTGCCATGAGTACAGCGGACAAAGGAAAAGCAGACATATTTATCCCTTACGCATTTGGGGTTGTCATTACCGCTGTGTCTGATCTCTGTTGGTTAGAGCCAGACCTCGTAATCTAAACTAAAACCCAACTGGCTAATAACTTAAAACTTTTCCAAACAGATAAAAGTAACGGAGAACAAAAAGAAGTCCAAATAAAGAAGGGGCATAGGCTGCGAGCTGGGACATGCCTGTGAGCATGTCCAGCACAGATACCTTGGTTAAAGTACAAGGACATAGAATGTACTACGTGCCTGTGAGCATGCCTAACAGCCACATAGACAGGGCTTAACAAAGAGCTATGAGCAGAAAGCAAGAAGGCTTTGAAGAAAGTGTTTAAAACAAACTGTAATTTCTATACTTATGATTTTTCTTAAATAAGAAAGGAAACTTTGAAGAGGAACTTTTCTACTGCCTGCACCATGGAAGTCCTGGGAAAAGCAGGTAGAATGGAGTCACCATCACATTGAGCTAGATGCTGGGTAGGTAACATGAATTATCACAGGTGTCACTGTAGTCTCTGGAGGGAATTCCTATGGCTATCCCCACCCCACAGTGTAACGAGCTCAAGGTCACAAGAGTATGACCCACTTTTCCTGTTCTGATCTGGACCTTAAGTTTTATTTATTATTTTACTTTTTTGGAGATGGGGTCTTGTTCTGTCACCCAGGCCAGAGTGCAGTGGTGTGATCCTGACTTACTGGTGTCTCCCAGGCTCAAGCAATCTTCCCACCTCAGTCTCCCAAGTATCTGTGACTACAGGCACATGCTACCACACTTGGAGATTTTATATATATATATATATTTGTATTTTTTGTAGAGACAGGGTTTCACTAGGTTGCCCAGGCTGGTCTCAAACTCCTGATCTCAAGTGATCCACCCACTTCTCCCTCTCAAAGTGTTGGGATTACAGGTGTGAGCCACCACGCCCAGCCTGGACCTTCAGAATGAAATAGCCCTTGGGTTAAAGGCTGGTCTCCCTTAGAGATGGTCATTTGCAGGGCACCTTCCAAGGGCTAATGCTCTGGCAAAGGCTGGTGACCTCGAGATGAATGAGCCTTGAGCCACGTCATCAGTCAGCCCTCAGGATGAGGGATCCTGTAGCCTCTCTCTTCGTTGCATCATCTCCAAAACACGACAGGACTGATGCCGGAAGGTCTTTCCAAGGCCCAGACTCCTCCCCTGGCTCAAACACCTTCCATGACTCTCTGTGGCCTCCAGCCCAGAGTCTGAATTGGCTCTACCTGGCCCAAGTGTTCTGACTGCTTTTAGGGTCTGGTCTGTGCCCTGAGGCCCTGTCCCATCTCAGCTTTATCTCCCACAACTGCCCAGCCTTTACCTATGCCCTGGTCCTGTGGATCCTTTCTTGCGTATCAACACCCTACATTCATCTTGGTCTTTTGGTCTGAAATGCAGCCCCTCCCTCCACCAGCCCCTGAAACCTAACCCACCCTCCTCCTGCACCCCTCAGACTGCAGGAAGTCTTCCCAGGTTGCAAATCCAAACTGGTCTTTTTCTCCCTTCTCTGTTTTCCTAGATTTGGAGATGGATCTAGTACATGACTCAAGGTAAGAGGTTGTGTTTGGCTGATACCACCTGTGTCTGTCTGGAGTCAGCTATGAGGATAGAGGCTCCTTGAGCCAGGAATGGTATCTTAGTCAACCCTGGCATCCCCACAGGACATGTGCTAACAGGGAAATTCAAAGAACCCCCCAAACTCTTGCCACCATTTCTCACCCTCTTGTGCCCAGGCCCACCTCTGGGTTGGAGGAGCAGGGTGCTGTGGAGAGAGAGCAGTGGTCCTGGAGTCAGGATCTTCAGGTTTGTGCCATCCTACTGAATATACAGCCAATGACCTTGGACAGAGGGACTCCTCCCTTGGGGCTTTAACTTCTGCATCCACAGAGTGTAGATGTGGCATTGGGCCAGGACCTCCCAAGCGCCTTTTTGGTAACTAAGACCGCAAGTTCTTCGACTTTTAATGTGCACATGAATTCCCTGGAGAATCTGTTAAATTGCAGATTCTGATTCAGTAGGTTTGCGAGAGGTCCTTGTTTCTAACAAGCTCTCAGGTGGCCCTGATGCTGGTGATCCGAGAGCCACGCTTTGCAGTAACAAGGGTCTAGACCGGTAGAAGAGTGGCCCGAAAGGTCACTCTTTCCCTCCTCTACTCCCTTCTCCATTTTAAATTAAAGTTTCCCTTGGGAGATTGTTAAAAGATGTTAGGGGCCTGGCTCAGTGGCTCAAGCCTATAATCCCAGCACTTTGGGAGGCCGAGGCCGGCGGATCACTAGCTCAAGAGATCGAGACCATCCTGGCCAACATGGTGAAACTCCGTCTCTACTAAAAATACAAAAATTAGCTGGGCATGGTGGCATGCGCCTGTAGTCCCAGCTACTCGGGAGTCTGAGGCAGGAGAATTGCTTGAACCCGGGAGGCGGAGGTTGTAGTGAACTGAGATTGTGCCACTGCACTCCAGCCTGGCGCCTGGCGACAGAGTGAAACTCTTGTCTAAAAAAAAAAAAAAAATGTTAGGATGGCACCCCGGGGCCACTGAACCAGAATTTGTAGGGGTGAGAACTTGGTTTCGGCAGTGTTTAAAGCTCCCCGAGTGAATCCTGCGTGCCGCCAGGACTGGGAACTGCTCCCCCTCGTGGATGGAGAACTTCAGCAAAGGGTTTTCAGGCAACACTTTTTGTCTCTGCTGCCCCCTTGCGGCTATCTCGTTCACCAACAGTCAGATCTCAAGCCCTTTTCTCTAGAGAGATGGAATCGCAGAACAATTAGGAAAATAATGGCGCTGCCTATGGTGGACAGGCTTCCCTGAGACCCCGAGACCCCAGCACCCACCGTGCCATGGGCGGGCTCCTCCTCTGCCCTGATGCTGAAGACGATTCCTTAAACAAGGGCCTTGCTCCCAGTGTCCTGGAGGTAGCCCACATGAATAGGGAAAACTCCGGGTGGGGCAGGAATGGAAAACAGCCGGGGGCCCTGCAGCCGGCAACTGAGACAGAGGTTGGATAGAGCAGGTCCAAGAGAAACTTCCTAGGAGAAGGTGTGCCCTGAACCCAACCCTCAGCTCTCCTGGGCGGGAGCCACAAAAAGCCTTAGATGCCGACGTGAGGTCTGGGTTGCTTGACGGTAAGCCAGCAGGGGGCACTCTGGCGCCACATAGTTCCCAGGTCGGGTCCCCTAGTCTTCGCCCTCTTGACTGGGAACTGTCCACCTCGGTGCAGGATGCCCCAGGTGCAATGCGGTAGCTCAGAGGCCCTGGGCGTGGCTGTCTGCAGCTGGCTGGCTTCGCTCTGTGCCAGGTGCAGGGTCAAGGAGACTCCCATGCATACAGCCTGCTGTCGCTGGGATGAGGAGTAGGAAGGTTCTGATGCTGCTGCCCATTCAGAAATGCAAAGTGGCCCAGTCCATGAGCACAGGTCTCGTCCCTACTGTGCCCTGACCGCTGTGTGATCTTGACACATTCATCTCATCTCTGCGGGCCTGCTTCTCCCTCATCCAAAGCATCCTCCAAGCCATCCTGGGCTGTGGTGCTGCTCTGCAGGCAACATGGAGTTGGACTCATGGTTAGTGGGGCTCATGTTGCCCTTAGCGGGCCAGACTCAAGGGAATCAACTTTTTTTTTTTTTTTTGCCTTCTGCTGTAGGGCCTGGTTCTGGGCTGGACTTTTCCCATCCTCTTTTCAAAAGCCACCCTTGTACAATTATGGGGATGAGATTCAGCCCAGGAAAGGAGAGAGGACCCTCCTAAGAGATTGATACTGAATAGGGCTCAGCTGAGGACAGGAAGATCTCTTTTCTAGCCAAGCTGTAATCCAAGCACTTTGGGAGGCTGAGTTGGGAGGATCACTTGAGATCAGCCTGGCCAACATGGTGAAACCCCATTTCTACTAAAAATACAAAAAGAATTAGCTGGACGTGGTGGCGCATGCCTATAGTTCCAACTACTTGGGAGACTGAGGCAGGAAAATCACTTGAGCCTGGGAGGTGGAGGTTGCAGTGAGCCAAGATCCTGCCACTGCACTCCAGCCAGTCTCAAAAAACAAAAAACAAAAAAACCCAAAAAAACTCTCCCCAAATCCCTTTTCTGTTAGTTGACAAACGCACTAGACAACAGGACACATTAGTACTGACTACATGACTGCCCTTTGTGAGAAATATCCAGAGATGGGTGCACATCTGAGTTGAATGGGGTTTGTCCTGGGGAGAGACGGGACTGAAAGGAACAGCAAGGGGGTTGGGGAGCTTAGCTTTAAAATAATGTTTTGGCCAGGTGTGGTGGCTCATGCCTGTAATCCCAGCACTTTGGGAGGCCAAGGCAGGTGGATCACTTGAGGTCAGGAGTTTGAAACCAGCCTGGCCAACAGTGAAACTCTGTCTCTACTAAAAATACAAAAATTAGCCTGGGCATGGTGGTGCATGCCTGTAATCCCAGCTACTCGGGAGGCTGAGGCATGAGAATGGCTTGAACCCAGGAGGCAGAGGTTGCAGTGAGTGGAGATGGTGCCACTGCACTCCAGCCTGGGCGATAGAGTGAGACTCAGTCTCAAATAATAATAATGATGTTTAACTCATTTAAAAAATGGGTTTGGTGTACCTATGGCAAATGGCACCTGCTAAATCTGGTTGGCTGTTGTTTTCTGAAAGACAGATTTGAGACTCGGATATGTGTATTTGCAAACTCGAAGACACATGCACTGCTGAAGGCAGTCTGGTGTAATGCAGTTTCTTGATTGCCACCGGCTTCCAACAGAGTTGCAGGTGTTGTGTTGGGTGGTTTTCAATAGCAATCAGACCAAAAGGGTGACTACTAGGATGTGAAGACAGAGGATGAGCTTCCTGGGGTCAAATTTTTGAGCTGGGAAGTCAGTCCCAGGCCATAGTGTCCAGCCAGAAGAGGACAGCAAGCTCGACTCCTGCATGACCACTAGCTCACCTGGTCCAAATGCAGCCTCTGGCTAAAAGGCAGAGAGAGACTGAGGGAACTGGAAAGAGGTTCAATGGAGGAAAAATGAGGCAACCTCAGGGATTCACTTTTACTCTCATTTCATTAAGTTCCAGATATTGGCAGACCGCTGGCCTCCCGAGGACCACAGGAAGGGGCCTGGCAGACTGGTGATCCCAGTCAGAGATGAAGAGGGTCCAATTAAGAGGAGCCGACTGATGCCTGGAGGTTTCCTCCCCAGGAGCGGCGAGCCTGTCAGAGCTGCACCTGGGCCTTTCTGTACCTGGGAGAGAGTCTGGGCATGATTGGCTGGCTTCCCACCAACACATGGGGCTCGAGGAGTGCACTGCCTCTGTTCCACGCCTGATGTCATCCACATCCACACCTGTGCATCTGGCCAGGAGAGTGACTATCACTGTTGAGGGCAGTGTGATGTGGCTGGCTAGATACTTCTGATGGTTTCTCTTGAGCTCAGCCTTTGCACTTCACCTGTGTGAGCCAGAGGGAAAGCTAGGGTGGAGATGGACCATCCTGGGTAAGCTGGGATCCCACAGTGAGATTCCACACCACGGGGTGTCAGAACCTCGAGTGCTGGTGGCAGCTGTGGTGGGGGTGGGGTGGCATTCCTGTCCTTTGCCACTCGTTGGCTGTGTCACCTTGGAAAAGTTATCTAAACCCCTTGGTGCCCCAGTCTTCTTTGTCCCATGGCAATCTGAGTAGTCCAGACCTGGTTGGATGACTCTGAGGTTTCAATGAGGTCATATATGCAAAAAGTTTTTTTTCAGCAGCATTCTTTTTATTTAAAAAGATTTTTTAAAATGGGAATACTCACTAAAAGGAGTATCTGACCTCAATATCTTTGGGTGTCTGGGATTGAGGGGTGTTCCTGAATGGGCATCAGGGATTGATAAACCCTTGTGTTATAGAGGAAAGAAACATGAAATGCAGCTTTAACAGTTAAAGACAGATTTACTTTAGATAAAACCTGAGAGGGGCCTTTCGGACAGTAGTGCTTTCTCTTACAGACTAAGAGTACATATTGGTTTTGGGATGAGGGGCTTTTCACAAGCTTGGAATGTTTCTGGGTTGGGGAGAAGTTTATGGCAAGGTTGGAATGTTTCTGGGCAGAGGGGAGGTTTATCTTGGAGCTGACATCTTCCCAGCTGGAGTGGGGTTATCTTGGGTCTAGCATGTCTGTGGCTGGGGAGGAGTTTGGAATGTTTCTGGTTGGAGATGTTATTTGTGGTTTATGACCATGCTGACCTTAGCCATTAGGCTGATGCCCTTTGGCTTTAGGTGGTTTTTGATTAAGGTGAATTTTAAAATGAGGCGCTAGTCCGCGATGGTGAGGCTCCTGCTCTGTCATCTTGCCCCCCTAAATTGCAAAGCTTTGTTTTTGTGTATGCATATATACATTTTTTTCCCCTAGGAGCAAAGGCAAT
The DNA here is from genome assembly GCF_001604975.1 of Cebus imitator. Classification (NCBI taxonomy): domain Eukaryota; kingdom Metazoa; phylum Chordata; class Mammalia; order Primates; family Cebidae; genus Cebus; species Cebus imitator. The sequence continues at coordinate 9,887,636 of NW_016107432.1, forward strand.
AGCTTAACTAAGATGCTCAGAGGGGTCATGATGTAAAGATTGGATGCCTGGGGCGAGGGGTGTTTCAAGTGCCTTTATTTCAGACCAGAGCTTCTCACCCTGAGGAATAATGCCATTTGGGGCCAAATCATTCCTTGTTGTTGCAGACTGACTTGTGCATTGCAGGATGATTAGCAGCATCTCTGGCTCTACCCACAAGACACCAGTAGCACCCTCCACTCCATCCCCACCTTAGTTTTGCCAATAAAAAATGTCTGTCCGATGTCTCTGGGGAGGTGGTAGGAGGACAAAATTGCCCCGACTGAGAACTGCTGCTTTGTAATATTCCGAGTTGGAGGGAGCCCTCGATAAGTGGTTATTATTTGCTGTGTTGAAGTTTGGCAAGGTTTCTCTTCTGGACCTTGTTGATCTCCTCCTATTTCTGTGAGCTGCTTAAAGGACCCAGAGCAATCCCGGGAAAGTTGGCAACTACAGCTCTTCCAAACTCCAGCCCCATTGGATAGAAACACTGTCCTCTCATTGGTTGAGGCAGCCTGATCAACTGGAACTTGGTTCTTACTGTGTTTCTCCTTATGCAAGCCTAAAGGATCTCAGCCAGGGCAACATAGCGAGACCCTGCCTCTACAAAGAAAAAAAAAGAGACAGAGAGAAAAGAAACAAAATTCAGCAGGGCGTGGCGGCACATGCTTGTAGTCCCAGCTACACAGGAAGCTGAGGTAGGAGGATCACTTGATGCCAGGAGTTTAAGGTTGCAGAGAGGTATAATTGTGCCCTTGCACTCCAGCCTGGTTGACAGAGTGAGACCCTGCCTACACACACACACACACACACACACACACACACACACACACACATGCACACACGCACACACACACCCTAAAGGTTTTTGAGACAATAAAGTGCAACAGAAATCTTTCAGTCCTTTACTATTAGCTAAAATATGAGCTACAATTAAATGAAACAGTTGGTTTTGTGGGGAGCAAGATCTTGAGGTAATCTTCATTTGTGGTGAATACATTTCTGTTTAACCACAAGCCTCAGTGGCTCCTCTTTATAAGTAGTTCCTCATTCAGGGGAAAGATTGGAGAAGGTTCTTATGAGGAAGGACCAGCAGGAGACAGAGGTGGAAGAAAAGTTGGATGCATTTGAAGTCTCCACTAATTAGGAGGTGGCCTAAAAGATCCTGGGGAGCAGGGTGGGCACCTCCTTTTGGCACCCTGGATGTGGGGAGGGTCTCCAACGCTGTTTCGGCTGCTGCTTTGCTGCACCATCCTCCATGGATGGTTCGGCCCTTCTCTTGTTGGACTTCTTGTACACCTGCTCTAAAAACCTCCCCAGGAATTCCATACAACCCATGGAAGTGTTGCTGAGTAGGAGCGAGGAATCTTCCTCCAGATTTTTGAGAAGCTTTCTTTCTGGGTGACTCCAGAGCTTGCTTTGGGGCAGCCCCTCATGCACAAGTTTAGCAGCAGCGTAATTGCTCTTTGCTGAGGTTGTCCCAGGAATGGCACAGAGCACAAGAAGCAAGCTTTGGAAACACAGCTGGTGCAACAAGGAGTGCCTCTATGCCTTGGTGTAGGGAAGCAGGTCCTAGCTTTTGCCCTGAGTTGGTTGATGGCCGCAGGTATCACACAGTGTCTTTCTATTACAAGAATCAGCATGGAGTTGAATTCTAGGAGAAATGTCTCAATGGTGTTGAGCGTGGCCATTGGAGCCTCCTTTCCGGTCATGCAGACCTGGCTGTCATTTGCGCACGAAGCTGATCCTGTGAACTTGGTGCTTAAGATTCCAGTTAGCACCTTGTGATACCATGGTTGTGCCACAGAAGAAGGTAACATGTGGAGATGAACAGAGCTGGGTGAGGTGCGTGCACCGTGGAAGTGCTGCTGGCTGTTTCCAAGGCATTGAAAAGGCTCTCTGCAGAGGTGGCTGTTATCCCAGGACTCTAAATAATGACACCAGAACGTCGGTCGCCACATGGTATAGACCAAATCAGCGTTGCAGGTCGTCATTGTTATCAGAAATTCTGGTTTCCCACGAGTGTGGTGGCCACAGTGTTGGAGTATCAGATTTGGAGTCAATTACCAACATGCCTCCAAGAATACATCTCTTAAAGCCAGGCGCACTGCACAGAGGATTGCGGTGTGGATTATCCTAGCAGTGTCGAGTCCTCTCATTTGCTGTATGTACAGACAGCATAGCCAATGTTGGAGCACGTCCAGCCTCCACAGGTGGGGCTCCAATCTTCTAAATTTAGCTCAGGAGAGCCAGGGAGGGATGCTGAAGAGCTGATGATTGGGCTGACCCTGAACTGACCTCCTTTGGAAATCATGGAAACTATGGGCAGCCTGTGATGCCCAGCTCTTTAAAAGAGAAGGGTTTCTTGGATGTATTGGAGGGGCCTCAGCTGTAGGTAATAGGAGGTAAGCACTGCACTGGAGGCCTCAGATGGCCCTAGGGACTAGTTTTGATGCCTCCAGTCTACAATGGGGTCTTCCAGGAAGAAGAGAAAGATTTCACAGGTTTGCTGGTTATGGTTGGCGGGGTGGTTGGGGGGGGAACCTCACCCGCTAAGGAACTGGGGCCAGAACTCTAGGGGTCGAGGGTATCTTCTGGGAAGTCTCTGATGACTGTTGCTTCTCAGGGCTGTTTTGAGGGACACAGTTGGTTGAAGAGTCTTCTTCGGTGTGTTTTCCCTGAAATGTGTCTCCAGTTTGTCCTGAAACATGTCTCAAGTGACTGTGGCAAGGCCTCTTTTAACATCCTGTGCCACGGAGAGGGGTTCGTGGGCGTTCTTGTTCAGAAAGCAACCTGGGATTGTGTAAGGCCTTTCCTGTGGTTCTCACTTTTTAGCCAGGTCTTGGATTTTCTGTTTGTTTGCCTTCGCTTCCTCAAGCAGCCTCTGCTCTTACTCCTACCTGATCAGGCGTCTGTCCGCTGGGGGAAATTTTGCCGATGGCCCTCCTGGAGGCCTGTGAGATTGTACCTTCATTATCCAGATGAGCACTGATTCAATACAAGACGTGTTCAGACTCCTTCACTGTGACCCTTGCACAGTCACTCCTGCCCAGCTGGCCCAGCCTCTCACTTGGGCCTGGGAGGCTGCATCGTTTTAAACCTCCCTCTTTTTTCCTGACTCTGTTTGGACCACAGAACCATGGCTTGCTGCAGATGGCCTCCTGAAGGCTTGTGTGAGGTTTCATCTTTAATTTTTGGGAGAGCATTGGCTGTACCCGGGCCTCCCCTGTTCTTCCGGATGTGGCTCAGTCACACCTCTTCTTTCCATCTGGAAGGGAAGAGGGCCGCCTCTTTTGAACCATGGCGGACAGTGTTTTGCCCTGGGTTCATCATGAGTGGGCGCGTCAGACTTTGTTCTTACCCTGAGATTCAATGGCTTTCTGACTTGTGGTGCCTCGGATGCTGGGGAGGGTGAGGCAGGCAGGGTGGGGGCAGTGAGCGATGGCCAATGGCAATGGAAATTGGGGTGTTGACCCACCAACTCTGTCTCTCACAGGTTGAGGGATGCTCTGGGTAGGGGGTTCCCCTTTCCAGGATTTGTGGCCTCCCTGCCCTCTTGGGCCATTGTGGGGATTCACTCAGGGTGATGGCAAAAATATTAAGGGAAAAATATTAAAGTTACAGAAAATAGTCACATACATTCTTGGAAGGCCAAGAAGTTTGCACAGTTTCAGTAGAAGTTTGGGCTGAAGGCAGTCTAAATCCCCTTTGCCTTTAGTTAATAAGAAAAGCAAATAGTTTATGCCCATGAAGGAGTTCATCTGAATACCTTGTTTCCTCATGTGGTCTTAAAACTAACCTTTGAGCCAGATGGCACTCTCAGCGGGAGGTCGGCCGGTGGTGGGGGGGCGGATTACCCTCTAATGGTGTTTAGGCTCGGAATCTGGCTTGTAATCTTTCTCTACAAGTGTGTCGACTTAAAGTCTCTGTTACCAAATCTAAACTGAGTAAATGAGGAGACGGCAAACTAATCAGTGTCATAGAACTGCAACGAGTTACTTGTGAGGAGCTCACGACCCCCCGCCCACTTGTTAACTGGAAACTTGTGTCTGAGTGCATTTGTTCATTGCTGTGCAGCTGGAGTCTTTGGGACAGGCCCTTGCAGTCCATCTCTTTCCCTGCTATACTTTTGCCTGTGTCTCTGCAGCTTCTTAACAATGATTGTGGATGTGCTTTGAACTGCTTGGTTCTTGATTAAACATCCTGTCTTCTGAGCAAATATCCTGACTTCAGTGATTTCCCCAAAACCAGAGGTTAAGGAAAGTCACGGTGGAAAGGGAGTCCGAGGCAGCCACCTCCTCCAGGACTCCCAGGGCCACCTGGTGAGTGGGGTGTCTCTCCCTGAGGTGGTGTCTCTGGGCACAGCTCACACCCCTTCGGCCTCTGCCCTCTGGGTGCCCACAGCAAGCCCTGACCCTCTGTCCTGTCCCCACTGTCCCTGCCTTGGGTGAGAGAGGACAATTGCAGCAGGGCCAGGGGCTCTTGGGATTTAGGGTATAGCTCTGTGGTCAGGCAGGACTCTTCACAACTTTTAAAAACTCATATTGAAAACCCTTGCTTTTCCGTCACCTTGCAGTTCAGTTTGCAATCTCTGTTCAGACGAATTTCCGCAAGTTGTTTGTGGGGCTGGCTGAGACTCTGGGTTGCTTTCAGAGCGGTTAGTGACGAGACCGATGATGACCCCTGGTCACGACAGGACACGTTAATGGGTCCCAGGCTGGAGATAAGCTCATGTCTCCACATTCAAGAGGGGGCAGGGCTGGCTTCAGGCCCTGAGCTTGGTTTAGTACTCTGCTGCTGTCTTAATGATTAATTGAATAATTAAATGATTATTCATCATTTAATGCTTAATGACTTTTGAAGAAGGGGCCCCACATCTCTTTTCGGCACTGGGACTTACAGATCATATCCCTGGTCCCAAAGAAGACAGTCCCAAGGCAGCAGGCTGTCCTGAGCTGATTGCTGGGGGCTGTGAAGTCCACGGGGACCAGCTCGGCTGAGTAGGAGGCTGGGCTTGAGGAGAGCCCGAGAGGGACGGAGGGAAGATGACACGGTGGGGGACAGCAGGGCTTGCTCACCGAAGGGGTTGGATAGGATGAAGAGGCCGGTGTTTTGGATGAGTTTCTGGAGGGCAGGAGCATTGCTGTGATTGTTTGCTGTATCACCAGATGGGGCTTCTGTGTGCATGCGGGGGTTGGGCTGCCTTTGTGCCTCACCGATCCCCTGGGTGTGAGGACTTTACGATGCACAGCCTGTACTAACGCTCGAAAGAAGTTGTCCTGTGACAGCTCACGACGAAAAATGTCCTACGAGCAATGTGACAGCCGCCGCACTGTATGACAGCAAGGCATGCTTCTTTGACGAGCAGCAAGTTTCCTGACAGGAGTGCTGTGGTTACACAGAAACCAGGGGAGTTGCCTGGTGTTGATGACGAGTATCTCTGTTGCTGGCTTAAAGTGATGGAGCGTGTGCCCTTCGGTGTGTGTCGGTGGGATTGGACCCTGTGACTGTTCTGTGCCTGCAAAGAACTTTTTGCCTTGGGCTCCTGGCGCTTCACTGTGGCTTCTTCGTGTATTGCTACTGGGTTTGTTGTTCATCCTTCCCCATCACCCTGGGCACGGGGCTGTCCAATGCATGCACCTTGAACATGATGAGGGTGTGGTGGGTCCCGCCGTCCACTTCTGCCTCCTTCTGGCTGTGTCTGTACTGGTGTCATGCTTGCCGGTCGGCTGGTGCTCCCGCTCGGGGCCTGCAAGTGGCCCAGTCCTTTAGTCAGTGTTGGTGACCTCTGACTGATTAGTGTGCCCGCCTCCCCACTGGCCTTCCCTACCCTGCAATGCTGCTCCTTAGGAGACAGACTCACCCCTGCTCCTCACCTTGTGTGGATTTGCTGGAGAAAATCTTCCCAGATGATGCTGGGAGCCCAGGGGAGGGTCTCTGGATGGCCTCAGCTCTGTCCTAGGGAGCTGCAGCTGCAGCAGGGTGACCTGGGGGTTGTTTTTCTGTGGGAGGGAAGGAAGGTGGAAGCCTCTGGTGCAGAGGGTGAATTAAGCACACTCCGCAGTACATGGAAGTTCACGATCAGCGGTCTATGTGAGTTCCCTCTCTTGTTTTATTCCCTTTGAGTGAGATTTCTCCTATGCCTCCCTCTCTCAGTGCAGGCAGTCGTTCTGGTGTGTCTTGGGTGCCTTAAAAAAAAAACTCTAACAAAGCACTGCCGCTGTTTTCCATGTAGGTACTTTTAATTCACATAGGTGATATCTTTCTACCATTTCTCTTTCGCCTCCCTTTCTCATTCAATGCTGTGTTTTAAGATGTGACCTTCCTCTCTGCGGTCTTAAAACTTACTGAGATTTCCCAAAGGCCTTTGTTTATGTGGGCTAACACTGTTGCTGTGTACTGCATTAGAAATGGAGACACTTGAAAGAATTCATTTGAAAATAGCGGTGATGGACTCATTGCATGTTAACATAAATAACATTTTGGCATTATTATGAAAATTGTTTTGACCTCGCAGAATTCCTGTCCTAGTTAAGTGTCAGTTTGTTTTAGAATATGAAAGGGTACTGTGAGGGACAAAATTTGGAAAGTGAATTTTATTTGTGTTGTTTTATAATACCCGGTTCTGGAAAGAAACTGAAAAGATACTGCATTTTAGTAAAATTGAAAAGATACTACATTTTAGTAAAATTGAAAAGATACTACATTTTAGTAAAATCTGCTCTGGTTTCACGAGCTTGCCTCCTTGGTTACTGATGGATACCCCTGCCTCAAACAGGAGAGGTGATTCTGGATAGCAAAGGTTCTGTATCATACCAGAATACTTTATGGTGTTTTATATTTAATTTGTAATGCCCGAGAATAGGACACAGCAAAAATTCCTAGCTCAGGAGCAAGCTATGTGCATACTTCTCTGTTTATTTTGCCGTTCATGTCTGCATAGGCTTTTGAAGAAATTGGGATCCTGTCCGCCTTTTTAAAGAGGACGGGTCAATGGTTTTTAGTATATGGCTAGGCTCTGCAAACACCACCCCTGTCAACTGGTAGAACATTACAAGAGGAAAGCCCACGCTCCTCAGCAGACACTTCCTGCTACTCTCCTGCTACCCCTAACCCCTCGACACCCCCTGATCTATTTTCTGTTTCCCAGATTCTGGACATTTCGTAGAAATGGAATTACACAATACGCGGCCCTTTATGTCTGGCTTCCACTTAGCATAATGTTTTCAAGGTTCATCCGAGCTGGAGCACTATCAGGGCTTTGTTCCCCTTATGGCTGATTGACACTCCATTGTATGGGTATAAAAACACATTTTGTTTTTCCATTTATCAGGTGATATGCGTTTAGAATGCTTCCACTTTTAGCTATCATGAATGACGCCAGAAGTGTTTGTTTGCAGGTTTTTATGGGGACATATGTCTTCGATACTCTTGGGTCTGTTTATTTTTTAATGCCTTCGTATCAATTAAATGAGTCGCCAAAGATTGTTTCTGAGGCACCCACGAGCATATCTTCAGCAAGCATCCAAATCTCTGACAACTCTGTAGATGTTGCCTTGCCAAATTAGATAGGAAAAAAATAAATAAATAAAAAGGAACTTTCGGGATATCTTGCACACCTACGGTAATTTCCTAGAGGAGCCTTGGAAAGTGACAGAGATTTGTTCATCCACCTTATATAAAATGAGAGATGCTAGGTTTGTTTGTGTTCCTGTGATAAGATTTACGTGAGAAGAATTGTCAAATTGGCAGAGATGCTCAGCCTTCCCCAGGTTAAAGTTATATAGACAAAATGTTATTAATGAATTATTATGTATTTTAGAAATTGTGTGTTTATGGTGATTTGTCAATGCTCTCACTGCCCGGAATACCTCTACCTTCAGGGAAAACACAGATCCAGACTGTTGTGAAATAGTTTGTACAGTCTCCTGATAGAGAAGTTTACTCTCCTCCCTTCTGATATTATTGGTTGTAGTAATAAATTAACCACAGCTGTGAAGTCTGTGTCATCTACAGAGAGTTTTTGGTTTTCTCTGATGCTCGCATGAAGGTCTAGCTCTAAGCTACAGGCTGCCATTGTTGGCATCAACAAAAAGAACAGTTTTACAGCCTGGTGGTGAATGACTGGACCAGGTACTTCCAACTGTCTGCATTTTATAGACGCGTGAGCACAGGCATCTGAGCAAGCATCACTTAAGCTGCTCCCAGATTATAACAGTGGACGGAGTCAGGATTTCTAGGACTGTTTTTTTTGTAACAGCAGATTGAGGATTTCTGGGACTCTTTTTTTTATAACATGGGACTAAGTCAGGATTTCTAGGACTCTTTTTTAATGACTTCATGAAAGCAGAGAATATGAATCCAAGATCCAGTGGAACAAGAATTTATTACCTGGGACTGCATGAGGTGCTGTGGGAATTTCATCATAGTTCTTTCTTTAAACTCTTGCTAAGGTTGTTTCAATGTTCTATTTTCAGGCCCTAAGAGGAAACCTGTTCTCTTCTTTGGCTCCATGTAACACACCACAATTTAGCGGACTCTGCTTTTGTATACTGTGATAAAATATTCTAAACTCTCGCTGGTGTGCAGGGATATCTCGTGGTTTTAATTTGCATTTCTCTAATGGCTAATGATGTTCACCACATTTTTAATGTTTTTTTGCCACTCATTTAGGAAGTAAGATTCTTTTTTTTTTCTTTTTTGAGACAGAGTCTCGCTCTGTTGGCCCAGGCTGGAGAGCAGTGGTATGATCTTGGCTCACTGCAGCCTCCGCCTCCCAGGCTGAAGTGATCCTCCTGGTTCAACCTCCTGAGTAGGTGGGACTACAAGCATAAGCCACCATGCCTGGCTAATTTTTTTGTATTTTTAATAGAGACAGGGTTTCGCCATGTTGGCCTGGCTGGTCTCGAACTCCTGACCTCAGGTGATCCACTGTCATGGCCTCCCAAAGTGCTGGGATTTTAGGTGTGAGCCACTGTGCCTGGCTTAGGGAGTAAGATTCTGAAGGAGGCTTTGATGCCATCTATTCCAAGCTCCCCATTCTACAGATGGGGGACTTGAGATCCAAAAGGAGATGACTGGCCATTTTCCCACAGCAAACTGTGGTCTCTGAGCAGAAACCGAGGAAAGATGTGGGGAGGACAGAGCACACCGAGCCGGGCCTCCGGGCAGACTCTGGAGCCCCCGTCACTTTGGCTTCTCTTCTGCCCCACTGTCGGATTGGCATGTGCAGGTCAACTCAGCACAGCTGCCCCTTTGGCATACAGTTCAGAGGACTCACACCCGCTAAGCAGGGAAGAGTGTACCTGGTAGGCGCCTTGTCTAAGGACTTCTGAACATGGAAGTACCTGAGTCCCTGTGAGCCCTGGGGCAGCCACAGAACACACACCTGGGAGTAGAGGCAGCATCTTCTGATCTGGAAGTCAGAAGATCAAACTGGATCTCACCTGGCTGAGATCAAGGTCTTGGTAGGGCTGTGTTCCTTCTGGAGGCTCCAGGGGAGAATCTCCTTCCCTGCCTTTTCCAGATTCTAGATGCCGCCTCTTTCATCTTCAAAGCCTCATCATGGCTGGTGGAAGGTTTCTTCCATAGCATCACTCCTTCACACGGAAGGGCCCTGTGATTATAGTGGCCCACCCAAACAATCCAGGATAACCCCTATTTTACGACCATCTGATTAGCAATCTTAATTCCTTTTTGCCATGTGAGATCACATAGTCACCACACCCATGGGATTAGGACACCAACAGCTTTGGTGGGGATTAATCAACCTTCCACAGCTTGCTTGGCCCCTGAGACTTGATTGTTCTGGGGGGGAGGAGCCCTGAAAGGGGCGGGTACCCCTAGGGTGTGGGTTCAGTAGATGTAGGCAGGAAGAGCAATATATGAGTCACTTGTGGGCTTCTACTGGGGGAGCCGCCAAAACCTATCTCACATGGCCAACATCCCATGGAGAAAAATATGGCTGGGGAGGGTGTGGAGAGTAGAGGGTGGCAAAAGGCTGCAGCCTAATCAGACTTCAGTGAGAGAGGTAACATTTGAGCCAAGCCTGGAAGGAGAAAAGGAGCATCGCTGCAGGCTGTAAGGAGAGTAAAGTCCAAAGACCCAGCAGGTCTGCAGGGCCCTTTGTGAGCTGGTTCTGGCTACACTTTGAGTTTTATTTCCTGCTTCTCCCTCTGAGCTTCCTCTCTGTTGAGCAGCTGGCAGTTCCCCCAAATGAAACAGGCTACCTCTGGCCTTGGTGCCACTGTTTTTTGTTTGTTTGTTTTTTCAGTATCTCCAGTAATGGCTATAAGTTCGGTGCCACTATTGATGCTATTTTTTTTTCCTGCTTGTAAGGCCTCCTAAGGGAGGCCTCAGGAAACTTACAATCATGCAAAAAGGGAAGCAAACATGTCCTTCACATGGCAGCATCAAGGAGAGGTGCTGAGGAACAGGGGGAAAAGCCCCTTATAAAACCATCAGATCTTGTGAGAACTCACTATCATGAGAACCACATGAGGGTGACTGCTCCCATGATTCAATTACCTCCCACTGGGTCCCTCCCACGACACATGGGGATTATAAGAACTACAGTTCAAGATGAGATTTGGGCGGGGACACAGCCAAACCATTTCACTGCCTGAGGTGGTTTTCTTTCCTCTTCCCCCTTCTCCTGACCAAATCCTACATTACCTCCAGGTCTCAGCTTATTCATCACCTCGCCCAGGACTTCAGCCCTGCTCCAAATCTAGGTTAGGGTTCTCTTCCTGGGCTTTCTTTGGACCCACTAGTATCATCTCATCACACTGCGTTGGTAGTTTCCTCATTTCAGTCTTGAAGCTTCCAGCAGCTGGAGATTGTCACATTCACTACTGTGTCCCTAGCATCTAGCATGGGGCCTAGATCACAGCAGGTGTTCAGTAAATATCTGAGATGAATAAACACTCTCTACGATTTATTCGGCCCCTGTGCTGTACAGTACAGCTATTGTTAACACAGGTCATGGGATCAAACTGCCTCCCACCGAAAGTTCTGACTCTGTGTTACTTTGGGTAAATTGCTTCGCTGATCTGTGCCACTGTTTTCTATAAAGAGGAAATAATAGTAGCACCTTTCCCACAGGGCTGGTATGAGGACAAGCTAGCCAACCCCAGCAATATGCCTACGAGAGAACCTGACACAGGGTATGTGCCCCCAAAACCTGTTCTAATGGTCTCTAATATTTTGTGTGTATGCTTTTACCCACTCAACCTTTAGCCATTGGTTACCCTGAAACAAAACAGAAGAAAACAGGGCATAAAGTCAAGGTCCAAAATACTTTGATCATCAGAAGGGGAGCCCCGTTGAGGGATTCCGTGTTTCTCTGTGCTGGGCCATTTTCTATTTCCAGAGCAGTTTTCTTGATAGAACACTTGGAGACCCCTTCGCCCCACATATTCTTTTTGGCTTCAGGTGGGAACTACATCTAGCCACTCTGCCTTCAAAACAACAAGAGCCCCTGCCTGTGTGTGCGTGTGGCTCCTGACCCAAAGCCCACCTGAAAGTGTGATGGCCACTCCCTCTCCAATCTGTCTTCTCGATCAGATCTGGTCAGTGCAGTGCTCAGCACCCAGGCCACTTCAGGGGACACACAAAAAGGTCCTAATTTCTTTTTAAAAGCCAAGGAAAGATGACGCCTTAAGTTGAAGAAAATGTTTTACGACAGAATATCAACATATTTGTCTTTATACCAATGCAGTCATACGGCACATTTTATGATAATTTTAATGGAGGAAGGCATTCACCAAAGCAAAAGTGCTCGGGGCCCAAAAGAGTCAAAACACAGCCCTGGTCCCTCTGTTCTCTCTTCACCCTTACTCAGAACTAGGAGAAGGAGGGCCGAGAAGTTTCTAATTGTTATGACTCCAGCAGGATGCGAATATGCCTTGGGAAGAAGGGTTTCTTCCGGGTGAAGTTCCAGTCTCACTCTACATATCATACCCAATCCCACACTCCTCCACATCCACCGTCAGTCCCCCGGTGGTCTCAGACCCCTTGTTGGCTACTTGTGTACCTGTGCACGCACTGACATACGCATCCTGTACCCTCTTGCAGGTTCACTTACATACATGCCCACGTGTTGACATGTGTACCCCATCTTCCATATGCATCTAACATCCCTTCCAAGTTTTTGAATTCTAACATGTTAATTCCTGCTGTCTTGCCCTCTCCTCTTTCAATCCTTTCCTACTGCCAGCGGGCCAAGAGTCAAGAAGACCTGGGCTCTAGCGCTTGAGCTAAATGTGTGTCATTCTCTGCACAACTCTTTCCTTCTGGGTGGTCTTGTGATCTGGAGAAAGAGACTTAAACAGCATGGCCTCGATTTTTTTTATTTATAAAATGGGGATTTGTTGAGTGACCACTGTTCCCTGCTGTGCGACCTGGATCACTCTTCTACTCTTTGGAATTCCCATCCCCTGTCCCACGTGTCTGATTCTAAGAGGATCACCCCACCTGCTGGCCATGGGTGACTGGTCAGAGGTGAGCATGTGACAGAAGGTGGGTCAATTAGAGCTCCTCCTCTGTGGCATTTTGAACTTTAAGGGAAGAGGAATACTCTGTCTTTGCCAGATGTTTAGCTTAGAGCCAATGAGCTCATGTGACAAATGTTTATTGAGCACCTACTGTGTGCTTGGCATTGTTCTAGATGATGGGGATACAGCCAGCTAAGGTCATGCTTCCTGCCATATGGAAGACATCAGTCTGAGAAAATAAAGCCATCAGTTAGAGCAAAGCAGAAATAAAAGAGAGAGGAGTCCTGGCAATATTTGAGTTCCCAGTTCAGGTTGTTCAGGAGGCCCTTCCAGACATACAAGATAGTCCAGCTTCTACCCACTAATTCTCTGTTTTGCCTGAGCCAGTTGTACCCAGATTTCTGTCACTTTCCAAAGACCTGACTACTGCAAAGGTAATACATTCTGACTGGCTCATGTCCCACGGTTCTTGGAGTTATTATTTTATGATGCCCTAAAGGATTTCTCAAGCTCAGCTCAGGGTCACATCCACCCTCTTGCCCTGATGGTGGAGTCACTCATTCATTCATGTGTGCACTCTTGCAGCCATGCACTGCTCAAAAAACACAGCCCCCGCCTTTAGGAGTTCCCGTTATTCTCTTGGAGGACTTGGATAAGGAGACAACCAGGCATTGAAATCTCACCCCTCATACATCTCAGCAGTATCTGATACCTTTGATCATTTACCTCATTTTCAGACACGACTTTTCACTTATCTTTCAGGAAACCATACTTCCTGGTTTCTGCCTGCCTGCCTGGCCATGCCCTCTTCCCTTCTAGAGCTCTCGCTCTGGGAGGGACCAGAGATCCTTTCTCAGACCTCCTTTCTAGTATCTCCTGGGGGAACCTCTTGCCATTCCCACCACCTTAAACCCCATCTTTGCACAGATGCTTTACAAATTCATATTTCTAGCCCCGACATCTTCCAGAACTTCAGGTTCACATATATAGTGTCCACTGGTGTCTCTAGTTTCTGAGTATGTAGGGTGTGTCCCCACTGTCCCTCTTCATCACTCCCCACCTTTCTCTGCTTGTTTTCTGTCCTTGAGGCTGGCCTCTGTGGACTCCATTATTAGGCTCCTGGCCCTCTGGCTGCAGGCAATGTGGAACGCTAGAAGGAGATGGGAAGGAAGCAGGGAGGAGGGGGTGTGTGTTTACTCCATAAGAGCTAACCTGGGCTTGGCTGTGTGCTTGAACAGAACATGTGACATTCCCTGCATGACTCTACCTTTCTGGGTTCCCCTCATTCCTTTGGGCCTAAGTGTGGTAACAGCACTAGTTACCTGTCACTAGTCACTAGTCGCTTCCCTGTCACTAGTTCCTGGTTCTCCACTGTCCCTTATGAGTCCCTTGTATTTCACCTGCGTGTGTATAGATATTTGTGAACAAATCCGACTCGAATGATATGATTGGAAGATGCCATTGTTTTCTGTTGGGACTACCCTGAATTAGTAACTGGTACTGGAGATGCCCCTAGGAAATGAGGTCTGGATATTCCGGGGTTGGGTTGATAAATCATTCAAGAAAGACAGAGACGGCCTCTTTGTCAGAGGGAAACAGAACATGGATTCTTCATCACAGGTGGTGGCCTCATAAATCCTCAAATGATCACTAGTAGGGATGGGGACAATAGGTGAGCAGAGGGTAAAGCACTGAGGTTTCACATGGTTGTGGTACTTAGTTCCTATGGCAATCAAAAGGAATTTAAAGATTTTGGGGTCATCTGGAGCATTCTTATGGCCCTAGAGAGTACACATAAGGAAAAAGATATATTTTTTGAGATAGGGTCTCAATCTGTCACCCAGGCTGCATGCAATGGCGTGATCTTGGCTCACTGCAGCGCCTCAACCTCCCAGGTCAAGCAGTCCTTGCACCCTCAGCCTCCCAAGCAGCTGGGAGCACATGCGCATGCCACAATGTCCAGCTAATTTTTTGTATACTTTGTAGAGATGGGTTTCGCTATGTTGCCCAGGCTGGCCTCAAACTCCTCTGCTCAAGCCATCCACCTGCTTCCACCTCCCAAAGTTCTGGGAGTGCAGGTGTGAGCCACCCTGCCTGACTGAGAAGTTTTTAAACGACAATACAATTAAGAGCACACATGAAGATTAAGAAGACCTCTAGGGTGAGCTGGAAGGAGTTCCTCATCTCCTGTGGTCCAAGGGCAGATGCGGCTGAACTGACAGGGGCTGCAGGTTTGCAGAGGCAGAGCCCCCACCCCAAAATAAGGTGCCAATGGGAAAAGCATAGGCCCTGAGACATGAGGTAGGCAAAGAAATGCGAGTCCCTAGTTTCCCCCACCCTACCCCCTCATGTCTTTGAGCCTTGGTTGTTTTCATCTGAAGATAGTATCCATCTTGTAGGATTGTTGTGGGATTAAATGAGGTAGTGTCATCAAAATATGTCTTGTAGACAATCAATACATGACAGCATGAAAAATCAGTCCTCTCTCTATCCTCGGATCTAAGAGCTCTGTGGACCCAAAGGCCAAGCTGGCCTGTGATCGGGTGTTGGGTAACCTGCATTTTGAGGAGGAAAAGTTAAATTTTGGTGGTCTAGAGCTTCTGCCTGGAGGTCCTTTTCCTGCTTGGTGGAGATCACCTGGTCCCAGTGGTACGGACCCCACTGGTGTCTCTACTATAAGGTGGATCCAGTCTGCTGGATTTATACCCTCGCTCTGCCCCAACTGGCCAGGGCTCATTACTAAACCTCTTTATGTATGTATGTATGTATGTACATATGTGTGTATGTATTGAGACAAAGTCTCACTCTGTTGCTCAGGCTGGAGTGTACTAGCATGATCTTGGCTCACTGCAAACTCTGCCTTCTAGGTTCAAGTGATTCTCCTGCCTCAGCCTCCCAAGTAGCTGGGATTACAGGCACACACCACCATACCTGGCTTATTTTTGTATTTTTAGTAGAGATAGGGTTTCAGCATGTTGGCCAGGCTGGTCTTGAACTCCTGACCTCAGGTGATTCGCCCACCTTGGCCTCCCAAAGTGTTGGAATTACAGGCATGAGCCACCACACCTGGCCCAAAACCTTTTTAATCTTCAGTTTTCTTGCCTGGACAGTGCAGACAATCATAGCACTTCTCTCAAAGGATTGAGAGAGATACTCCAGGTCAACTGTTGAGCACAATACTGATACTCCCCTTAGTGAGACTCAGTGAACTCGTAAGCTGTGCCATCACCAATCTCAGAGATACAGGAACAGACATGAAACAAAGGAGTGACTCAAGTTAGTGAACAGACAGGCAAAGAACGGTGAGTGAAAGCCATAGAGTCTTGGGGGGTCCTACGCCCCACTTAGGTGGGTCCCATTACCCTCCCCCACCCACGTGAGAATAGGCCCTCCCTTTGTCAAGCAGAGCTGCTAGCTACAGAGAGAAGTTGACCACTAGACAAGACTGGGTAAGCTTCCACAGCAGAACCTTTTCATTTTATTGTCTGTAAACTCTTCTTTGGTAAACGACACACCCAAAGACAAAAGGAGCACGCCGAGTAAAGAAGGCAAGGAAAGGGCGGGTGCCCTCCACACGCAGGAGCTCTGAGAAGACAGCTACACCATTAGCAAGGTGGTGGGTGGAACCTGGAAGTTTGGGGTAGGCGGTGGCACGGGGCACCACATAGGGAGCCAGAGGGAACAGTCCACTCTGTTGCACATAGAAGCCTAAATCATACAGCAAGGGAGCTCATGCATCACAGCGAAGAGAATTAGGGACCCTCCACCCATGACCCCATCACCTTCTGTGTGTGTGATCCACTGAGGCAGAGCAGTCTGCCTGGGCAGGGGTGGGTGCAGGGGGCTCAGGATGGCCCCCCTGCCCCAGCAGCTCATCCTCCATCTCTCGTTTCCTGCTCTGCAGGCAGGTGTGTGGAGGCTGCAGGGGTGGGGGCGGGGCGCTCACGGTCTCTGGGTCTGGGTAGATGACGCATCAGGGCAGCAGGAGCAGGGTTTGGGGAAGGTGGAGAAGCAGCCTCTGTCCCCACTTTACATGGGGGGCTCGCTGCAGAGCACAATCTCCAGATCTTTGCGGTAGAGCTTCCCTGCCTCGGCCAAGGACATGACGCTCTTTCTGTAGTTGGTGAGCTGTTGAATATTCATTTCCTAGGAGATACAGGGAGAGGGTAAGAGCAGGCTCAGAGGATGGCCCCAACCCAAGGAGCCCACGTCCACTTTCATAAACACAAACACCCACACCTTTGTCTCATCTCATCCCAGGATAAGTGGCTTAGAAGTATGCAAAGCATGGATTTTGGAGCCAGACAGATGGAGTTGAAGCCTCTCTTGTACTTACTGGCTGCATTACTTTGGGGAGGGTAATCAAGCTTCCTAAGACTCAGCTGCCTCACCTGTAAAATGGGTACACTAAAATTGCATGTCTCATTGAGGTGTTGTGATGATTACATGAGGGAATGAGTATAAGCCACACGAGCAAGCACTTGAAAAAATAAACGGTAGCTATTGTGACAGTCATGATCTGTGTATAACTTGTATAGATTCCTCTACCTCAGTGGGCCTTCATTAACTCAAGGCCAGTCTGGCTCTCTGCGGGTGATGAAGGCCAGGAAAGCTCCCTGGTCTTGCCTTCCAGCCTCCTGGACC
>NW_016107432.1:9905480-9928827 GCF_001604975.1 Cebus imitator
TTTTTTTTTTTTTGAGACAAGGTCTTGTTCCTGTCACCCAGGCTGGAATGCAATGGCATGATCACGGCTCACTGCATCCTTGACCTCCTGGGCTCAAGCGATCTTTTGCCTGAGCCTCCCAAGTAGCTAGGACTATAGGTGTGTACCACCACACCCAGTTCTTCTTACTTTTATTCTTTTGTATTAAAAGTGTTGGCAGATAGTGAAAAAATTTTTTCTCTTCTAGGCTGATGGGTCATTATCTCCACTCTGCTAATAAGAAAGCTGAGGTACAGTCATGCTCATGAATACTTGTGGTCTAATCACAAGCCCTGAAGTCTAATATTTCACTGGTGCACTATTCTGTCACCTCTTTTTCAGGGTTCAAAGGCTAGTCTTTTTTTTTCCCCCCCATTGTGCCAGGACTTCTCTTTTTATGTTATTAATTTATGGTTTGGTGCCACCAAAACCCAAGGGCACTTTGCAAGCATGTCTAGCTTTGAGAGGTATCTTCCCTAAAGCTGTGACGTTCTTGGAGATACTCACATAACACTGGCGTGCACCTGAGATATCTGCCTCTTAATCAGGAGCCAAGGAAGGGACCTCATATATCAACCCCAAGCTTGGGACAACTTCCACAGTGAGCTGTGGCAGTGAGAGACTTAGCAGCGTAGGGGGAGGGGCTGCTTACTTGCGAGGTCTGTGAGTTTCACTTAAAACTGAGGATGGCTGTAGCGAGCTGGCATGGCCTCAGAAATGCTAAGAAATACTGAAGTTCAATCCCATCAGCTTGTCCCCTCCAGGAGCCTCAAACATTAATCTGCTCAGAAACCTTATCACACTCCATGCAGGCACCATCCAAATGGAATATGTGCTTCAATGGGTTTGCCAGAAATGGCCCTTCCCTTCTAGCACAGGTGCTGTGACTTACAATCACGCAGCTCTCTCTTGCTACTTATTCACTCTCTCAATCCCCAGGGGCCAAATCTGAAACTTGGTACCAGTGGAAGTCTCTTGGGTAAACAGCTTGGTTAATATTCTTGTTCTCTGA
The DNA here is from genome assembly GCF_001604975.1 of Cebus imitator. Taxonomy (NCBI): domain Eukaryota; kingdom Metazoa; phylum Chordata; class Mammalia; order Primates; family Cebidae; genus Cebus; species Cebus imitator. Next base: position 9,906,511 of record NW_016107432.1, read on the forward strand.
CCTTCGGAGTGGCTTCCGAATCCCAATGCCCGCATCATTATTTTTGTTTCCATACCTGGAGTCAAGCTGTGCAGCGCCCCAAGCTGCCCTTTGTAGGAACCAAGAAGGAGCCTAGTGAGTTGATGACCAGGGAATTCAGGTTACTCTGAGATTTAATGCAAGTCCTTAGGGTTTAGCCACCTCAGGTATGAGGCAGGGTCTCATGAAGACAAACTACGCCTCATTCATGCAATTACACGTAAAGATATGTTCCACGATGGTGCCCAACATTTCTTGGATGCATAACGGCACATACATAATTTTCTTTTAGAATTTAGTGCCAAGAAAGGAAAAAGTTTGCCAAGTTCAAACACCTGGTGAGTACTTCCTTCTTCCCGGGAAGTATTTGTTTCCTTATCATTTATTTTCTGCCTCTTTCAAGAGTAATTGTAGGTAACATCTTTAAAAAAAGATGAAATAAATGAAGGATGATATTTAAGATAAAGAGATCAGAAAGCACTTGGAAAGAGAGATAAATAGACTCAGATGCTGCAGAAAATTTTTTCCTGAAATTGAGCATTAAATTTAGCTTTTGCTTGTCAGCCAAGGCGGTGAGACAAGGAATTACCGAGCTTTCATCGTCTAATTAAAGAAAGCGGCAAAACCATTTGCTCAGAGAAAGACATTTTCCAGGCGGTGAAGGAAGACAGCTGCAAAGTTTTGGTTCCTGACTGCCATTCCACCTGACTCCTCCACCCAGTGCACCAAGCTGAGCCCAGGGGAGGATCTCCCTGGGTATTCCCAGAAGGCAACACCAAGCAAAATAATTCACTTCTCTGCCTTCTCTTTGAGAGGAACAAACTCTTCAGTGGCTCCTTTGAACCCCTCCCCCAGCCCCAATGCTGCAGTGCATCAGTCCACAGTAGCCCTTCACCTCCCACTGGCCTCTGCCCTTCAGAATCTTGCTGTGTGGCAACTGTTTTTGTTGTTGTTGTTGTTGGCAATTTGGCTAACACTTTCACACGTGGGGCCACGTCAACAACACTGTCCTCACCTCACAGCAGCGTCCCTCACAATAGCCAGCAGATGGGCGCAACCCAAGTGTCCACAGAGGAGGAATGGGTAAACAAAAGGTGGGCTATCTATACAGTGCAACGTTATTCAGCTTTACAAAGGAAGGAAACTCGGACACATGCCACGACATGGATAAGCCTGCAGGACATTATGCAAAGTGAAATAAGCCAGGCACAGAAAGATCATACAATTTCCTTTACATGAGGTACCCAGAGCAGTCAAATTTACAGAGGCAGAAAGTAGAGTGGTTGCCAGGAGTTGGGGAACAGGGGAATGGAGAGTTATTTTTTCCCTTGAATTTTCTTTTTTTTAATTATACTTTAAGTTCTGGGGTACATGTACAGAACGTGCAGGTTTGTAACACAGATATACACGTACTACAGTGGTTTGCTGCATCCATCACCCCCTCATCTACATTAGGTATTTCTCCTAATGCTATCCCTCCCCTACCCCCTACTCCCTGCTATAATAGACTGGATAAAGAAAATGTGGCACATACACACCATGGAATATTATGCAGCCATAAAAAAGGATGAGTTCTATGCAACAATCTTGCATGATCTGCACATGTACCCCAGAATCTAAAGTACAATTAAAAAATAAAGGATGAGTTCATGTCTTTTGCAAGGACATGGATAAAGCTGGAAACCATCATTCTCAGCAAACTGACACGAGAACAGAAAACCAAACACCGCAAGCTCTCACTAATAAGTGAGAGTGAACAATGAGAACACATGGACACAGGGAGGGGAGCATCACACACCGGGGCCTGTCGGGGGCTGGGGGGCTCAGGGAGGGGGTTATTTTTTATGGGTACAGGTTTCAGTATTGCAAAATGAGAAGGTGGTGATGCATGCACAATATTATGAATGTATTCAATGCCACTGAACCGTATGCTAAAAATGGTGAAGATGGTAAGTGTTCTGTCCTGTGTCCATTAGTCAGTTAGTCAATCAGCCAACCAGAAATTTAAAAACCAAAAGCAAACCCACAAAATGGCTATTGCCTTGCTGTGGCAGATCAGAAGGGAGCAGAGAACAGGTCCAGGCACCTCTCCCCTCCTCTCCTGCAGCAGCATCTCCTGTGCCCTGGGAACGGTGGCTGGGCCTCAGGCTCGGCGGCTCACCTTTTTGTTTTTCTCATATAGATCCTTCAAAAGGGCGTCCAGCTCATGCTCGTCAATGTAGCCGCTTCCATCCTGAGGATGGGAACAGAGTCAGCCCTGAGCTCTAGAGCCCAGGCCCCCAACATCCCAACCCATTCCAGGGATGTCTAAGAGTCTAGCCTCTCTGTTACTCTGTGCAAAATGAGGTGTTCAGATCATGTAATGACACAATAATGCATCCCTTCTGTCTTGATCAGTCATTGAGCGCAAGCTTTGCGTAGCCTTTTATTGTGGCGCTTTTTATGTGCATTGGAAATATAAGTGAGGTTCAAGAAGCATTTGGTTAACTCCCTGAGTCCAGGGGCTATTTAAAGTTTACCTCAAACAATTTGGTTATGAAGAAGACCACTGGAGTCATGTGGGCAGGGGACAGCCAAGGGAGGGATGGGTAGGGAGGGCATCCCACTTCCAACTTCCAAATTAAAGACTTGGTTCTGGGCAGAATTGTGATCTGGCTCCAGGACAGTTTTGAGTGTCTCTTCCCTTTGGCCCCCGACAGCGTGGTCACAGCCTCACTCTGAACACAGGCTTCTTCCCCCAGCGATTCTCGGCTGCCCTCTGCAGAAACCAACCCCTTGGTCTCCATCAGCCACCAGTGGAGAATGGCATTTGCCTTCTCATACAGCAGAAGATGCAGCAGGAAGAAACCACATGGCCCAGGCTGCCCCTGGAAAGCTGTTTCTTCCCAGGGATGAGGCTGAGCCCTTCTGACAAGGCTGATGGGCTTCTGATTTTCCCTCCCATGCCATTTCCCCATCTTACCTTGTCGTAAAATGTGAAGATCGCGTTGAACTCCTCTGAGGTCAGTTTCATGCCCTGCAAGAACCATGGTATTAAAGACAGAAGCAGAAGTGCAGTGGGGTGTGTGTGTGTGGGGGGGTGGGGGGGAGGGTATGGTGTGTGTGTGGTGTTTGTGCTATGTGTGGTGTGTGTGTGGTGTGCGTGATGTGTATGGTGTGTGTGATCTGTGTGTGGTGTGTGTGTATGTTGTATGGTGTGTGTGTGGGGGGTGTCGTCTGTGTGTGGTATTTGTGTGGTTTGTGTGGTGTGTGGTATGAGTGATGTGTAGGGTGTGTATGATGTGTGTGTTGTGTGATCTGTGTGTGGTATTTGTGTGTTGTGTGTGGTGTTTGGGTGGTATGTGTGTGTGGTGTGTGTTGTGTGTGATGTGTGATCTATGTGTGGTGTGTATATGGTGTGTGGTATGTGCATGAGGTGTTTGTGTATATGTGTGGTGTGTGTGTGGTCTGTGTTTGTTGTGTGTGGTGTGTGGTCTGTGTGTTGTGTGTGTGTGGTATATGGTCTGTGTGTGTGTGGTGTGTGTAATGTGCGTGTGTGGTGTGTGGTCTCTGTGGTATGTCTGTGTGGGGTATGTGTGTATTATGTGTGTGATGTGTGTGCAGTGTGTGTGGTCTGTGTGTTTGTCATGTGTGGTGTGTGTGTTATATGCGTGTGATGTGTGTGCAGTGTGTGGTCTGTGTGTGTCGTCTGTGTGTGGTGTGTGTGTTATATGCGTGTGATGTGTGTGCAGTGTGTGGTCTGTGTGTGTCGTCTGTGTGTGGTGTGTGTGTTATATGCATGTGATGTGTGTGCAGTGTGTGGTCTGTGTGTCGTCTGTGTGTGGTGTGTGTGTTATATGCGTGTGATATGTGTGCAGTGTGTGTGTTATGTGTTTGTGTGTCTGTGTGGTGTATGTGGATGTGTATAGTGTGTAGTATGTGGTGCGTTGGGGGAAGGAGGATGCAGGGCCAGGCTCAGAGGGATGAGGGAAGAGGGAAGGAAGGAAAGAAAAGTTTTACCTGAAATTTAAGCAGGAAGTTTTCCTGGACAGGCAAGAGTCTGGGGAGAAAATGTTAGAGCAGAGTTTAGGAGGCTGCACAGACAAGGGCAAGTGGGAGCCGGGGGAAGGCAGAGGCGGCGCCTGCAGTTACAGAAACGGTTTCTGAGCACTTCTTAATAAGAATCAGTGGGAAGTTCAAAACAGAGGGAGACAGACAAGGCGAGGTGTTGACGCTCATGGTTCTATCCCGCTTTGTCTTGAGGTTCTTGACACCTGCACCTATCACTTTCCCACTGATTGATCTCAGAGACAGGTGGTAGCCCAGGAATAACCTGCAGGGGTCGGTATCAGTGACCCTGGGGGTGAGGTGCTTACCGGGACATCTCTGAGAGGCCCAATTTGCCATCCCCGTTCAAGTCAAACATCCGTAGCTGTTGGGGAAGAAAGAGGTGCCTGGGTTACTTGCTTTGAACTTCTCTGACCTGACATCCCCTTCTACTGGAGAGGAGAGGAAGGAGGACAGGTGACACGTGCTCATGCTTCCTCTGAGGGCCCTGGGGGCCAGGGACCAACATGGCCTAAATCAGTCATGGGGGTCCCCTGGGGGGGTCACAGGGACTTGTTCGCTGCTCATCTCTCCCCTTCTTAGGGACAGGGGCAGCTGGGGCACAGCCGGCCAGCACTGAAGGCCCACTCTCTCCAAGGTCATCCTCTCCTGGAGCTGCAGAGGTTGCCATGGAGACAGATGCTAACATTGGCCCATGGGTCAGCTTGTGCCTAGGACCTCAAAGGGTGTGTGAAGCCATGAACTAGCACCCCTTTTTGCCATCTGCCACTGTGAGTCACTTCCCCTGGGCCTGAAGAATCAGCAAACAAAAGACCCTGCACACCAGAACCCCCATGGCTTGGGACCCAAGTCCTGTACCCTGGGGAAGAGGGACACTTCTGTCCACTCACTATGGTTTGGGTGTACTCCTGGAGCTTGGGCTCGTCATATGGCCGGTTCGCCTTCTTCAGCAGGTCTGACAAGAATCCCTGGGACACAAAAGGCCTCTTTAGTACTTTTGACTCATGAATTAGGTCCCTCATTCATTCACTTACCTGCTCATTCAGACAGTCTCTCAATTTGTGTGTGTGTGTGTGTGTGTTTCCCAGGTCTATGAGTTCTATGACTCAGGGCCCTCATAATTCTTAACTCTTGGGGAGTGACTTTAAAGGCTTTACTAGCCCCTGGGTGCAACCCTGCCCCACAGAATCGGGGGTAGAGCTAGAGATTGGCTCTGCCTCCTTGGAGCTTACTATATAGGGCTAAGCAGTGCCTGGGGAATCACTGGGTAGGCAGAGAAATTTGGAGGTGGACCTAGGAGCCAGAAGGCCAGTCTTCTGACATTGCCTGGAGGATGCCTGTCCCAAGCACAGAGGTGCAGAGGAGCTGGGTTTGGCTAAACTCCACAGTCCCACAGCTCTGTGTTACTGATCTCCCCTGACTTCTCCGAACAAGTCCAACAATTCAGTGCCAGGCCTGAGTATTCCTAAGCAGCCCGCACACCCATCCCCCTCATCCAGTATCTCCTCCCTCCCCAGGCTCCTTCAGCCCACTGCCACTCTGGCCTCACACCTCCCCAAGGCCCATCCTACCTTGAGCTCATTGGCTTCGATGTAGCCACTCCTGTCTGTGTCGTATTTCCGCCAAGCCTGCAACAATGGGAATGTGAACCTCTTAGCAGAGACGTATCAAAATCTACCCACCTCCCTTCCGTTCCCCTCTAATGGGCCAGCCAAGGTCTTGACCTTCAAGGATATCAGAATGGGACGGAGACATGGAGATGATGTAGCCCAGGCCCTTCAGGGTCATCAGAGGAGAAAATGAGAGAAAGTGTCTTGACAGTGATCTCATGAGAGCCTGAGCCAGAATCACACAGCTAAGCTGTTTCCAAATTCCTGACCATAGAAACTGGGATGTAATCAGTGTTTGTTGCTTCAGGCTGCTAAGTTTTAGGGGTAGTTTGTTACACAGCAATAAGTAACTCATTCTGTGGTCCTGAGAAAATATGGTCCTGTATATAACCGCTCTGACGTCCCTGCCTTTTACCAAGTCATCTGGTGAAGATGAGGGAAAGCCACAGGAGGGGGAGTGATGAAGGGGAGGGGACTGCTCATATCTGTGGCAGAGATGCCTAGAGAACCGTGTTCCCCTAAATCTTTGGTCTATTTGGTGCCGCATATTTCTAAGATTTTTCTTTTCCTTCCTTCCTCTCTCCCTTCCTCCTTTCCTCTCCTCCCTCTCCTCCCTCCCCTCCCTCCCCTCCCTCCTTCTCTCCTTCCCTCCTTCCCTCTCTTCCCTTCCCTTCCTCGCTTCTTCTCTTTCTCTCTTTCTTTCTCTTCTTCATCTTTTTTTTTTTTTTTTGCAATAGGATCTCACTCTGTCGCCAGGCTGTAGTGCGGTGGTGTCCACAGCTTACTGTAGCCTCCACCTCCCAAGTTCAAGTGATCCTCCCAGCTCAGCCTTCCAAGTGCCTGGGACCACAGGCATGCACCACCATGCCCAGCTAACTTTTTACTTTTTGTAGAGATGGGATCTCAGTGTGTTGCCCAGATGACTGGTCTCCAAACCCCTGAGTTCAAGTGATCCTCCTATCTCAGCCTCCCATAGTGTTGGGATTACAGGCATAAGCCATCATGCCTGGCTTACAGATTTTCTTCCAAGTTTCCTTCCCCTAACTTCTCTTCCCTTCTCCACAAGGTCCAAACAGCACACCTAAAGACCAGCAACACTTGATTTTTTGAGAGTCAGCAACCGCTAATTGTTTAATCTCCCACTTCACTCACGTCTCCATTGAATGTGCCCTTTCATTGTCAGGAGTGTTAGAGTTTATGGATATTTAGAGTAGTTGTATTTTATGAAAAAGTCTCTTAAATACCAGCAAACAAGGTAACGTAATTTTCATGGCATATTAGTGAAAGGGCTCAGAAATTTTGGTCCTGATTTTTATTATTTTTTTTAAGTTGCAAGACAGGAGCAAATTCCAAGAAAAGGGTAGGTTTAGGACGCGTGCTGTGGCTCATGCCTGTAATCTCAGCACTTTGGGAGGCCGAGGTAGGTGGATCACGAGGTCAGGAGTTTGAGACCAGCCTGGCCAACATGATGAAATCTCATCTCTACTAAAGTTACAAAAAATTAGCTGGGTGTGGTGGCAGGCGCCTGTAATCCTAGCTACTCGGGAGGCTGAGGCAGGAAAATCACTTGAACCTGGGTGGTGGAGGTTGCAGTGAGCTGAGATCCAGCCTGGGTGACAGGGCAAGACTCCGTCTCAAAAAAAAAAAAAAAAAAAAAGGATAGATTTGTACTATATGCAACCCAGGCAGATGGTATTTGATTACAAGAGTGTCTTTTCCCTGCAGAAAAATGCCTTAGACTTTTTGAAATACTCTTTCCCATGGCCAAAAGTCTGCCCTTGAAAAGGTACTAAGATACGTGTGAGGATTTCCAAATATGACTTCGCCAACACTTAGTGCATTAGAGTTTAGTTCATCTAAGTTAAGTCTTGACTGAAAAGAGGAAGACACCCCGCTCCAAGTTGCCTAAAAGGGGGATAACCTGAAGGAATCCCAGTCCCTGCACAGAGCAAAGCACCAGTGGCTGCTTTTCCAATCCGTCTTGCCATCGGGTCCATTCCCGACCATGCGCTCCCACCGGACGCCAGCCCTGGGCTCCCCCGCACGCCGCCTCTCACCTCCAGCACTCGTGCTCATCATCACCATTGCATCCGTATTCTCTTCTCATTCAAGGGAAAGAGTTCAAGAGGCCTGGGCTTTGTGAAATCTCAAAGAAATCCCAAGGCATCACTAAAATTAGAAGTTGTTGTGCTGAGTGCTGGGATGGGAGCTAGCTGAGAGCACAAACCTTTCAGGGTGACCAAGGGACCATTTCAGGTTTCCGGCTGGTAAAAATGGAACAAATGGAACAGACCCCAGGAGGTGACAGTGGGATGGTACTGTGGGAGGGTGGGGTCCCAGAGACCTTGGTGGGCATGTCTGCTCTGAGGTTATGCTGAGGCTTAGAAGGGGAAATGCATGTAAGAATATGAAATGTGCAGGCGCGGGGCTCCTGCCTGTAATCCCAGCGCTTTGGGAGGCCAAGGCGGGCAGCTCAGGAGGTCAGGAAATCGAGACCATCCTGGCTAACATGGTGAAACCCCATCTCTACTAAAAATACAAAAAATTTGCCGGGTGTGGTGGCATGCGCCTATAGTCCCTCCCTACTTGGGAGGCTGAGGCAGGAGAATCACTTGAACCTGGGAGGCAGAGGTTGCGGTGAGCCGAGATCATGCCACTGCATTCCAGCCTGGGCAACAGAAGAATATGAAATCCTGTTAGCCACACAGGGAAGCCACTAATGATTTTGTGAAAGAGAAAGGAAAAAGGGTTGGGGAGATGCTTTTAGCTCCTCTATAAGCTTCCCTGCACTCCTGCAAGCTCCCACCATCCCTGTTTCCAGACCAGAGGTGGAATAGAGGCCAATTTTTGGCTGTCTCTCTATCAGGAAAGGAGTCAGGCTTGATGCTCCCTTTTCTATAGTTGGAAAACTTGATACAAAAGTTAACACCCTGACAAGTTATAAGGATATGCAGAACTTTTTTTCTCCCAGGCAGGCTAGAGAAGGACTAAGAACAGAAGCCAGAATGTCAATTATCAGCTTGTGGAATCTGGCCATCTTGAAAAAACTGGAGAAAAATCTTTTAACGCACCATAAAATTAAATCCATCTCTGATGCTCTGGCAAGCTGTCACTTAAAAAAATGACTCTTCCACTCTGAGAACTGGTTCTTTCTCACTGACTTTCTGCCCGGGAGGGGAACTTGCTGTCATGTAGGTTTCAGGCCAGCTCTCCAGTTGTTTTGGGCAGTGAATCACGCAGAGGGGATTACCGGTGGCTGGAAATGGATTTAACCCCGATGAACAGCAAAGAGAGTCACGTTGAAGGCCAGGCCAGTCATTATCCATCAGAGCAGGCAGTTCGTGAGGGGAGTATGGGTTGGATTTCACTCTGAGGGATGCGTACGCTGAATGGTTAGAGTGTGGATCGCTTCTTGGCCTTTTGGCTAAGATCAAGTGTAGAGTGTGGAGTTCCAGAAAGAAAGGGAGAAATTATTGGTAGTTTGCTGGACATCAGGATTAGTAATATATTTGGTTGAACCACATAGAATTTCCACTTTTTGTAAGTCAAAAAAGGTTAAATATCATCTATTTCATATGGTTCAATTTATCAGGTGACTATTACTCAAAACACAAGAGTTGGAACATCATATTTTACATGAGGATCTCAAGGAAATTATATTGCTAAGAGGGGACTGATAATTTTATTTATTTATTTATTTATTTTTGAGACAGAGTTTTGCTTTGTTGCTCAGGCTGGAGTTCAGTGGTGTGACCTTGGCTCACTGCAACCTCTGCCTTTCGGGTTCAAGCGATTCTCCTGTCTCAGCCTCCTGAGTAGCTGGGATTACAGGCATGCACCACCACACCCAGCTAATTTTTGTATTTGTAATAAATATAGGTTTTTGCCATGTTGCCCAGGTTGGTCTTGAACTTCTGACCTCAAGTGATCCACCTGCCTTGGCCTCCCAAAATGCTGGGGTTATAGGCGTGGGACACAGTGCCCAGATGGGAATGCTAATTTTAAAAAGGAAAACCAAAGCCTTATCATAGTCAAAGATCAAATGTGGAAGACACCAGAAACTGGAATCCTCACTGGCCTTTTCTAGCTATAGAATTGTACGTAAGTCCACCCTTCCCAAGCCTGTTTCTTTGAACTCTGACTTTGAGAGACACAACATCATTACTGAGTGGCATGAGATCCTGGAGCCAAACTGAGTGGCACAGTTTTCTTTATTGCATGATTTCTCAGAGCCTGTAATATGCAAATGACCACAGCAAATCCCCAAATAAGAGATGCATGTACACATTATTTCCCACGTGTACTCGACCCAAGCTTACTTTTCATCTTATTCCCCACACTTTAACATGCATACACATCATCTGGGGATCTTGTTAAAATGTAGATCCTGATTCACTGGGCCAGGGAGTCTGTCTTTTTGTGTTTTTGTTTTTTCTTTGAGATAGGGTCTTACTCTGTGGCCCAGCCTGGAGTGCAGTGGTGTGATCTTCAGCCTCAAACTCCTGGGCGCATGATCCTCCTGCCTTAGCCTTCCTGAGAAGCTGGGACTACAGGTGTGCACCAACATATCCCACTAAGTTTTTTTTTTTTTTTTTTTTTTTTTTTTTCCTCTTCACTATGGTAGTTTTTTTTTTTGTAGAGACAAGGTCTCACTATGTTGCTCAGGCTGGTCTTGACCCCTGGCCTCAAGGGACCCTTCCGCCTTGGCCTCTCTGAGTAGGTATTACAGGCCTTTCTCCCCTTCTTTCTTTTTTAACTTTTTTGAGATGGAGTCTCTCTCTGTCACCCAGGCTGAGAGTGCAGTGGTGCAATCTCGGCTCACTGCCACCTCTGCCTCCTGGGTTCAATCGATTCTCCTACCTCAGCCTCCTGAGTAGCTGGGATTATAGCTGCCTGCCACCACGCCTGGTTAATTTTTTGTGTGTTTTGGTAGAGATGGAGTTTCGACATGTTGGCCAGGCTGGTCTCGAACTCCTGACCTCAGGTGATCCACTGGCCTCAGCCTCCCAAAGTGCTGGGATTATAAACATGAGCCACAGCTCCCAGCCCCTTTCTCCTTTTCTAATAGGCACCCAGGTGATACTGTTGCTGCCAGTCCATGGACCACACTTTGAGTAGCAGAGCTCTATGGGGTTTGGCATCCCCCAGGGACCATTACCAGGCAGGAGGGTGGGTCTGGCTCTGAACATGGGAGGAAGGCAGGTCCCAATGCTTAGAAAGAAGCTAGTGCCTTGGCCTCACCTCCATAAACTCGGCGCTCGAGCCCACGTGCTGCCTGAAGCACAGAAGGAAGTTCTCTTCGGTTGGCAGGATCTGCGCCAGCTGTGAAAATACAGAGAGCGACACTAACATTACGGAGGGACTTGCCAGGGAACAGAGCAGACTTTCCCCTAAGAAGGATGGAAAGGGCCAGTGGCGAGGCAGCGTGGGAATTGCATTTTGCTTTCTTCCTTGAGATCAGGTGCTGGCAGCCCTTCAAAGGGAAAGAAGGGTGTTCAGAGAAGTGCTTTTGAGTCGTCCCAACCTTAGGGGATGAGCAACTGGAGGGGTAAAAAGTGGTGCTACTTTAGAAGGCAAGCACCCAGCCTCAAAAGAATACTTAATAGATGATTCCATGTATGTAAAATTCTGAAAAATTAGTAGATGGGTGCTTGCCTGGGGTAAGAGGGCCTGTACCAGGCTAGGGGAACATTTTGGGGGGTAGTAGAAAGGTTATATCTTCATTGGGGTGGCGATTTCATGGCCTAAAATCTAAACTGAAGGAATTTAACACTTCAAATGAATGCAGTTGTTGTATGTAAATTGCTACTGCAACAATTTGATTTTTGAAAGATGCAGGTACCCTCTTGCAGTAAGCCCTGCTGGCTGCCCACCCAACTGGGCTTGCCCCCTCTTTAGCTCCTGGAACGCGTGGGTCACAGGCCAATCCTGATGAGTCTACCTCGGTGAAGTGTGAGCCTCTCATTCTCTTTGCCAGAGATTGGCTTGCAGGTAGGCAAGTGACCCAGTTTTGACCAATGAAATGTGGGGACAGGGCTGCCGTGGGTACTTGATACATGTTGTACGTCATATATCCTACACAAACCACATATACCCACATACATCCACATACCACATGCACCCACATACAACCACATCCAACTACATGCACCCACATACATCCATATGCACCCACTGTCCACCTGCAGAAAGGACCCCTCTGAAGTGCAAGGAAACATTCCCAGACATGTGGATGTATGTGGTTGTGTACAGATGTATGTGGTTGTGTGTGGGTGTATGTGGTTGTACACTGATGCATGTGGGTATATGTGGGTGTGTGTGGTTGCATGTGGTTGTATGTGGATGTATGTGGTTGTATTTGGATGTGTGTGGGTGCATGTGGTTGTATGTGGATGTGTGTGGGCATATGTGGTTGTCTGTGGCTGTATGTGGGTGTGTGTAGTTGGATGTGGTTGTGTGTGGGTGCATGTGGTTTTATGTGGATGTATGTGGGTGGGTGTGGATGTATGGGTGTGTGTGGATGTATGTGGGTGTATGTGGGTATTTGTGGATGTACATGGGTGTATGTGGCTGTATGTGGATGTATGTGGATGTGTGTGGGTATAGGTGGTTGTATGTGGATGTGTGTGGCTGTATGTGGATGTGGTTGTATGTGAATATATGTGGGTGTATGTGGCTGTATGTGGTTGTACGTTGACGCATGTGGTCATACGTTGTTGCATGTGTGCGTGTGTGGATGTATGTGGGTGTGTGGTGTTGTATGTGGGTGTGTGTGGTTGTATGTGGGTATATGTGGATGTGATGCCTGGTGCTGTGGCAGCCATCTTGCTAGTAGCCTGAGATGAAGGTGTTTTGAGGGCATAGAACAGAACCAAGAGAACTGCAGGGAGGCAGAGTGGGAGCCCTGGTTTCCACCTGTAGCCAACCCTTCCCCTGGCCTTTCTGTTAGGAGCTTCTCATGGTAAGCTATGGCCCTCAGGCCAAATATGGCCCAGGAGTTGTTTGTAAAGTTTTGTATGATGTGACCACACCCACTCATGGACATACCAGCCATGGCTGCTTTTGTGCTACAGCGGCAGAGCTGAAAAGCTGTGGCAGAGACTGGATGGCCCACAAACTCTAACACACTTAGCTTAATCTGTATTTTTGTAGAAAAAGTCTGCCAACCCTTGGTTCAAGCCCCCTTGAGTCAGCGTGTGCATCTACAGTGGCCACTCTGGGTGCCTATCCCTGCTCCTCTGTAAACAGGCTGGTGGCCATCTCTCAGCTGCTATGATGTCAGACTGCTAACAGCTCAGCCTTGCCCCTGTGTGAGAACTGCCCTCAGCCAGACCAGAGCTGCCCCACTGGGGAAATTCCATGGGTCCCCTCCTTGCCCAATGAAGGGAAGCCTGCATCCAATGACTGATTAACACAGGGTACAACAGACCAGCCCCCTTGCCTCAAGGTGGGACCCACCCTGTGACATAGTTTGCACTCCAAAGTCTCCTTGAGCCTAGCCAAGGCGAGGCTCCAGCTGAGCCTGCATCCCTGCATAGCACTGTCCCCTGCGCTTTCCTGCTGCCTTCTCTAGAGAGTTCTCCCTAAATAAGTCACTTCCACTCAAATCTCTGTCTCAGGCATACAACCTAAGGCAGCATCCCAACAATGTACGTGGGTGGAGCTCTGCCCTAATTCATGTGCCGCCATCATCATTCTTTTTAATTTATTTATATGTTTTGTAAAGATGAGGTCTTGGTATATTGCCTAGGCTGGTCTTAAACTCCCAGCCTCAAGGGTCCTCTGCCTTGGCCTACCAAAGTGCTGGGATTACAGACATGAGCCACTGAGTCTGGCCAGCATTCTTGAGCCCTTGACTGTGGTCACTGATTGCCAGAGGTGTTTGACATGCACCTGCATATGAGTATGTGTGAGTGTAAGTCTGTATGTGTATATATGTGTGCATATATGAATGGATATATGGATATATGGATATGTATACATTATGTTATATGTAAATTATATGTTTATGTAAATTGCCAATGTGAACTATAAATGTATAGATTATATTTGTGTAAATTATGTACATCACTTTAAAAAATTATGCCTTTGGATGCGTTTAGGTGGGGCATGGAGTCTCTTGTTCACTTGTCTTCGGCCTCCCTACTGCCTTCAGCTGGGCTCACCGCTCTGTTACAGTACCTGTTGGCCCTTGTGAGTGTTTAAGGTCTCCACCCCATCTTAGGTCATCATTGTTCGTTGCTTCCTCCTTCCTTGGGTGACACACAAGAAAAGCCCCAGCAGTTCTCTTTGGTCAGCCCAAGAGCTGGAGTTGCGGGAGCTCTGAGGTGCCCCCCTCACTCCAGTCCTTAGCAGGATGCTCATGCCTGGAAAGGCACAGGAGACCCAGGGCCCCTCCCACAGAGCTCTTAACCAGCGAGGCAGGGCTCACCTCTGCCATCTCGATTTTCCCATCCGAGTTCTTATCATACTTCTGCATGAACTCCTTCATCTTTTCTCCAAAGTTGTCACTCTTTGACATCTGCGGAAAGACAAAGGGGGCTGATTTTTTGCTGCTGTAGCTCATGTGAATCGCGATCTCAGAGCAGGAAGCTTGGAAATTGTTTTGCATCCTGGATAAGGGGTTGCAGAACCAGGTTATGCTACTGCTCTGATTGATCAAGGCTGTGTTGTTTTCCTTTTCAGATTCCCAGCAAACCAAGTCATCTCTTCTTCAAGGTTTGGTCATATCAATTTCAAAGGACACATGGCCATGCTCCATGCCACATAATCAAATGTGCCCTGCTGTCTTTGACATGGGTCAAGCTACAACTCTATAGGAAGGGCTTAGACTTGTTCCCATCACTCAGATGTGAGAACTAAGGCCTCAACATTTTACTGAAGCAGCTTGTAAGCAAACTGAACTTAATTCAGTGCCCCCTAATAGGTTCTAAGCACTTCATCATAGCAAGGTGGATTGCTCATTTTCTTCTTTAAAGACTAACTGGCAATTCTACAATATTTTCACTTTTGATTTTCATGCCAGGAGGAACATGAGGAGGAAGTCATCATGTAGCTGAACGGTAATTTAAATAGGCCACCCAATTATTCTGACTACCAGAAAGCAAAGAACGTAAAACCTTCTTTCAAGCCCATGGCTGCCTATCTTAAATATAGACTTGAAGCTCTCCAGCTTTCCCCATTTGAGATAATGCTGATTAATTACTTGCGTTAAGGAGCTCTTCCTTCTCCCTGGTCTATGAGGAGCGCACCTTGCATGGCTGATGCCTCTGCGTCACTCAGCTGATTACTTCCATGTGAGTTGTGTGCTCCCCAGGATTGGGCCAAGGGAAATCTTACCACTTCGGAGAGTCTCCTGAATCCATCTGATCGCTTTTTACTGTTGGAATTGGTATCAATTTGCCAATATTTATTTGTTTCTCAATATTTATTTACAAAGGTACATTGTCACAAGTGTGGCCATCCTATTTAGGTTTTACAGTAAAAGCCCCTGTGATGTTAGCAGTCCTTCCATTTTACACACAAATGGAGGCCAAGATGACTTCTCTAGAGGTCACCCAGTGATTATAGCCAGAATTTGAACTCATGGCTTTTGCTTCCAAGGCCAATATTCTTTCTACCATATAACAGCTGCTCTGAGAACCAGTCCTGGATGACATCAGTTGGGATTGTTAACAGACTTGAAAATTACCCCAATGACATCTGAGGAAGGGAATGACTAAGAAAAGGATTTTAGATGCAAAGCACTTCATGAAAACACATTTCTCTGCCTCACCCATGATCCCAGAATCAGTTCTGAAGCCCATGCCTTCTGTGATCCAGGCTTCATTATCCTAGGAGCTGATGGGAGAACTGTTGATAAACAAACCCATGAATCACCTCCAACCTTTTAAGCCCATCACTTTGACCTCCTTCTCATTGGGGCGCTCTGCCGAGCTTTGAACAGGGAGCTCACCAGAGGATTTGTGACTCATCTCCCAAAGTGCTCCCGAAAGCACTGCAAATAAACAGTGGATTGGCTAACAGACACGCAGCAGGGGAGAGTAGAGACACCTCCAGAGGGCCCGAGGGAGCTGAAGGGAGGCTCTGGGGCTGATTCCATATACTCTAGAACCAGCCACGGGAATCACAGCAGACTAGTTCCATCACCTGGGCTTTGCAATATTTCAAATACCTCCCCTAAGAGGCTTTAGCAAACTCAGTAGTGCCATGTTAGCACCAGAGAAAGCAACAATCCTGTCACTACAGGGCTGAGACGTGATCTGGAGTCACTCTGGGGAAGTTCAGAAGGTCTT
This sequence comes from Cebus imitator, assembly GCF_001604975.1. Classification (NCBI taxonomy): domain Eukaryota; kingdom Metazoa; phylum Chordata; class Mammalia; order Primates; family Cebidae; genus Cebus; species Cebus imitator. The sequence continues at coordinate 9,922,481 of NW_016107432.1, forward strand.
GATTCCACCACGAATGAGGCCAGCCAGTGCCATCTGGTTCAGATACTAGCTTAGAGCAATCCTCAATTTTCCTCTAGTTCCTTGCTGGGGATCTAGCCCATGTTGCTCTAGAACAGTGGTTCTCTACTGAGGACGATTCTGCCCCCAATTTCCCACCAAGGGGACATTTGGCAATGTTTGGAGACATTTTCAATTGTCACAGCTTGAAGGAGGATAATAGTGGCATCTCACAAGTAGACCCAGGAATGCTGCTAAACTCCTACAATGCACAGGGCAGCCCCTACAACAAATTATTCCACCTCAAATGCCAACAGTGCAGAGGCTGAGAAACTCTGGTTTAGAATCAGGGCACTTGAAACCTCCTAGGCATCCAGTCTGGAGTCATGACCCTTCAGCATCTTTGCTTAGGGTACAGAAACTATGGACTCTGTCCCTAGGGAAAATATAGAATATATATTAATACGTGCACCCGCAGACATAAGCTTTCCAGTTTTGCAGGAGGGTTCATCAACCCCTGGTGTCCATTCATGAATCTCCCTCAATTCCAGACACCCAGGGATATTGAGATAAGGTACTCTTAGGGAATAGTCTATTTTTTATCCTTACAAATAAAATGCTGTGTCATGACCAGAGATATGAGGCCTGCTTATGGGATACCTAACTGGGACAGAGCATGCTCAAAGGCATAGGTCAGGAAAATCCCAAACAATGGGAGACGGGGCTGGGCTTACCATGCCGGAGCCTTTTCTTGCCTTCTCCAGCTCTTGGAAAAAGTTTTCTAATTCTTTACCTTCAATATACCCATTTCCTGTAAAGAGAGACAGAAAAAAATCAATCTCAGCGCTAAATAGTAAGGGGGGCATGGGGTGGGCATGTCGGGGCTTCATGGAGAATGTCTTCTTCCAGCTGGTCCACAAGCAGGCGTCTAGGCCAGTGGAGCTAGGGGTGTGGGTCCAGCCCTCAGGACATTTGCACCTAGAGATCCAAGGTGAACATCATACATTCAGCAGTTAGAAAATGCCTGGAGGAACTTGCACAAAGTCCGAGAGGACAGAGGAGTTCAGAAGCTGGCAGCTTCCATATCTGCCCTTCACGCCTGGGCAAGCACTAAGTGACTGAGGTGTGACAGGAGACAAGGCGTCAGCATCAGGGGCCATCAGCAAGTGATAGGCCCTGGTCAGGGGCAGAACTGGGGTCCCTGGGGTTCAGAAGGTGTGGTGGGTTAGAGTGCTGCCCCCAGAATGGGACCTTGTTTGGAAACAGGGTCATTGCAGATATCGTTAGTTCAGATGAGTCATACTGGATTGGGGTGGGCCCTAAATCCAGTGGCTGGTGTCCTTATAAGAAGGCCTGGTGGAGACACAGAGATCCAAGAAGAAGACCACATCTCCACGGAGGCAGAGGCCAGTGTGGTGTGTGTAGAAGCCAAGGAGCACCATGGGCTGCCAGCAACCACTAGAAGCCAGGAGGGAGGCAGGGAGCAGATTTGCCCATGGAGCTCGAGCAGAGCCTGCCAACACCTTGATTTCGCACTTCCAGCCTCTGGAAATGCGAGAGACTACATTTCTGTTGTGTTAAGTCACCCAGTTTGTGGTGCCTTGTCATGACAGTCCTAGGAAACAAAAACAGAAGGGCCCACAAAAAAGAGAACCACGGGGCATCTGTCCTAGGGGATGCCACCCCCCATCCCCTGCCCCATCTGAGACTTGGTCACAGGGATCAAGAGTAGGAGAGGCATCCCAGCTGGTAATGAAGAGAGGGGGCTCTGAGGCCTGTGAGTGCAGATTTAAAGTTGGTCCTGCTGTAGGTACCAACAGTGTGACTTTGAGACAGTTATTTAACCCATCTCATCCGCAGAGTAGGTTATTATAATTAAGCAGGATTTTGTATGGAAAGCCCACCCTATAGTCACTGTGAGTGCAACATAAATATTATTATTCAGTTCCATTGCCAGAACCTGTGTCTAAGGTGGGAGTGAATCTGTGGGGAAAGTGCAGTGATCAGAACCAGGTCTCGAGGTCAGAGCCTGACCTGCAAGTTCACATAAGTAGCGAGGTCCTTTAGGCTCTCACGTCTTCAGCCTGGAGGGTCTAGACAACAGGACCGAGCTGAGTACATGGTCAAGGTCACCGGTCAGTGCTGTGATGGGGAAGAAGGCATTTGTGGGTGTGAAATCTGAAAAGGCTCAGGCCATGCCTCCTAGACTTTGCTGCAGCAAAGAATCTCCTGGGGATTTTTCCTTTTTTTGAGACAGGGTCTTACTGTGTTGCCCAGGCTAGATTTCAGTGCTATTCATAAGCATGATCATAGCACACTACAGCCCTGAACTCCTGGGCTTAAGTGATCCTCCTGCCTTAGCCTCCCAAGTAGCTGGGACTACAGGTACCCAGCCCCCAGGGATCTTTAAAAAATGTGGATATCTGGCCCCAACTTCTAGACTTTGTTTGGGGTGTGAACTAAGCACCATGATTTTTTTTTTTTTTTTTTTGCACTCCCAGGTGATTTTTTGTGCAGCAAAGTTTGAAATCCACTGACCTTAAGTTCTAAATCTGATCTAATGCAATTGAGCAGGATTCCCATAGAGGAGATTCAACTCAAAGAAGAAAGGAAGTGGTAGCTTTCAGCAAGGGCAAATAGAATTACAAACGTAACAGAGAAAATAAAGGAGCATTTACCCTGGCCTCTGTGAGGGGTTGCAGGGGAGGGCTTTTCCCAGCTTCTCCTTCTAGGGTCCCCTGAGAATTTAAATTCTGAATAAATAAACTTAGAGGCACTCTCTCGTGGAGAATATGCCACAATGAATATTGTATGGCAAGAATCACATGAGATAAATTATGTATTTTTTGTCTGTAGGCAAAAGATGTGATTGTAATGGGCTTGCAGAGCCAGATTTGACTTCCCTTTTGTCCTAAAATGGGGTGGTTATCTTTCTCCTAGGATATTTGTAAAGCTTCTTAGGAGAACTGGAATTTCAGAAGAGTGCGGTTGCTGTGCGGCTGGCTGAAGTAGGGGAGTGAGGGAGAGGGAGTGGGCTTTCTAGGCAAAAAGACATTCCTCTAGTTGATGATGCTCTGAGTTGGAAGAATGAGTAATTTTTCTCTTCCTGGTCACTCCCTGCAGCAATCTGGCTATTCTCCTATCTCTGAGGTGCAATTTCTTCTCGACTGAGAAGGCAAAGTCACATTCTTCTCCTCGGAGGCTTTGTAGAGTCAGATGGGGAGGCGAAAAGCTGAGCTCAGCCCTGAGTACATCTGTAGCTTCCAGAAGCCCGAGGCTGGGGCGGGAGGTGGGGGCTGGCACCACGAGTGCATGGCATGGTTCAGTGAAGCAAAGGCCACAGGAGCCAGGGCTGAGCAGACACAGGAGGGAGTGCATGTCTGTTTCATGAGTATATCAGGAGGTGGCTGAAAGGAACTGGCTGGCGGAAGCCTGCAGAGCAGCATGACATGTTTCTAAGAGCAGCCTCCACTCAGCTCTGGGCAGTGCCCCTCATCCCTCCGTGGATCCTTGTTTTGCACCAGGTCCTCCATGTTCTGCTATTTCTTCTCTGGTCCCTTCACCTATCATTGAGGGGGTCGGCGGAGTCACTGGCCTTTCTTGCTGAGGCAGCAAGACCTGGTGCTTCTCCTCCCTCTATCATACCGAGATTATAGGACACCATCTGTGTGAACCTCAGTTTCCTCTCCTATGAAATGGGGCAATGGTAGCACCCTCCTCATGCAGCTGCCGTGAAGATGAAAGGGGATAACAACACACTTGTGGCGCCGGCCTGCAGCGAGCCTCACACGTGCAGGCGGGCATTAGCATCACGACCACTGTGTGTGCCTCCCGGCCATGCTGCAAACACCTTGGCCTTGGGCCACTTTCTTCAGGTTGGAATGATTTTGGGGCGCAGAGGGAGGCCAAAGCATGCAAGGCTAGCATGGAACCCCGCCACACCAAACAATCTGAACCCAAGGAAGAAAAGTACAGATCTTTAGGGCCACCTTTTCCTTGGAGTTTTTCTGGGACTTAGAAAGAATAAGTATTTTGACTCCCTCTATTTTTATTTTTTCTAGAAAGGTTTGAAGGAGGTTTAACAACCTCAAGAAACTCAGACAATCAGCCAGTGCATCGCTCAGCAGGAAAGTTCTGAAGGTCAATGGAATGTCTTTAACTCTTCAAAGCACTTTTGCCGTCTTTCTTTGCTCCACCAGGTATCTGAGCCCTCACTATGGGTAAGGCCTGCGTGGGTTGCTGTTGGGGAAATGAACCCACATACAATCTTTCCATGTAGAAAACGATTCTACATGGGCATGGCAGAGTAGAATCATTTTCTGGTGAGAGAAGGCAAGCACCTTGCTCAGGACCACACAGCCAGGGAGGACGGGAATGGAAGTGTCCTAATTCCTGATCCAGATCCAGGGTTCATTCACTCATTCACTCCAGGAAACTTGGTTTTTTTTTTGAGACAAGGTCTGCTCTGTTATCAGGCTGTGGTGCAGTGGCTGGATCATGGCTCACTGCAGCCTCAGTGTCCTGGGTTGACGCCATCCTCCCACCACAGCATCTCAAGTTGCTGGGACTATAGGCGTATGCCTGTTTTGGTGGTTTTTTTTTTTTTTTAGGAAAGGAAAGAAAAAAAGTGGAAGGGGTAAGACCTATCCACAATTATAAAGGATTAGAAAGAGTGAAGCTCATTTTATTTTTTTTTTTTTTGGTAGAGACAGGGTTTTGCTATGTTGCCCAGGCTGGCCTTTAACTCCTGAGCTCAAGCGATCTACCTCACTTTGTCTCAGCCTCCGAAAGTGCTGGGACTACAGGCGTAAGCCACCATGTGCGGCCCATCGGGGAACCTGTGTTGAGCATCTGCGTTATGCAGGCATTGGAGGAGTAAAGGCCAGCTAGGTCCTGCCATGGTGGGGCTTATGCTCTAGTGGGGTGTGGGTGACGCAAGCACAGACAACAAGCAAGGAAATGAATTTAAACATGGTGCTTCCAGTGTCAAGAGCAATGATGAAATGACAGTGTAATAGAGTAGAGGTCGACTTCCAGGGCTTCTTGGACAGGATGAGCAGGGAAGACCTCCCAAGAAGCCTCAGCTTCTGGGAGGGGGCCAAGAAAGGAAGGAGGAAAATTGAAGGCAGGGAGCGGGGTCCAGGAGCTAGAAGGGCAGCACTGCGGAGAGAAGCCGCCTCCCTCAATTCAGTTTGAGCAGCACAGGCAGCAGGAGGTTCCCGGGCCAGGAGGAACCCCTCTCCCCACACTAGGAATTCCACTGCCTCGCTCTGTGCACCCCAACAACAGAACAGAAATGTGGTTTGGTGCAATAAGCCTTGATGTTTTTGAACTGAGCCCCAGTTCCACTTTGTGCCTGGTGCTTGGGAAGCTATCACCTGGTTTTAGATGTGGGCCCATTCCCCAAGAGCGTTAATGGTCAGCCTAGGAGAGGCAGGGAGCGGCAGGCAGACTGGGGACTGACGGCAGACAGTGAGGAGCAGAGGAGAGATTGGCACATGGTGCTGCAGGGCCCAGAAGGGACACTCCACACCCAGCTCCCAACTGTGGATGGAAAATGGCCTTCATTGCTCAGGCTTCCCTCAAAGCAACTCCCCATCCATCTCCAGGAGGCCCTTATCACTGGAGGTGGGGTAGAGGAGGGGCTGGTGGACACGCTTCTAGGAAGACCTGGGCACTGGACAAATGGTCTGCTGTTTCTATGACCCTCTTTCAGGGGGTGGGTCGACTGGTCACCAAGCAAGGCTCATGCGAATGGGCATTGATAGAGATGTGGTTACCATGGCAACCGTCACTCCTAACCTCTTATCAAACCACATCCTGTGAACATGAGGGAGCAGAGCCAAGGTGAGAGCCAGGGACCCTGCATCCTTCCTTAGTTTACTCTTGCTACCATTCCTCACCACCACTGTGCCTCAGTTTCCTTCAGTTTAAAGTGAGATAATACTTCTTTACCTTTCATCTGACCACAGACACTTGAGAAGCCATGTCTGCAGAAGGCTTCACCCCTCAGTAGACAGACCTCAGGGAGACTTTGTTCTTTCTGAGCCTTGTACGTTCAGATTTTCTAAAAGTTGAACAGGTAAGAGGTACCTGAGTGAGAGGTATAATATTAATAATTTTACCACCTGCTCTATGACTGTCCATATGACATTGGGCAGGTCGATTTCTCTGAGCCTCAGTTTCTTTATCTAAAATGTGCGCCGGGCGCGGTGGCTCAAGCCTGTAATCCCAGCACTTTGGGAGGCCGAGGCGGGTGGATCACGAGGTCAAGAGATCGAGACCATCCTGGTCAACGTGGTGAAACCCCGTCTCTACTAAAAATACGAAAAATTAGCTGGGCATGGTGG
>NW_016107432.1:9928852-9932886 GCF_001604975.1 Cebus imitator
TGAGGCAGGAGAATTGCCTGAACCCAGGAGGCAGAGGTTACAGTGAGCCGAGATCGCGCCATCGCACTCCAGCCTGGGTAACAAGAGCGAAACTCCGTCTCAAAAAAAAAAAATGTGCATAACTATTTATGCCCTCTACTTTAGAAAGTTATGGTGACAGCTGTACAAGGTAATGTGGAAGGAAGCACTCTGGAAAATGTCAAATCTCAGAGAAACGGAAGGAACAAATATTGCCTTCCATTTAAACTCCCTCCTCTTAAGTTCTTCTAAGTCAATTTATAGATGAAAACCCTTTAGCCAGAAGAGTTCCAGCACCACTGCTTTCCTTAGAATACTGGTTCTCGAGCCAGGTGTGGTGGCTCACACCTGTAATCCCAGCACTTTGGGGGGCCGAGTTACGTGGATTGCTTGAGGCTGGGAGTTCAGACTAGCCTGGCCAACATGGTGAAATCCCATCTCTACTAAAAATACAAAAATTAGCTGGGTGTGGTGGTGCGTGCCTGCAGTTGCAGCTACTTGGGAGGCTGAGGCATGAGAATTGCTTGAACCCAGGAGACAGAGGTTGCAGTGAGATGAGACTATGCCACTGCGCTCCAGCCTGAGTGACAGAGTAAGACTCTCTCTCAAAAAAAAAAAAAAAAGAAAGAAAGAAGAAAGAAAGAAAGAAAAAGGAAAAAGAATACTTGTTTTCAGTTCAGGCTATTAGGATCACCTGGGAAGATTTTAAAACAACACTGTGGCCTTGACCCCATCCCCAGAATTTCTGATTTAATGGATGCTGTGGTGGGTTGGGGGTTGGGGGATGGTGGTGGTGGTTTCAAAGCTCTGCAGGTGATTCTAATGCTCAGAACAGTCAAGGTTCAGAACTGCTTTAGAGCAGCATACCTCAGACTTTAGAGCACATAAAACTTACCCAGGGATTGTATTAAGGTGAGGATTCTAATTCAGTAGAATTGGAGCATAAGAGTGTGCTGTGCAAAGTGCGGTCTGTAGACCAGTAGTTTTGGAACTACCTGGGAGCTTGCTAGGAATGCAGAATCCCAGGCCCCACCTTGGACCTACTGAATCTCTTTCTCTGGGGGGCGGTGCCCAACAATCTATTGACCATACTGTCTTGGTGATTCATCAATATCCTAGAATCTGAGAAGCACTAGCTCAGCGGTTCTCAAATTTTGGTTTAGGCCAGATACATCAGTGTCCCTTGGGGCTTCTTAGAAACGCAAATTCTAAGGCCTGACCCAGGACCTACAGAATCTGAGTCTCTGGGGATGGGGCCCAGAAGCCTGTGTTTTAACCTGCCCTCCAGCACACTCAAGATGTTGTGTCAAGCTGCTTCTAGTGCACCAGTCTGTGTAGCAGTCGGCAGTCCACAGATTAGAGAGGTCAAAGGAGGGAAGGTTCGTGCCTTTCGAATTTCCTTGTTAAGCTGCACCAGAAGGCATCCAGGAGACCAGGCTACTTGCCGGTCTGTCTGGAGTTCAGATTTATTGAAGGCAAGCCGTCCTCCAACCTCCATCTGGAGCACCCTCTGGGACGGTCAGATCCTACCTTTGGGGTAAGAAATTGGCTTCCCCAGTCTCTGCCCCAGTATTAATCTTGCTTTGCATGATGCACACCACTCACAGAGAGCTTTCTGCTTCCCACCTCATCTGTTCTTTACCACCCTGCCAGGTAAACAGTTATCAACCCCATCTCAGGAAGGAGGAATCGGAGGGAGAAGGAGATTCAGCCGCAGCTGACAGAGGTCTGGGACCAGCCTGGCTTCCTTCTATTCGTCCCCGGGACAATGTCTGTCCATATCTGCATTTGTCCTGGCCCCTCCCTCCCTCCCTCCCTCCCTCTCTCTCTCTCTCTCTCTCTCTCTCACACACACACACACACACACACATACACACACACACACACATACACACACTCACACACTTCTTCCAGTGGCTCTGGAAAAAAGCCCCAGAGTGAAGAGCTACCAGCTACCAGCTGAATGCTTGGGCACTTGAATTTCAATCTGTGTTTCTGGGCTGTGCTGTTTTGGACCGGCAGCTCTGGAGCTGGGCTGGGTCCCCTGAACCTGTGGACATCTGGCAGCCTAATGCTGGGCTGAGTCCCAGGCGTGAGGGATGCCAGAAGGATAGGGCAGATTGGGTGAGAGGGGAGGTAGTCAAGAGCCAACAAGGACGGGGGAGGGCTGAAGCCAGAGGCCCCAGATGGGCCGGCTTGGCAAAGGAGGGCCTGTGATGCAATCCACCGTGGGCTGGGGCTGGAGAGACACTGTTCTTCAAGAGCCTCAGGCCTGCCCTAGTAATTCTGGCTCCCTTGGTATTGGAATTGATTTCCCTGAGGGGTCTCCTACGCCCTGGAAACCTCCCCCAGGGGCTTGGCTGGTACAGCTGCTGCAGTCCGGAGGGGAATATACAAGCCGAGCAGGGCAGACACACCCGGACTGGCTGGGCTAGTGGCTGCCCTGGCAATGTGGGGCTGGTGTCTTGTTTGTGAAATGGGTCCCTTAGGCGGCCTCCCCAGGGAGCCCCAGCTCTTCACAGACCAGCTGCTCCCCTTGCCGGCTGGTGCAATCACAGTCTTAGAAGCAGAGCCAGAGGGGGCAAGAGCCCACCTGGAGGTTTCCAGCATAAAGCTAGCACACATGGCCACTCCACAACCCAAGGACACCGTTAGTGAAACGACTGGGGAGTTGGGGGCGGGAGCAGAGGCGGGGGTGGGGGACGTTTTCCAGGGCCCACCCCAGATGGGTCAGGTGGCTGTTCCCTACGAGCCTCGTATCCTGACATCATGCCACGCCTGACTGAGAGGTATACAGATCATCCTCTGACAATGTGATTCTTGGTTCCCAGCACCAGACCCTGTTGAATTTAATGGGCCAAGACCCAGTCATTTTGATAAATCCTGTGATTCCCTTATAAATTGCCCAGTTATGTTGCATTGTAACTGTTGTGTCATTTATATAAATACTTCATATACATCACGTGCTTTGTGACGCTATTTCGCCGTGTCTCTCATTTTGGTATTGCAGGACCCTCATGCAGCCGGTTGTCCAGGTTCCCGTTCACCTCTGAGAGGTGCTGCTGTTCTGATACTCCTCCCCGTTCCCTAAACCAGTGACAAACAAATTAGCAGTGAGCTATACTCTGGGAGAGCCTGCTGGGGCAACGCGGTCTGGCCCTGAGTGCCCCTCAGTGTTGTGTGGGCTAGGAGAATACTGCGGCCAGGTCACTGGGTTTCAGAGGCCAGGATGGGAGCCTGGGCAGAGCCTTCCTCAGCCCTTTGTGGCCTCTATTGTTATTTCCAAAATCCTCAGGGCCCACATAGATAAGGAACAGGACTCAGTCCCTGTGAGAGGCTTTGAGCACCACCTGAGTCACCAGGGACATTTGGAGGTGGACAGAGGCCCAGAAGAGTCTAGGCAGATCCCCCCACCTGGAGATGTATGCATATTTCTTATGAGGGAAGGGAAAGTGTCTATCACAGCAATGACAGACACCTTCCCTTTCCTCTTTCTTTTCCTTCCTTCCTTCCCTTTTCTTTCCCTCTTTCTCTCTCTCTCTCTCTCTCTCTCTCTCTCTCTCTCTCTCTGTAGCCCAGGCTGGAGTGCAGTGGCACAATCTCAGCTCACTGCAACCTCTGGCTCCCGGGTCCCAGTTCAAGCAATTCTCCTGCCTCAGTCTCCCAAGTGGCTGGGATTACAGGCACGCACCGCTGTGCCCAGCTAATTTTTGTATTTTTAGTAGAGACGGAGTTTCACTATGTCAGCCAGGCTGGTCTTGAACTCCTGACCTTGAGATCTGCCCACCTCAGCCTCCCAAAGTGCTGGGATTACAGCAGTGAGCTACTGTGCCCAGCCTTATTTATTTTTTTAATGATAGGGTCTGGCTCTGTTGCCCAGGCTGGAGCGCAGTGGTGCAATCACAGCTCACTGCAGCCTTATACTTCCTGGGCTCAAGCCATCTTCCTGCCTCAGCCTCCCAAGTAGCTGGGATTACAGTTGTGTGCCACCACACCTGTCTAATTTTTAAATTTTT
>NW_016107432.1:9932926-9951878 GCF_001604975.1 Cebus imitator
AGGGGTCTCACTGTGTTGCCCAAGCTGGTCTCAAACTCTTGGCTTCAAGTGATCCTCCTGCCTTGGCCTCCCACAGTGCTGTGATTATAGGCCTGAGCCACTGCACCTGGCCTTCCTTCTGATGTCTTTATTGTTTTGCTGACTACACAGGAAACAGATGCTCTTGTAAAATTTTCAAGCACTACAGAAATTAACTTAGAAAGTAAAAGAAAATCCCCTTTGATTTGGCTCATCCACTCTTCAGAGAGAACCACTATTGTTCAGTTGTATTATTCTAAATATTCTGTAACGTACACATGTCATTCATAATAAAAGTGGGCTTATACCGTAATAGGGTTCTGCTACAGTTTTAAACAAAATCTTAAGAACACATCTTGGACATTTTTCCATGTCGCTACAAAAGCTTCGCCTTGCTCTATAATGCTCCATTTTAGAGATGACCATATTTATTTTTCTGAAGCACATTCCTCCCTCCACCCATTGAAATTGTTAGTAATTCTGAAGGATACTGTAATAGACATGCTTGTTCGTGTAACTATGTGCACACATACGGGTATATCTATGTAGGTTACATTCCCGGAAGTGAGTAGGATGTTCAACTTGGTCCCATGAATGTCTCCTTGCCCCTGGAAGAGAACGTATCTTATCTCTTCACTCTTAGTTGCTTCCCAAGGAGTGGCAAAAGCTAAGGCATTTCTCTTTGGAGCCACAAATTTGCGGCTCACAGATGATCAACAAAATAGGAGCCCGGTGGCCTGTCCAATCAGAACCACAAATAAAAGACAGTGTGGACTCTGAACGAGGCATCTCTCAGCCACCTGGATCCTTTAGAGTGGGAGAGTTCCTGATGCAGAAGTGGCCAGGAAGAAAGAGAGCAATGGGCTCAGCTATGTAAGGCCATGTCAGGTCCACTCGGAGCATGGAGGTGATGTGTGCAAGAGCCCTAGATCCCTCCAGGGTCATTGGGTGGGCTTGGCTGCCATCTTCCCTACCTCAGCCTTTGAGAGACCATGTTGGAACCCTCCCAAGTGCATGCTCTTGGCTGCCTGCTGAGGCAGAGGTGGTGGGGTGGTACTGGGGATTAGGAGACCAGATTCCTGGTTCCCCTCTTTTCCTTTTCCTGCTTTGCTGTGTGATCTTGTGAAAAGAATTTTGCCTCTTTGAGTCCCAGTTTCTCACGCTCCAAACATACACTTCTTCCTTTCTCTATCACAAGGCGAATAAGAATTTGGAAAATAATCCAACTCTTTAGGGGATGGTGGCTTTTTCTGTTTTGGAATGGGCTGAGTTAAGGGTCCTCCTGTCCCCATCCCCCCTCTCCTTGGGATCCAGCTGCCTCCTAAAATCTCTTTGTCTTTGTTTACTATGAGCCAGCGTCCAGAAGGGGTGGGGAGGTGGCTCCCACTCTCTGGGGGCTGTGATTAATTGGGCTCCAGCGAGCTCACTCCAGGGACTTGGAGAGCTGCAACGGAGAGTTCTCTCAGGCATCTTTAAGATTGCAAGTGGTGGGGGGCACTCATAGAGTTGGGAAGAAACCCCACTTTGAAAACGGAAGCCAGAATTGGTAGGAGAGAGGCCTCGATAGGGCCGGCAGCACCTCAGGCAGTGCGGTGTCGGGAGCACCTCAGGCAGTGCGGTGTCGGGCTCATCTGCAGCCTCTGGGTGTTCAGGAGGGGAGGAAGGTCTCCAAAGCCTAACTCTAGATCCTTTCGTGGAATTCCAATTTGGCTGTATACATATTTTCCTAAGTCACCTCGCTTTCATCTCTGGTATTTTAATCCTCATTGCCTTCCTTCTCTGTTGGGTCCATGGCCCTTTCTTGGGACTTCCTGAGGCTGAGATGCAGAGATGGCAGGGGAGACTGATGGACAGGGAAGATGCAAGCATCAAGCTCCCGCTTTGTCCAGAGCAGGAGGGAGCCAGAGGCACGATTTGGGAGGCTTTGAAGATCTTGGGTTTGGTGGTAGCTTAGCTATACTCTAGGCAAGCCAAGGACCCCATTTTGGGATACACAAAACTGCCCATCACCCCCAAGGCTGGGTTGGGGACTTTTCTTTGGGGGAATGAGAGGGAGACTAGTACCTATCATCATGGAAAAAAAACCAAAAAACAAAAAATAACCTCTTCCAAACCAAGCAGGTGTCCAGGAGCCAGAGTGGGGAAATAAATGCTGGGCAGGAACCAGTCCCACCGCTAACTTGCTAAATGACCTAGGAAAAGTCAACCCCTGTGTTTGTTTCCTCATCTGTCCCAGGGGAGTCATGGTCTATGCAGCAGCCTCACACTTTGAGAAGGTGCAGTTGGGTTTTGAAAAGTAAAATGTCTCAGATGAACGTAAGGATCTGCATCGTTACGGCCGGTGCTCTTGGTTGTCCCTCTGAGAGTGGGGAAAGTAGAACTGTGGAGTCCTCTGTTTATAGCTGACTCATCGAGCAGGAGGCCAGTGGTAACCTTGGCTGCTTGGTAACTTTCCTTGAATCACGCAAGACTCCGGTGCAGATAAACTGGCAGGAGCCTCCTTAGGGAATGTGCATGTCATCTGGAATACTAAAAGGCTGCACCTCTCTTAGGAGAGCCCTTTGTAGCAAGGGAATTTTATGGCAGGAGCTGGGGATTGGAAATGCAACCCCTCTTTAGCCCCATTTTACAGATTTAACAATCCATCCACCTCCTTGGTAATTCATAGGCAGATCACAGTCCTAACCCAGGAATTCAAATGCCTTGTCCCCACTCCTCCCGCTTTCTCAGTTGGCTCCAAAGAAACAAAATCTCACCCATTAGCCTCTCCAGACATTAACCCCTGCCTCCCCATAGCACCCTGGGCAGAGGATCTCTGTTGAGACACCTCCACACCCTGCCGAGGCGAGGAAGGGAGGAGGGAAGAATGGAGTGAGGCATACCTGATATTCCTCTGTTTTCCAACCCCCTTGCTCTCAGACCCCAGGATAAACTCTCTGAGCCGCCACTCACCCCACACAGATCTGGGACAGGGGCCTAAATGACAGGTGTCAGAGCCCACAGGGCTGAGCCTGCCCCCCTGGGGGACTGTGCAGCACAGTGGTTAAGAACTTGTGTTCTGGAGACAGCCTCTGTCTTAGCCTTTCCCATTGGCCTCCCTTTGGGGTCAGCCCCTCCAGGAGCTACCCCAGGGGAGGGTAGCTACAGACACCACAAAATGTCTGAGATGCCAGGACGTGTTGCTCCTCTTTGCCAGGTCTGTGCGTAGAGAGGGAAATCAGATCACATATTTTTTTCAGAGTGACAGAAACAGAATCTAGTGATATCAGAAGCCTCTAAAGGGGGGGCCATCGTTTATGCCTGAGTCAGACCACCACAGACTCTTGGAATCTCAGTGCTGGGGGCTACCTCCAGGACAGGTCATTCGGTCTGGCCCTTGCCTTTTGGGTGAGTCAGTGTCAAGACCACACAGAGCGGAGGGTTGGTCACAGAGGCAGTGAGGGTGGTGCCTCCCCCTACCCAGAGATGAAGTCACCAAGGGCACCCAGGATGGTCACTCTGAGGGAACAGGTCTGGGGCTGGCATCCCAAAGCTGCCCCCACCACACCCACTACTGCTGTGTTGGGAAATCCACATGCCCATGGCGGCTGGCAAATGGACAAAGGAAGTCAGGGAGTGTTCAGGGCCCCCAGTGCCATTGTCCACTTCTGCTCCCTCCCAACCAAGCTGGGGAGGCCAAGTTTCCCTTCACGATCGCCTGGTTTATCCCAGCCTCCAGCAGGGTGACGGGGCTAACCGGGCATTCAACAAAAGGGGAAGAGGAGGAAAGAAATGAGTGGGCTTCTGAGATCTGAGGCTGGAGCCCCTGAAGGCAGGGGAGGTGGGGGAGATGGTAGGAGGAACCCGGAGGCCTTCTCAGCCCGGGCCACCTCTCGGGAAAGCTCCCACTTGCTCAGAATGAGGCTGTAAGTGCTGGTGGGCTCTGGGTCATTCTATGCTAGGGAAGAAAAGTTACTGACAGTTGTCCCCAGAGGTGCTGGATGTCTCCCAAACTCGGGACCCCGACCCCAGCAGGCTCTGCGACCAGACCACCTCCTGAGGGCAAGGGTACACCCACCCGCATTCAGCGCTGCCCCTTGCCCCCTTAACGCAGGTCCCCTGGGTGCCAATGGGCACAGAACTTGGGAGCTTTACTGACCGTCTGCGTCAAAGTGCTTCCAGATTTCCAGGAACTGGGACGCCGTCACCTCGGCCAGGTGCAGGTAAGGGGGCTGCTGCTGCGGGCCAGCCATGGCGAGCCGCTAGGAGACCTCAGCCTGCACCGCTCCCGCTCCGCGCCGGCTCGGCTCTGGCACTCGCTCTGGGGCTGCGCGCCACGGCGCCCTTATATATGCTCCGGAGCCTGCGCCCGCTCCCGGCCGCCAGCAGGGGGCGCGCGCGCTCAGGGAATCCGGCCGGGGCGCGGCGCGGCGGCGCGAGGGGCTTGGCCTGGACTCCTGGGGGGCCCTCGCCTCTTCGCTGAGATCTCTCAGCGCCGGGCCAGGGACAGCTGGAGGCTTTTCGGTGAACATGAGGGAGAGGCTGCCCTTGCCTCCCTCCTCGACCGTCTTGAGTGCATCCACCACTTATTATTGCTGGCAGTAGCAATAGTAACAGTAGTAACAGCACTAATAGTAATACTAACAACAGTTTGACAAATATTTAGCACGCAGGCCTCGGAGTTCACTAGATCTCTCGTGACTCCGTTCTCCTGATCCTTCCACAGCAGGAAGAGCGGGGAACACTTTTCTGATGAGGTACTTGTGACTTAAGATGATTAAGTGACTTGCCCAGCAAATTAGTTGTGGAGCTAGAATTTGAACTCAACACTCTTTCCACACCCCACGTGGCCCCTTCATGGGGCCCAGTCTTGCCGAGCAGCCAAGAGTTCTCAAGGCTTTATTTAGTGGAGAGCAGCTGGAACCAGCAGTGCCCCCCGGAGGATTCCGATGGGAGTGGGTGGGGCAGGGGGGCTTCCACTGTCTGTTTGCGTCCTGGTATATCCATCCGCCTGGGAGCCTCCCTCCACCCCGGTACCTGCCTCACCCTGGCCGTGGCTGGGGGGCTTTTAGACATTTGGCCAGGGGGTGGCAGAAGTAGATCAACCCGTACCAGGTCTTAACCACGCCCACCTAGGGACATCGTGGGAATGGGTCTGCTACAGTGGACGGAGAACAACGTCCAACTCTGTCTTGGGGATGTTCTGAGCTGGTCTCTGAGAAAATAGATGCAGCTATTGAGCACACATCCTGAGGGGAGCAGACAGCCCCCCCACCCCCAGCAGGGAGCTGAGGCCCCTCCCCATTATCTCCTTTGGTCTGGGCCCTTCGGGATCTGTCCTGTCCTTGTGGGAAGGTAAGACACCTTTCTCACAGAGTGACAGCATCATCCCTCCTTTCTCTCCTCTCCTGCTACCAAGTGACTGAGACTTGAATTGACGCTCATTAACATGTGCTAATGAGTGTTAGCTGAACCACCTTCCAAGAGGTGAGCGAAAGGGAAGGAGGTAAGTGAGAAGGAAAAGGAGGTCGCTGGGGTAGAGGGGAACCCAGGAGGAGACAGAGAGGGGGAAGGTTGTCCCTTGGAGAGCGGGCCAAGTCCAGAGCGAGTCTCAAAAGGGCAATAGAGAATGCAGGTTTCAAAACCACTTGTTCTTTGCCCAGGGTGAATGTGTTTAGAGTCACCTGCAGGAACAGACTAGAAGGGAAAGCCAGCTTTAGAGGTACCCATCCACCTTGCTGAGAGATTCACCAAAGCCCCTAGGGAGACAGGATGGCTTGGTGGTTAAGAGCAGGCACCTGAGAATCAGACTGCTTGGTGTGAATCCCAGAATAAGCTGTGTGGCTTCAAGCAAATTATATAACCTGCCTCTGCCTCAGCTTTTCTCTTCTGCAGAATGGGAGTGTGGGCTTATGCCTTTTAGAATTGCTCTGAGGATTAAATGAGTTAGGGCTCCTCTGCCCTTCATGGAGCCAGTGATCAATGGTTGGCTTGGCAAGAAATTTCTCAGTCAGCATCTCCTCCCCTGGGGTAGCTAATGGCTCCTGGAGGGCCTGACCCCACAGAAAGGCCAATGGGAAAGGCTAAGACAGATGCTGTTTCCAGAACACAAGTTCTTAACCACTGTGCTGCACCTCCCCCCAGGGGGCCAGGCTCAGCCCTGTGGGCTCTGACACCTGTCGTTCAGGTCCCGTCCCAGATCTGTGTGGGGTGAGAGTGCTCATCCGTGGTTCTCCAAGGAGCAAAGCCGGTACCCTCTTGCTACTTTGGTATTCCTGGTGAGGAGTCAAGAGTGAAACTCCCACTTCCTGCTTTCCAGAGCTGCTGAGATCAGGGTGAGATGGTTCTGGGTATGACGGTCAGGTGGCCACATACCTTTCATAGGCCTTCAGACAGGCCTCTCTACTGGCACAGTCTTGAGTCGTTCATTTCAGATGCACAGGTGGTCTGTTTCTGGAACGCCCATTCCTGCAGGACCAAGGAGCCCAAGCAGGTGCCTTTGTCCTTTATCCCCAAGTTGAGTCCTGCAGAAACAGCCACATTTAGCAGTTACAAATTCCTGTCCTGGAGTCGAAGAATATGGGCTCAAAACCCTCCTCCTGGTGGTGAGGCCTTGAGCAAAGCTATTTAACCTCTGTGATCCTTAGTAAAAATTGGGTAATTAGTCTCACAAAGTCAGTGCAAGGACCAAAAATAATGTCATCAAGGGGTTAGTTAGCAAGAACCCCAGCAGCCATAAGTGCTTAATTAATAGGTAGGTGTTATTACCAATGCAAGGATGTTAGGAGGAATTTTTCTTGTTGTTCTGAAATAGTGGCACTTAGGCCTCATCGGAATCATAGGTATCAGATACCTCGTGTGTTTCTGGCTTGCGCAGCCTGCTCACCACCACCCACCAAGACCAGGGATTATCAGGGGGAGATGTCTGGGTGCAGGAGAGAGAGAGGAGCCTTGGCCTTCAGGGAGTGCAGCGTTTGTGGCTGCCCTGAAGCCACGTTTTGTTGGAGGAACCCCTAGAAATCCACTCGAGGTTGTGGGGATGCCTGCAGTAAGGAGGAGGTGGAGATCCCACCTGGCTCTGGAGTGGGCTGGGGTGAGCAGTATTCTGGAGTGTGGCCATACCTGAAGATGGACCGGCACTTGCTTCTGACTCAGAGCTGTCTGAAGGCCTATGAAAGCAGCCTAGACTGCCCTGTCCTGTGTCTGCAAGAAAGATGGGTGCCACCACGGTCTTCTGCAGCCCTTGGGGGCTGCTGTGGCTCCTAGGAAAGGTGCATCTAGTTTACAGGGGGAGCCAAAGCCAGATACCTTCTGGTGTCTGTGATATCCTTGGTTTTTAGGAAGCTAGAGTGGAGCTGAAGACTGCTCCAGAAAACCACTCCGCTATGCACAGGCCCTCAAACTCCTCAGAGACCAGTAGTGGGAGCCGGAGCCTGGGATGCTCCTACAACCCGAAGGGGACCGGATAGGTAGGAGGATCTCCCGCCCCTCATCTCTCCTTACAGCTCCCTCTGCCCTACCAGAAGGGGATGTCTTGGAGCCAGCCACCCCTTCTTTCCAGACTCAGCCTCAGAGCAAGCCCCTTGTCCGGTTGGCAATGGGAAAGGAGAAGAGCTTTGAACCGGAAAAGAGACTGGAGTCCTAGCTGGACTGGTCCAAGTTTCAGTAACTGAACGTGTGAGGGGAAACATGGACTCAGATGAGAAATCACTCAGGGATAGGAAAGGGCAGTTCGAGGAGCATATTTTAAAGCAATGACAGTAAAGACGGAGCACTTTTATCAGCACATCAGGAATTAAGGCTCCCGTAAGTGTTTTCAGGTGCCTGGGATTCTGCTTCCCTGCCAGGACTTCTCCTCGAGTTTTGTTATGATGATGATGGCGAGAACCATGAGGATGCCTTTAAATGTCTTTAGAGAGGGCTTTGATGTGTCTTGCTTTGTTTGGTCCTTACAATTACCCTATCAGGTGTGCAGTGCAAGAATTTGACCCATTCCAAAGATAAGGAAACCAAGGCTTAGAGAGATTAACACCCAACCGAGACCTGGGAGGGGTGGGGTTTCAAGAACACGTTGTCCTCTCCAGTTTCCAGGGTATATGGAGTCTTTGTGGACTAGGTGCCAAGCTCCTGGGCACTATGTATAAAGTTCTTCCCAGACCCTGGCCACCGGAGCCACAGGGCCCCTCCCAGTGTTGAGGAGCAAGGCCCACTGTTTCCAGGATGCCCCCCAGTTCTCT
Organism: Cebus imitator; assembly: GCF_001604975.1. Classification (NCBI taxonomy): domain Eukaryota; kingdom Metazoa; phylum Chordata; class Mammalia; order Primates; family Cebidae; genus Cebus; species Cebus imitator. The sequence continues at coordinate 9,941,161 of NW_016107432.1, forward strand.
GATGGCTGGTTCCTGCCTTCACCATAAGGGCAAACTGGGGACCACCATCACTTTCACATCATCAGCCCACCAACTCATGCTGAGTGCTGTGATCTGACACCAAGGACTGGCAAGGAGACTCGCCCAACTGTCCCTCTGCCCCAGGACCCTAGAACCACTCCCTCAAGAAGGGAGGGAGAATTGGTGACTGTGATGCGGTGAGATGTCAGAGGACAGATGACAAACAACTTTCCAGCCAGGATCCACTGGGCTTCGGTAATTGGCAGAGCTCCTCAGAGTACCCAGTGTTATTTTGCAGCACTTCAAAAGAAAAAGTAAGAAGGCCGACCCAGTTCCTTCCTATGCCTAGAAATGTTTCTTCCAGATATTGCTTCTTTGGTTTTTATAATGGTCAGGCCTGGGTACCGGAGTGCCGGAGAGCTGGCCTTGCTTCCCAGAAAGGAGGATGAAAGGGATGCAGGAGCCCAGCAGTTTCCATGGAAACGAACTGAGGTAGTGGAGAAAATAGAGAAACCAGAGGAACCCAGAGGTGGAAGCAGGACTTTTGAATAACCCGGTCTGAAGCTTGAGATCTGTGGACTGCTCCCTCTGCGCAAAGGATTTGGGTCACCAGGATAGCAACAGGAGGTGACAGCAGTAGCTGGGGGCTGTTGGGTGATTCTCCCTGGGCAGGTACACAGGGGCTGAGGGCTCAGGTTCCAGAATTCCACAGGCCCCTTTCAGCTCCTGGATTTGCTGTTTATTGGCAGTTCTACCATGTATTAACTTTGTGACCCTGGGCAAGGTGCCTACCCTCTCTGAGCTTGGATTTCCTCACCGGTAAAATGGGGGATAATCCTAGTAACTGCCTCAGAGGCTTTTGTGAGCATTAAGAGAGGTAATGCATGTTAAGGAGGATACAAGGCCTGGAACAAAATAGGCATTCAAATGTTGTTATTACATGGGAGAAAACCAAAGGCAAGTGATGGCATGTTTAATCCAAATGAGTGCAACCCATCTCCACCCTGGCAAAACCAATGGGTTCAGGGATAGGCAATAAGACATCATATCCCAGAATGCAAAGGAGCTACTGGGGCCCCCTCTCTATTTGTAGACAGTCTGGTATGAAACTGTGAGGTCTGGAATCGCTGCAGCTATCTTGACACCATGAGTGCAGAGTCTGGAGTGGGAGAAATGGGAGAGGGCACAGAGTAGACACTGAGGATGGAGCCAATGTTGCAAAAGGCAGGGCAGAGAGACTGCAAGAAATCAGGTCACAGGTGACATCATTTGAACTGCTGGATCAAGCTGAGCCTGAAGTACCTTTGGACTTTTCAGTTGCTGGAGTCGATATATACCCTTTAGTGTTCAAGCCCATTTTTGGTAGGTTTTCTCTCATTTGCAACAAAAAAGGCCTGACTGATAATCCACAAAGAGGACAATTGTCCTCATGGGAGATGGAAACAGGCAACCTTTTGGAGCCAAACTTCTCTCTCCCCCTTTCTCTTAGAGCACCAGGGCCCCTCCTTCACAGACTGTATGTGCTGTGTCTATTTTCTTCTCCCTCCCAGCAGGCAGCCTCACAGCCTTGCCTTTCATAGTCACCAGCCACAATTTGTCCTCAACACTCTTCTCTACCTTCCATTTCCCCTAACAGCCTTGCCCCTGTTTCCACATTCCAGACTTCCGAGAGAAGCACCTGGTTGGTCTAGCTTATCTGTTCATGTCAAGCCATTCACATCATCAGCTGCTTTCCTGCCTTGCAAGGTCTCCTGGGGTTTGGCAGCCATCTCTTAGTCCCATCAGCTGTGGCTGGGGACAAGTCTCAGGAGGACAGCACAGACAGGAGCCTGTTTCCCTTAGGGACATCTGTGGGCGCAGTGGGATTAACTGACGCCTCTAGTGTTGGGTGCTTACCACAGAAAACTCAAACAAGCCACGGAACATGTTTGCTTTAAAATTGGGTGAAAAACATTCTGACCAACAAATCCAATATTAAAGGGAGAATCTGGGGGAAGGGTGTCGTCTAAAACAGGGGTTGGCAAACTTTTTTTGTAATGGGCCAGATAATGTCTCAACTACTCAACCCTGATATTGTAGTGCAAAAACAGCCATAGATAATGTGTAAACAGAGGAACATGATTCTGTTCCAATAATACTCCTTTTAGTAAAAAAAAGAAAAAAAAAAAAAATTAAGTGGTGTGCCTAATTTGGCCTGTGGGACATAGTTTACTGACCCTCATTTATTAAATGAATTCCAGGTTCTCTCTAACCCTAATGGAACCATGTCGAAGGATTGTTGTAATGATGCCATAAAATAATCCATGTAAATTACTTAGCACAGTGACTGGCACAGGGTCGATGGGTGTTGGCTATTTTTGTTCCCTTTTTTGTTGAGTGGGCTTTGAGAATAACTGGGTTCCAGATCCACCAATGTGCTTGGTTAATCTAGAAGAGTCCCTTCGTCTTCTCTGAGCGGAGCTGGAAGCTGATCACGTCCCTTCCTAAGGTGAGATGGGATTTCTAAGGAAAGGAGGTGGAGGAGGAAGAGAAAGACCAGGCACAGGCAAGGAGGACAAAAGCAAATGCAGCAGCGAGTGAGTGCAGATCTGTAGGGCGTCCGTCCGTGTAAGGCGGGCTTGGCTCTGCCTGGGGACCTGGCAGGGAGCTCTGGGCTTCATTTGCAAACAAATTTGCTCTATTTCCTGCCAGCAAAGGACTTCCAGGTGGCCAGGAATTTGGATTCTTTTACCAAGGATGGGAAAAGTGTCCCTAGAGGGGCAGTGTCCCACTTCCAGGATTCCCCAGAATGCAGCAGGGATGTGAGAATGAGACGCTCAGAGATAAGGACTGCGTTTCATTCATTCATGAATTCATTACAAATTTTACTCATTCATGCTGTGGAAAAAATATTGATGAGCCATCTACTTTGTGCCAGGCACTCTACTAGGGCCTAGGGATTCAGTGGTTAGCAAGACAGAAATGGTTCCTCCCTTCAGGAGTTTAAAGTCCAGTGGGGGAGACAGACAATTGATGAAACCACACAATCACACATATATGTGAAAACAGAGTGACTATCAGGGAGCAACCTTATCTAGCTTGGGTAGGAGGCCATCCTGAGAGTGAACTAACCAGGAGGAGGGAGGAGTGAGCATTCCTGGATTTAAGCACCAAAGCTCTATGCTGGCAGAGCTGAAAGAAAGCCAGAGAGGTGGGAGCTCAGTCGGACTAGGGGACAAGGTGGAAGTGACCCTGGAGAGGTTGGCAGGGCCAGACCCTGGAGCCCTGGGAGCTATCAAAGGGCTTTCTGCCAGCAACAAACATAACCAGGATTGCCTTTTGATGGGCTCCCTCTGGCTCCTTTGTAGGGGGTGACTAGAGAGGAAGTGGACGTAGGGAAACCTATCAGGTGACTCCTGTGGCTGCCTGGGAAAGACGGTCATAACTGGGCCTCCAGAAGGGGCTGTGGATATGGAGCAAAGTGGTCAGGAACTATGTAGGCAGGAAATAGGATCTGGCCATGAGTTGGGTATGGACAGCGAGGGAGAGGGAGGTTCCCTCCTTGGTACTAGCACCTGGGAGAAAAGTAGTTGCTGACTGAGATAGGGGAGGATGGCGGAGGACTGGACTTCAGAGGGATACACCCTGCGTTTGTTGGATGTGTTGAGTTTGAGTTGTCTTTGAATCAGTCTACTATGGACAAATGTTTGTGTCCCTTTAAAATTCAGATATTGAAAGCCTAACCTCTAATATAATGGTATTCAGAATGGGGTCATTGGGACATGGTTAGATCATGAGGGTGGAGCCCTCGTGAATAGGCTTAATGCCCTTATTAAAAAAAGGAGGAGACACAGGATCTCTTTCTGTACTTTCTGGCATATGAGGATACAAGAAGACGGTCATCTGCAAACTACGAAGTGGGTATTCACCAGACACTGGATTGCTGACACCTTCAACTTGGACTTCCTGGCCTCCAAAATTGGGGGAAAATTGTGTTTGAGCCACACAGTCTATGGTGTATTTGTTATAGAAGTCTGAGCTGACTACAACATCATCTAAGGGAATGCATGCACCAGGCAGGGAATTTATGGACCCAGAGTTTGGAGGCGAGGTCTGGGCTAGGAAGGTACATTTGGGAATCCCTGGGTGTTGAAACTGCTCTGGGCCCAGCCTTACACACTTGGCTGCTCTTTGCTTCGGGGTCCTTGGGTGCTGTCTCCAAGCCTACTTCCCACTGCTCCCATGCCCAGTGGCCATTGAGGGCAGAGGCAGTGGCTCCAAGGTTGAAGGTGCCATGGCCTTGCTCTTCACGTCCCGGATCATGAGTCTCACTAAAAGCGAGAGTTGCCCCTCCTAAGACGGACATGTTGGCTAGAACCATAAATAGGTAAGTTTAAGGTATTTTTTCACCCCATCCCCCCGCCCCTGAGGAAGATCAGATCAATTACAGGAAAACAAAGGATTTCCTTTGCACATCTATTGGAGCGAATCTGTGACCCTACTGTGCCCAGTCTTGCCGGTCTCCCCGGCAAGAATGCAGGTAGGGACCTTGTCTATTTTGCGCTTCACTTTTCTTCCCAGTTTGCAGCACCATTCATGGCCCATATGCACTCAAGGGGTAATTGTTGAATGAATGAAGGATTGAATGAAGGTCAGATGAGTGGAAAAGGATGTTTCTGTTTATAGAGTCAAGACCCTTCTGGAAGCTCTAGAAATGACCCCTTGCATGCACCAGGACAGCTCAGCTCCTGGCAAGCAAGTGCCAGGCAGTGAGCCCACTTGGGCTGCTCTCCGGAGGGCAGGTGCTTGCCCTGCTGGGGCCCGCGGCACCGTCTGGTCAGGAGGAGCTGCCTGGCTCATAGCTGCTCCCTGAGTTGCCTTCCTGAGCACGTCAGTGGGAATCCCCTCACAGGCAGGCCACAGGAGGGGGCAAGTGGTAAGCAGGCCAAGGCCAGCAGAAGCCATAGTGGGGTGCTTCATGGAGACTGCAGATGGGCTGTCATTGCTGATGGTATGATACAAGTGCCAGAAGCCTGGGACCAGCCCAGCCTGCCAGGGAGATGATCAAGAGGGAAGAGAGGAAGAACGGGAGTGGAAGGGAGGAAAGAGAAAGGCATGTGATTTTCGAGGGGTTGCAGAGCTAGTCAGTGATACCTGGGCCTCCTGGGTCTCCCGCTTATAGTAGATGCCAATGGCAACTGCCAAGATCCCCTCTGACAATCGTGCACGATTCCCCAGCTGCTGTGAGTGCTGGGTGCCAAGGCTGAGACCTGGACCATTCTCTCAGGAGAATTGTCACCTTGCACAGAGGTGCTCCTCCCACCCCAACCATGGGACAATCTATAGCCAATGACTGATAGATAAGAGGTATGGAGGCTGGGTGCCTTGCCTTCAGGTGGGAAAACCCTGCAGTACCATTCATGCCCCAGAGCTCCCCGTGGGATTGGGCTGGGGCCAGACTTCAGCAGAACCTGCACCTCCGCTTCTTCCTTGCCCAGCCTTCTCCTGTGGCTCTTTCTGTACTTGAGAGCCCTTCTATGATAACACACCCATACAAGACTTTTCCAGCAGACCAAAGACATGCTCTCAGGCTCAAATTTGTCTCTCACCACTTGTTGAAGCCTCAACCCTTCATCTAGGACCCAAGTTTCTGAAGTTTCCAGAAATATGTGCATTTTCACATACAGGCAGGTGCCCCCACGTCTCTCCATAACAGTAGCGTGCCAACAAAGCGTTCTCACACCACCCTTTATCTGCTGTATGAACTTAATCCAAGACTTTGACTTCTCAGAGTTTCTATTTCTGCATCCAAAGACCTGGAATCCTAATACAATCTTGCAGAGTGGCTGTGAGATAGGGAGAGGCAGGGGTGCCCGGTGACAAAGAGCCTGGTTTTAGAGTCACACAGACCTGCCCAGCTCTGTGACCTTGGATGTTGTAAGCTTCTCTGGCCTCCATTTTCTCATCCATGAAATGAAGTTAATAATAGCACTGAAGCTGTAGGTGCCGGAGTGCACTAGTTGCATGCAAAGTACTTCGCACGGCACCTGGCCCACTTAGTGAAATACGAGCCAGAGAGCTTAGCTCTCGCCCCGCACAAACTAAGTACTCAGTAAGAAGTGAGTATTGTTATTTTTATTTATGGAAATTATATGTGTAAAGTCAGGTGGTAGAAATGACAATAAATACCCTTGGGATTCATGAGAGGTGCCTGAAGAGTGTCCCAGAAGTGTGGCAGATGGACCAGATGAGGTGTGATGTATGGGATGTGGGCTGGGGAGTGGCAGGCAGACGGAGCCCACTTGGGCTCGCTTCTGAGTCAAACTGGCATGAACCCTATGGCCACTGTTCTCCAGCAGCCCGCTGCCAGCAGCTTACCTGCTTGCCAGCCATTTGTCACCCTGTCATCGCCTCCACACTTGAAAGCAGATCCCCAGGGATTGTTGACAAAGCACACAGAACAAGGAGCTACTTTTTTTTTTTTTTTTTGCTTTAGGCCTGGAGAAGGGGAGGCAAGGATGGCGCCCAGCAAAGAAAGATCAAGGGCTTGTCCTTGGGGAGAGGGCATCTCAGCACGATGAGAAAGGGGTCGGGGGCAGATCCAGCCATCTCCTCTGTGTGTGTGTGTGTGTGTGTGTGTGTGTGTGTGTCTTTGTGTATGTGTATATGTGTGTGTGTGCGTGCGCAGTACATGTGTGTATGTGTGTGTGTGTGTGTGTGCGTGTGTGTGTGGTCTGCAAGCTAAGAATGGTTTTTGCATTTGTAAATGGCTGGAAAAAAATAAAAGAGGAATAATACTTTGTGAGCATTATATGAAATTCAAATTGCAGTGTCCATAAATAAAGCTGTTTTGGAACACAGCTGCCTTCATTCCTTTGCTTACTGTTTCTGGCCACTTTTGTGCTACAATGGCAGGGCTGAGTGGTTGCGACAGACTCTATGGCCTGCAAAGCTGACCGTGTTTACTATCTGGCCATTTTCAGATGAAGTTTGCTGACTCCTGACTAAGAGCATCGGGCTGAACAAGATTGGGCGGAAAGGGAAATTCCATCCCTGCTGCTGACTGTCCCCTCTCTCCCCTCCCCTGCCAAAAATTCCATCCCTTTTCAGTAAGCTTTCTCTTCAAGTCTTGGGTATTTTCTAGACACCTGGCTGATGCAGAGGGAAGGATCTGATTAAAAAATTCACACTAAGGTGTTGGTGACTTCATGTATTGCACCCTCCTTCTCCCAGGAGGTTGGACTACAGGAATAAATCTTTCAATGGTGGGATTTGAGGAACTGTGGAATGTGTCTGATTGTGTGTGTGTGTGTGTGTGTGCGCGCGCACACACATATGCAAGACACACACATACAGATTTGTAATTATAAAGGGTGGAAGCTTGGATGCTTCAGAGCCCAGGACCAAAGGAAATAGAGAAATAGGTTATCTAGGGGATGAACTACCCGGGAATGAGTAGTATGTGCTCCACATTATTGGCTTCCAGAACTTTTAAGGGCAGGCTAGAAAAGGTGCCTCCATTCTTGATGTGAACTCTAAGCTTCTATGGGCTGGGCATGGGAGCTCATGTCTGTAAACCCAGCACTTTGGGAGGCTGAGGCAAGAGTATTCCTTGAGGCTAGGAGTTGAAGGCCAGCCTAGGCAACATAGCAAGACTCCATCTTTACAAAAAATATTTTAAAACTAGGCATGGTGGTGCACACTCATAGTCACAGCCACTCAGGAGGCTAAGGCAGAGGGTCGCCTGAGCCTGGGGATTCGAGGCTGCAGTGAGCTATGATTATACCACTGCACTCCAACCTGGGCAATAGAATGAGACCCTGTCTCTCAAAAAAAAAATCCAAAACCAAAAAACTCAGATAGGTTGATGAGTACATGAAAAGGCGAACTTCACTATGATGCAATATAGCCACATAACACAATTTCGCTTGTATCCTTAAATCCATAAAAATGCACAGTTGAAAAAATAACAAATCAACCTCTAGTACAAGGCTCCTTTGATAGCACTGGGAGGTCTGGGAATCTGTGAACGAGTCATGACAATGGGGGTACCACTGCTCCCCCAAGGAGGTGGCCAGGAGGCCAACCCCCCTTGGCTTGGCCCAGAGGACAGGTGACAGCTGGCTTTGTGTCCTTGCTGGCCTTGATGCTCACTGTGTAGGCCTTTGGTGCCCTGGGTGCCAGCTGCTTGCCTTTCCCCAGTGGTGTACCTTTGTCCTCTTCTCTCTGCTGTCTGCATCTGAAGGTCAGTCACAGCCGGAGAGCGGGGCCAGGTCAGCCTGGCTACCGCTGTTCAGCATCCCATAGACTGCGGCGTCAGCCATTCTTCCTGCAGGGCTTCATTGGCTGGACAGCTGCAGTAGGCTCTCGCTCCGGCCTGCCACCTCCAGCCTCTGTTCTCTAAGTTGTGCTCTCAACCAAAACCAGGACGAGCATTCCAAAATGCCAGCCTCGCCGCAGAACTCTTGGTTTAGAATCTTCACTGGCTCTCCATCCCCGAGGGTGTGCCCTCCTCCCCGCTGCCTCATCTCCCCCTACCACCCCTCTCCGTCTTCACTCCACCTACGCCGAACGTCTAGAGGTTGCCAGAATGTGCCCATTCTTCCCCACCACCTAGCTTTTGTGTTGCTATGTCCTGTGCTGGAAAAAGCTCTTTCCCCAACTTGGCAACTCCCACTCCTCCTTCAAGATTCCCCAGAGCCTCCTTCTCTGACCCCCCTGATAGGATGACTGACTAGGGCTCTGTTAGAAGTTCTTGCCAGTTACATGCTAGATTCCCCAATGACCCCTGCGTCTCCCAGACTCAGTACACGACCAGCTTCCAGACACATTCAGCTTCCTCTTAGTGAGTGCTTTCTCTGGGGCTGGTGCTGGGCTGAGTACTTTGTCTGCATGATCTCATTTCATTCTCAGCTGCAAAGTGGGCGTCAGATACTTCCCACTCCGAAGGCTGTGGCAAGAAGTAAACATGGAAATGTGTGTTGGCCTAAGTCCTCGTCCCTGTCAAAGTGTCCTAAATTGGAGCAGTTATTAACAGCTGAGGCCAACCCATCAGAGCTCTGCCCAGAGCCCCTCCAATCCCCATAATACGTTCTGGGCCTCCCCACCAAGCTTCTGTGGCTTTTGCCCCTCCCAGCTCACACCTGCTACCTCTTTAGGGCCTGCCCGAGTCACTTCACCTGCACGGGACCCAGAAGGTCTCCCACGGAAGCAGGCTGGGGCGGGATTTCACCTGACATCACACGCTTGCGTGGCCTCTTTTCCTTCACTGAGCTGCCTCTCTTGCTTTCTCCTTGGCTTCTCTTGGTCAAACTTCCTTGGTAAGTTGTTTGTGCCCAAATCCTCATCTCAAGTTCTGCTTCTGGGAGTCTGATCTAAGGCAGGGTTGGCAAACTTTTTTGGTAAAGGGCCAGATAATATTATAGACCTGGCATGGTGGCTCATACCTGTAATCCCAGAACTTTGGGAGGCCAAGGTGGGCAGATCGCTTGAGTCCAGGAGTTCAAGACCAGGCTGGACAACATGGCAAAACCGTGTCTCTACTGAAAAACACAAAAATCAGCTGGGTGTGGTGGTATGTGCCTGTAATCCCAGCTACTTGGGAGACTGAGATGGAAGGATTGCTTGAGCCCAGGAGGTCAAGGCTGCAGTGATCCATGAATGTGCCCTGCACTCCAGCCTGGGCAACAGTGTGAGACCCTCAGTCTCTCTCCCCTCCCTTTCTCTCTTCTTTATATATGTATACATATATGTAATATATATATTCTAGGCTTTGTGAGCCATGTAGTCTCTGTCACAACTACTCAACTCTGCCACTGTAGCACAAAAGCAACCATAGGCAATATGTAAATGAATCTGCATGGGTGTGTTCCAATAAATCTTTATTTGTAGAAACAGGTGGGCAGAATTGAGTCTGAGGGCCATAGTTTACTGACCTTTGACTGAGGACAACACCCCAGGAAGCTGAGTGCTCTAAAGGTGAAGTAGCCCACCCCCGGTCACACACTGGTGAGCAGCAGGGCCAGCAGATTGGATCTGAAACTCCTCTGCTGAAATGCGTCCTGCAGCAGGGTTTAGTGCGCTCTGGTCAGAGAGTGGCTCCAGGTGTCTCCAAGGATGAAAGAAACAATGGTGCAGGTGAGAAAGTTCTGATTGGCTTAATTAGAAGGAAGGGTAGCAAACATATGGGGGTGAACGCATCTTCCCCTAAAGCTCTGGGTGATTTCCACTAAATTATTAATTGGTTCATTTGCCTTCCTAGAGCACTGGGTGGACTGAGAAGAACTCTTGGAATCCTTTATGAAATCAAATGTGTTGGAAAGATTTTAAAAATAGCACCAGGCCCTTTGACAAGTCTAGCACTAATTACCCTGAAGCTCTGGCACCCCTGCTGATGCGCCACCGAAGCTTCTGCTGCAATCCGCACCCTCCCAAACCCCAGCTTTGCATCATGAAGTCTTTGTTGAGAAGGGAGGTGAGGCTACCAGTATGTCCTAAATTTTCCAGCTCTGGCCAGGGAGCTGCCTCATTATAGGGGTCTCCAACCTGAGTGGGACTTTAATGGTGATGTGCGGAAACTCATTTTCTGCACACATTGGAGTGTAGGGTGGGGCCCTAGGGGAGCTCAGGTCCCTTGTGACCGGTGGCTGGCCAGCCTAGAAGGCTTTCTGATGAACTGTGTGTGTGCACGTGTGTGTGCGTGTGCAGATGCAAACTTTTTCCTTTTTCTTTGCAAAAAT
>NW_016107432.1:9952049-9953520 GCF_001604975.1 Cebus imitator
GGCTCAAGCGATCCTCCTACCTCAGACTCCCAAGTAGCTGGGACTACAGGCGCATGCCACCACGCCTGGCTAAGTTTTTTGTATTTTTTTGTAGAAAGGAGATTTTGCCATGTTGCCCAGGCTGGACAAAAATAATTTATATTCATTTTAGTAAATACTGCTAAGCAAAACCAAGACATCACTCACAATCCCACTCCTTGGGTTAGCCGTTATTAGCATTTTGATTGATTTTTTTTTCCAGTCTTTTGCCTCTGCACGCATTTACACATTGTTTTTTTTACAAAAAATGAGATTCTCCTATATGTCTTGCTAAGTTCCGATGACGTATTTTGACCATCTTTCCATGTCACGGCACCCTCTTCTACAATGTCTTTTAAAATGACCGAGCATGGTACGTCCTTTGCATGTGTGTGTTATATAACTTCCTTTTTCAATTGCCTATTATTAAGGAGAACGTGTTGTTTGCAGTCATTTGGCTATTATAAACACAGTAGCTAAATCTTTGTTCAAGTTCTTGATGATCTTACATTTTTAAGTGTGGAGTGGCTGGGGTTTAAGGGAACTTTGGGGGAGGTTGGAACCTTACTGATCTGTTCTAAGTTGTCCATAGCTCCTTGGCACAGACACTCTAAGGAAATAATTAGAGGCACATGATTAAAGATTGAGTGGTTGGGTTTGAATCCCAGCTCTGCCTAGCAAAGGTTAGGGACCCTGGGCATTTTCCTTAACCTCAGTTTCTTCATTTGCCATGTGGGAACAACAGTACCCCACTCTGTCGTGTTGCTGTGAGGTTGATCTGACTGCCTGGCCCTTCTCCAACCTGGTCCTCCAGCTCTCTCCTTGCCGTGATCCCTACCCTCACTGATGTGTTCTGCCACAGGACCTTTGCGCTTGCTTCTCCCTCAGGGTGACGCCTTCCTCCGGATTCCATGTGCCTCCCTCGCTCACATCACTCAGGTCTCAGCTCAGATGACCCCTTTACTGACCCTCTTCCCTGGCTATCATTCTCTGTTACTTTACTGGGTTTTATTTTTCTTAGACTACTTGTGACCTCTTGTCGTCTTATATATCTGTTTGGTTTTTGTCTGTCACCCCCTTCCCAAGGATATAAGCTCCTCAAGGACAAGGAGCTTATCTCTTCCTAGGGCCATGTCACCAGTATCTGAATTATGTTGCCTGTTGCATAGAAGGCGCTGAAACGTGATTTAAATTTTTTTTTCAAGACGCTACTAAATGCTAAATAACTGCTTCGTTTTCTCTGTACCTATTGCTAATACTTTCCACACTCACAAAGACTCTATCAGTATAATTTCCTACAATCTTAAATTAAGTAGTTGGATTCTCTCTGTCTATCCCATCCAGAGACCTGTTGAAGAAGAAGTTCAGTTACTCTCTAAGCTGGCTACAAAGTCATCATTCTTTGATTTTCTTCTTTTTCCTCCTCTTTTTTTTTTTTTTTTTTTTTTTTTTT
>NW_016107432.1:9953545-9968811 GCF_001604975.1 Cebus imitator
TTTTTGAGACAGGGTCTCACTCTGTTGCCCAGGCTGGAGTGCAGTGGCACAATCTCAGCTCACTGCAGCCTCTGCCTCCTGGATTAAAATGATTCTCATGCCTCAGTCTCCTGAGCAGCTGGATTATAGGTGCACACCTATAATCATGCCCAGCTAATAGAGACAGGGTTTCACCATTTTCGAGATGAGGTCTTGAACTCCTGGGTCAAGCGATCCACCCACCTTGGCCTCCCAAAGTGCTGGGATTATAGGCATGAGCCACTGTGCCCAGCTCTAAATTTTTTTTATTTTTTGAGACAGGGTTTCATTCTGTCACCCAGGCTGGAGTGCAGTGGTGCAATCATGGCTCACTGCAGCCTCAACCTCCTAGGCTCAAGCGATCCTCTCTCCTTAGCCTCCTGAGTAGCTAGGACCACAGGCATGCACCATGACACCTGGTTAATTTTTAATTTTTTGTAGACACAGGGTTTCACCACATTGCCCAGGCTGCCTTCAAACTTCTGGGCTCAAGGAGTCCTTCCCACTTCAGTCTCCCAAATTGCTGGGATTAGAGGCGTGAGCCACTATGCCCACCCTCAAACATGATCTTTGAAATGAATGGATTTTACATGGGAAGTAGTGAGCACAGTGCCATGCCTAGGTTCATGTGCAATGAGCCGTTATTCACCCCCTAGAAGGGCTGGATGGAATAATCGGGAAGTTGCTGTGGCATGATCATGTGGGTCTGGGCAGCAGAGATGCTCTGAGGAGACAGGAATGTCCATATGATTGCTTCTCCAGCTCATGGTTGCACAGGAAATGGGGGGCTGCAGCCACGGTGCCCCCTCTTTACCCTCTTAGATCCTTTCTTCTTGAGGATACTACCCTTTCTTCCTAAAAACACAGAACTTCCTCTTAGCGAGTTCTCAACTAATCTCTTCCTGGGCTGTTCCACTTTAAATGGAAACCAGGCAACGAGATGCCCGCAGAGAAGCAAGGGACTTTCCTTTTCCTGTCCCCACAGCCTTCTTGAGCTGCATTTCTTCTTGTTGCCCTCATTCATTCTGAGCCAGTGACTGAGCTACTCTTGAGGCACTTTGGATGGAATGCTCTTCCTCCTGTCTGGACTTTTGCATATATGTCTTCGCCCGGGGCCAAGACAGCTGGGACCTTCTCCCTATGCACTCCCCACTGCATCCTCGCTAACACTTGCTCAACCGTCAAGACTCAGGTTTCACCTGGAAAACACCCTTGACCCCATGCCTGGGCGGCTGCCTCCACAGTCCCACACATCTGCTCTCATGGTTTTTATTTTATGATTATTATTTTTTAAATCACACTGAGTTGCTATTCTCTGCTTTTTTGTCAGCTTCCTCATCAAAACTGCCTTGGTGACCATGGGAACACAGCATTATTCACCATTTAACCTCAGTACCTTGCTCAACGCAGATAAGGTGCTTGATGTCATCTAGTGAATGAATGGATGATGATGACATAGGCACCACAAGTGTAAGCAGGAACGTCTTCTGGGTGGGATGCCTGTTCATAGTGCATTGGTGGCACATTGGTGCCAGGACCTGGAGTCTGTCTCTCAGGCCAGGCGCTATCCATGCTTTCTGGATAAAGCATCCTTTGTGTCTGGGGGAGTGATATCCTCTGCGCAGTGACCGGACCCCATCAGATTCAAAGGTTTTCAGCCAGTTTCTATAAATGCGAACGTTTTGATTGGGCAGCAGCTGCCATGGTAACTGTCTGATTTTTAGAACTTGGGGACTGGGTGCAGACCAGAGACCAGGTATCTTTGAAGAGGATTTTTTTTTTTTTTGAATCATTCTGGTGTTTGGAAGCTCATGAATGAGAACTCACTTTGGCCAAATGCTCCATGATGCCAGCACTCAGTGCTTTCCTCTCTCTGGGCAGGGGTCTTAAGGGCTTTTATGGGTAGTATTTGTGATATCTCCAGCTTATCCTCTTGGATCCCAGGTTGTTTGGGGCTCAGATGAGGCAGGCTGAGGTTTTCTTTGGTATACCGAGGTGATAAGATTGGCAAGAGGGTACAGAAAAACAAGGAGAGGAAGGTCACTTTCATCTTTAATATTTTGCTCCAAGCATCCAAATGACCCTCCATACTCCCCATCTTTATTAAGTGGTAGTACAATGCTTTTGAAGCACTGACTAATGTTATTCCCCCAGTGACATTTATTTCTCCCCAGAGTGTATGGCTATGTGGTCAACATTTCTGCAGAACGTACAGCTGTGCATACCCATACAGCTGTTCAGGTTGTGCACTGAATAAGTCCACTCGGGCTTTGTGCACAACACCTCTGGAATTGTGCAACGTGGTACCCTGGTAAGGGATGTAGCAACAAAGAAAAAGGGTGATGCTTTCAAGATTTTGGATGCAAAATCCTGGCCTGAGGGGGAACAAAAGGAGCTGGTAGCATAGATTATTGGGAGAATTGTTATTGTTATCATCATGTCATCTGCTAACAGATATAAATAACACAATAAAAAGGATGAGAAATACTGGATAATGAAGAACAAGGATACTTTAGCCCAGTTTCCTTGAACTGTAGAAAAGAGAAGCAACAAGTGCATAGAAGTTAGTGGTTCGCTGAGAAGAGGATCTTGCACTTTGCCTTCTGGGTCAAATCCAGGTTAGGGCAGGTGAATATGGCAAAAATCCTCAGGTGAGTTTGTGGAATCTAAGCATCACGGGGACTCATTCCCCATTTCCTGGGTGGGGTTCTAGAAAAAGAAAGGGTTGTATGGTAAATCCAATCTAAACAGTGAGGGCCTCTGAGGATGTAGCCCAGTGGGATGACATCAGTGCTATGGATATGACATCAGAGCTGGCCAGGGAGCTGCTGAAACTGAGCAACTCTATGGCTAGAATGAGCCACAACTTAGCAGCCTTCTGTGAGACCCAGCAATGAGGGTGGATGAGGTGATGGCTAAATCAGATCTCCCTCTACCCCCACCCCTCGACCCTCCTGGGAACTGAGAAGCAGTTCCCGCAGCTGGGAAGTGGGGTTGTGGACAGGGGCAGTCATCATTTTGGCCAACATTTGGTGTCTGTTTTCTGGTGCAATGGGAGATCAGAACAGATTAAATTGTAGTAAAGAAAAATATGGTCACATTTCTTGCAGTCCTGAGTCTTGGATGCAAGATTTGCTCTCAGAACAACAAGCTGCTTTGAGATTCTCCAAAAGAGGGCTGCTTGGGTGTCACTGGCTTGTACTAATGACTTGTCCACCAGACTGCTCCTCAGAATCATCTGAGAAGCTTTGCCAGAACAGGTGCCTGGGCCCCACTCCAGACATAGAGAATCAGAATATCTGTGGGTTGGGGCTGGACTGTGCTATCTGTTGGTTAGATTGGTGCCTGCAAAGTAGCTGGTTGGAATCTTGGCAGAATTTGCTTTGTGCTTTTGTGAAAATTTCTTCCTCTTTTCCTATTTCCTTATCCATTAAATAGGTAAGTCCTATCTCTTTTTGTAAATGACTCTGGATACTCAAATTATTCAGAGGAAAAATCTTAAAAGGAATATAGCAATGTTGTTCACTTAAAAGCATTTTATGATTACTGTTTAAAAGCAGAAATCTTTCTTTGCCATTCGGAAATTCATTCTTTTTATTTTTTTTTTGTATTTTATTTACATTTATTATATGTTATTTATATTTGTATCTGTTAGCAGATGATATAATGATAACCATAACAATAATTTTTGAAAACCTAGCTATCTATTGCCAGAGGGAAGGAACAGGTGGAGGTAACAGAGGCTAGCAGGCTAGACTTCTTGACTTCTTGGAATGTACCTTTTTTTTTGAGATGGAATCTTGCTCTGTCACCCAGGCTGGAGTGCAATGGTGTGATCTTGGCTCTTTGCAGCCTCCGCCTCCCAGGTTCAAGTGATTCTCCTGCCTCAGCCTCCTCAGTAGCTGGGATTATGGTAGCCCACCACAACGCCAGGCTAATTTTTGTATTTTTAGTAGAGACAGGTTTCACTATGTTGGCCAGGCAGGTGGATCACTCCTGACCCCATGATCCACCTGCCTCAGCCTCCCAAAGTGCTGGGATTACAGGCATGAGCCATCACACCCGCCATTTAAACAGATATTTCTAATTCAAAATTTAAATTACAGAACTTTTACTTGAACTCTTTAATTTTATATTTACCGAGATCATGTCACTGCACTACAGCCTGGGCAACAGTGTAAGACTCCGTCTCAGAAAAAAAAAAAAAAGAAATATCTGTTTAAATTTACATTATAGCTTCTGTTTTAAACACACACACACACACACATACACACAGTTTGTATTTCCTACATCTGTAATCTCAAGAAAGCCTAGAAGCACTGACCAACTCTATTGCAATGAGAAATCCAAAATCCCGGTTTATAGTCTCCAAATACCATTTCCCACAAAACTAGGATGTTTGAACAAAATGCAATGTGTGGGCCTTATTTTGATCTTGATTTGAATAGAACAACTGTATAGAAACATTTATAAAGTGATGGAGAAAAATGAAGGCCAATTTGATGAAATTAAGGAATTATGAGAATTGTATTTTGGCTTTGTTCTTAAAAAGATACATTATATTTTAAAGATATATACTGACATATTCACAAATGACACATCTTGGATTTGTTTCAAAATAATTTACCAGGACCCATTAAAAATGGGCAAAAGACATGAACAGACACTTCTCAAAAGAAGACATGCAAGCAACCAACAAACATGAAAAAATATTTTACATCGCTAGTCATTAGAGAAATGCAAATCAAAACCACAATAAGATACTATATCACACCAGTCAGAATGGCTACTATAAAAAAGTAAAAAAAAATGAATAAATAAAAAACCCCACAGATATTGGTGAGGCTGTTGGTGAAAATGTAAATTGCTTCAGCCACTGTGGAAAGCAGTTGGAAGATTTCTCAAAGGACTTAAAATAGAACTACCATTCAGCCCAGCAGTCCCATTACTGGGTACATATTCAAAAGAAAACAGATTATTCTACTGAAAAGACACATGCACTCACTACAATGTTTATTGCAGTCCTGCTCACAATAGCAAGGACATGGAATCAACCTAGGTGCCCATCAATGGCAGACTGAATGAAGAAAACGTGGTACATATGCACCGTGGAATACTACACAGCCATTAGAAAGAATGAAATCATGTCCTTTACAGCAACATGGATGAAGCTGAAGGCCACTATCCCAAGCAAATTAATGCAGGGGCTGAAAATAAAATACTGCATGTTCTCACTTATAAGTGGGAGCTAAGCACTGGATGCTCATGGACATAAAGATGGCAACAATAGACACTGGCAACTCAAAAACGGGGAGGGAAAAGGTCAGGGTTGAAAACCTAACTGATGGGTACTATGTTCAGTACCTGGGTGATGAGATGATTTAGACCCCAAACCTCAGCATGATGCATTAAATCCATGCATGCATATGCACCCTCTGAATCTAAAATAAAAGTTGAAAAAATCATAATCCAGTAGGAATGGGGAAAAATTGGGTGGGTGTGTAGGAGAAAAAAGGATGGAAAGTGTTGAGCATTGTTGAAGTTACATGGGGGTTCATTATACTGTTCTCTGTACTTCAGTGTATGTTTGGAAATTTCCATCAAAAAAAAATTTTGAGTAGAAAGAGAAGAGGAGGAAGAGGAGGAGGAGAGAGTGCATTTTCTAGGTCCTCAAGTTGAAGACATTTTGGGTTGTTCACCAAGAAAGAAGGCAGGCAGCTCCAAGGAGCTCAGCCTCTGCACCAAAGGTCATAGTGCCCCCTAGGCTGAGAAACCGATGATTGGTGAGCCAGGTAGTGATTCAGAAAATGTGGCAGTGAATTGAATAATCCACTTATAGGCAGCTGGCTGAGCTGGCCTGGTGGAAGGCAAGCTAACCCAGGCAAGAAAGGGGGACCAGCTATGGGCCCTGACCCCTCTTTTCTCTGGCCATGACTTTTGAAGTAAACAAATTCTAGTTTTTAAGGTGGTTTGGCACTGCTTAGAAGGTAACAACTGGGAAGCTATCAACTGAGTCAGGTTGCGGAGGTCCTTCTGTGATTCCAGGTTAAAAATATTTTATACCACTAATTATTTTTTTAGATGAGGAAGATAATATTCATAAAAACATGTTGAGCAAAAGGCACCAGACCCAACAGAACACAGACTATGTTATTCCGTTTATATAATATTCAAAACGAGCAGAATTAACCTACATTTTTTAGAGATACATGATTAGATGGTGATTTTAAAAAAAGACAAGGGCATGACGACTTGGCAGTGAAAACAGTTATCTTTATGTGGGAGGGAGCTGTGATCATACGGGGTTCCTAGGGTGCTGATATAAATGATAGTCTGATGGTTCCATGGGGTTTATTCTACAGTATATTAAGCTATAAATTTATGCTTTATACATATCTTTCTTTTTGTGCTATATTTCACAATACAAATATAAAGTAATATACCTTACTTGTAGAAAATTAGGGAAAAGTACAAAACAGAACAAAGTACAAAATAGAAAATAGTTCGCTATGATTGCTCCACCTAAAAGTAACCGCTGTTGACATGTTGGTGTGAATCATTTTGTAAGGAGTTGGGCTTGGTGGTTAAGGAGACGGACTTTGGAATTAAACAGACCCAGGCAGTGTTCAAATCCTGGCACTGCCTCTTACTAAATGTGACAACGTGGGCAAGTTACTGAAGTTCTTGTCTGCAAAATAAGGATAATAACAATACTTGTCTTAAAGGGTTGTCATGGGGATAAAAAGAACTAAAGTATGAAGAACACCCAGAATGCAATAAATCTTTAATCAGAGTTAACCATTTTTAACTCATTGCAATCTTTAAAAAAAACATATATGTACTATATATATGAAATCTCTATATTATAGTCTACATATATAGTCTATATTATAGTCTGTACATTTATAGTCTGTATATTTTTATGAAATTGGGACTGTAGTTCTTAGCAATTATGATTTGAGACCATTTTTTAAAAGTAATGATCCCTTATTGAACTTCTCAGAGGTACAATTCTACATAATAATGCCCGAATAATCTGGTACAACATCCAAAGCTGTCTGTAGCTCATCTACTCCATCTTACTCCAAAATTGATTATTTGCCTGTGCTGGTGCTTTGTCTGGTCTCCCTACCCCTTTTGGCTGGTTGAAATTCTTTTTTTCTAAAGATCAGCGATGTTGAGCTTTTTGTCATGTTTGTTGGCTGCATAAATGTCTTCTTTTAAGAAGTGTCTGTTCATGTCCTTTGTCCTCTTTGTAGTGGGGTTGTTTGCTTTTTTCTTGTAAATTCGCTTAGTTCCTTGTAGACCCTGGATATTAGACCTTTGTCAGAAAGATAGATTGCAGAGATTTTCTTCTCCTTCTTTAGGTTGTCTATTCACTCTGATGATAGTTTATTTTGCTGTGCAGAAGCTCTTTAGTTTAATTAGATCCCATTTGTCAATTTTTGCTTTTGTTGCAATTACTTTTGGCATTTTTGTCATGAAATCTTTGCTCATGCCTATGCCCTGGATAGTATTGCCTATATTTTCTTCTGGGTTTTTATAGTTTTGGTTTTTACATTTAAGTCTTTAATCCATCTTGAGTTATTTTTTGTATAAGGTGTAAGGAAGGGGTTCAGTTTCAATATTCTGCATATGGCTAGCCAGCTCCCAGCACTATTTATTAAATAGGAAATTATTTTCCCCTTGCTTATCTTTATGAGGGTTGTCAATGATCAGTTAGTTGTAGGTGTGCGGTCTGACTTCTGAGTTCTCTATTCTGTTCCATTAGTCTATGTGCCTATTTTTGTACCAGTACCACACTGTTTTGGTTTCTGTAGCCTTGTAGAATAGTTTGACATCGGGTAGTGTGATGCCTTCAGCTTTGTTCTTTTTGTTTAGGATTGTCTTGACTATATGGGTTTTGGTTCCATATGAATTTTAAAATAGTTTTTTTTTCTAATTCTGTGAAGAGTGTCAATGGTAGTTTAATGGGAATAGCATTGAATCTGTAAATTACTTTGGGCACTATGGCCATTTTCATGATATTGCTTCTTCCTATCCATGAGCATGGAATGTTTTTCCATTTAGTTGTGTCCTCTTTGATTTCCTTGAACCATGGTCTGTAGTTCTCTTTGAAGAGGTCCTTCACCTCCCTTGTTAGCTGTATTCCTAGGTATTTTATTCTCTTTGTAGGAATTGTAAATAGGCATTCATTCATGATTTGGTGTTCTGATGCCTCTTGTCAGTGTACTGATCATTAGAGAAATGCAAATCAAACCACAATGGGATACCGTCTCATGCCAGTCAGAATGGCGATTATTAAAAAGTCAAGAAACAACAGATGCTGTTGAGGTTGTGGAGAAAAAGGAACATTTTTACATTGGTGGTTGGCGTGTAAATTACTTCAACCATCGTGGAAGACAGTGTGGCATTTTCTCAAAGATCTAGAAGGAGAAACATGATTTGACCCAACAGTCCCATTACTGGGTATATACCCAAAGGTATATAATCATTCTATTATAAAGATACATGTTGTATGTTCACTGTAGCACTGTTCATAATAGCAAAGACATGGAATCAATCCAAATGCATATCAGTAATAGAATGAATAAAGAAAAGGTGGCACATATACACTACAGAATACTATGTACCATGAAAAGGAATAAGATCCTGTCCTTTGCAGGGACATGGATGAAGCTGGAAGCCGTTATCCTCAGCAAACTAACACAGGAACAGAAAACCAAACACTGCATGTTATGACTTGTAAGTAGGAGCTGAAGGATGAGAACACATGGAGACACGAAGTGGGGAACAACACATACTGGGGCCTGTCGGGGGAGTTGGGAGTGGGAGAGTATCAGAAAGAATAGCTACAGGATGCTGGGCTTAACACCTAGGTGATGAGTTGATCTGTGCAGTAAACCATGATGACACTCGTTTACCTAGGTAGCAAACCTGCACATCCTGCACATGTACCCCAGAACTTAAAAGTTGATGAAAAAAATTAGAGAATCAGTTGGCTATATTACATATTTTTTACAAGAAATTCTTTTTAAAAAACAGTTTTCCCACTCTATTAATTATTATTATTATCGTGACAAATACAGTTAACCTAAGATCTATCTTCTTAGCGGCTTTCAAAGTACACAGTACAGTTTATGCTAACTGTAGACACTATGCTGTAGAGTAGGTCCCTTGGATTTGTTCATCTTGTATAACTGAAACTTTATGCCCTTTGACCAACATCTCCTCATTTCCTCCTCCCCATATCATCTGGTAACCACTCTTTTTTACTCTCTGTTTCTAAGAATTTGACTGTTTTAGACTGATTACATAAATGGTTGTCCATCGTGTTAATATTTGTCCTTCTGTTTTTGGCTTATTTCACTTGGCATAATGCCCTCCAGGTTCATCCGTGTGTGTGTGTGTGTGTGTGTGTGTGTGTGTGTGTGTGTGTGTGTGTGTGTGTGTGTGTGTGTGTGTGTATTCCACACATTTTCTTTATCCATTCATCTGTCATTGGACATTTAGGTTATTTCCTTGCCTTTATTATTGTGAATAATGCCACAATAAAAATGGAAGTGCAGCTATCTCTTCAACATTCTGATTTTATTTTCTTTGGATCTATAACCAGAAGTAGAATTTCTGGATCATATGGAGCTCTAGTTTTAACATTTGAGGAAAACCCATATTGTTTTTTTGTAGTGGCTGCACCAATGTACATTCTCATAAACAGTGTACAAAGGTTTGCTTTTCTGCACAACCTCACCAATATTTATTTGTTTGTTTGTTTGTTTGTTTTGATAATGGCCATCCTAACAAGTGTGAGGCCATATATCACTGTAGTTTTGATTTGCATTCCCCTGATAATTAGTGATGGTGAGCACCTTTTCATAGATCTATTGACTTTTTGTATATCTTCTTTGGAGAAATGTTTATTTAGTTTCTTTATTCATTTTTAAATTGAGTTCTTTGTTTTGTTTTTTGCTACTGAGTTGTAGAAGTTGTATGTTTTGAATATTAGCCCTTTGTCAGATACGTGATTTACAGGTATTTTTGCCCATTTTGTGGGGTGCCTTTTCGTTTGTTGATTGTTTGCTTTGCTGTGCAGAGCTTTTGGGTTGATGTAATCCCACTTTTCTATATTTGCATTTGCTGTCTGTGCTTCTTGTCATATCCAAGAAATTATTGCTAATGTCAAAATCAGGAAGAGTCTCTTCTATGTTTTTCTTCTAGAAGTTTTAAGATTTCAGGTCTTATGTTTAAGTGTTTAAGCTATTTTGAGTTGATTTGTGGGTATAGTGTAAGATAAGGGTTCAATTTTATTCTTTTGTATGTTGAGATCCAGTTTTCCCAGCATCACTTATTGAAGAGACTAACATTTCCTCATTGTGTGTTCTTGGTACCTTTTTTAAAGATATATTGACCACATATGCAGAGGTTTATTTCTAAGCTCCCTATTCTATTCCATTGGTCTCTATGGCTGTTTTTATGCCAGTACCATATTGTTTTGAATATTGTAGCTTTGTAGTATTTTTGGAAACCAGAAAGTATGATGCTCCAGCTTTGTTCTTTTTGCTCAAAATTCCTTTGGCTATTTGGGGTCTTTTGTGGTTTCATATGAATTTTAGAATTGCTTTTTTTTATTTCTAAAAACATGTCATTGGGATTTTGGTAGGGATTACATTGAATCTATAAGTAACTTTGAATAGTATGATCATTTTAACATTACTAACTCTTCCAATACATGAACATGGGATGTCTTTAATTTCTTTCATTAGCGTTTTATAGTTTTTAGGGTACAAGTCTTTTACTTTCTTAAGTTTATTCCTATTGTATTCTTTTTGGTGCTATTGTAATTGGAATTGTTTCTTTATTTTCATTTTGTATAATTCGTTATTAGTGTTTATAAACACAACTGATTTTTATATGTTGATTTTATATCCTGTAACTTTGCTGAACTTGTTTCTCTTTTTTATATCCTGCAAATTTGCTGAATTGGTTCTTATAATTTTTATGGAGTCTTTTAGGGTTTTCTATATATAAGATCATGAAGTATGCAAACAGGGATAATTTTACTTCTTCCTTTTGATTTGGGTATCTTTTTTTTTTTTTCTTGCCTAATTGCTCTGGCTGGCATGTACAGTACTATGTTGAATGGAAGTTGTAAGAGTAGCATCTTGCCATGTTCCAGATCTTAGGGGAATAGCTCTCAGTCTTTCACCATATGATGTTAGCTATAGGTTGTTCATCTATGAATATATATTGTGTTGAGGTAAGTTCCTTCTATACCTAATTTATTGACCATTTTTATTATGAATTATATGTTGAATTTTGTCAAAAGCTTTTTCTGCATCAATAATCACGGGGATTTATCCCTCATTTGTTAACGTTGTATATCACACTGGTTGATTTGCATATGTTGAAGCAACCTTGCATCTCAGGAATAAATCCCACTAAGTCATGGTATATGATCCTTTTAATGTATTGTCAAATTTGATTTGCTAATATTTTGCTGAAGATTTTTGTATCCATGTTCATCAGCAATATTGATCTATAGTTTTATTTTCCTATAGTGCCTGTGGCTTTGATATCACATCACACTGGCCTTATAAGAAGTCTGGAAGTGTTCCCATGCTGATGGAAATTCTAATCATTGTTTGAGAGCTAGCCCCCAAAATAAAACCCTCCATGAAATTCTCTTTTGTTTTTCCAACTGGAGTAGGAGACAGTACTTCTCTACTTGAAGATTTCTGTGTTATAAAGCCTTAGCAGTGAAGCTAACACCACCTCCTACCTCCAAGGCACAGGTGGAACTTTAATCCATATTTACCAATAAGGATGATGAACAAGTTTTCAAATTTGCTTCCCACTGATTTGAAAGCCATTAGTAATGAGTCTCAGCTCAGGGCTCAGGCTGGGAATAGCCTACTAGGCATTGGGCCTCTGAACAGAATTTTAAACAGTTGGAGTTAGCAAGACATTTTCTCACCTTATAAAAGCTGGAAACAACTCAGATTTAAACATATAATGGTTTATTCTCCCATGTAGAAAAAGTCCAGAGGTGATTGGTCCAGGCCTGGTAATGGAGGCTGTATGCTGTCATCAGGGAGAATCCTGTCTTTGCCTCTGGTACATGGCCATCCTTGAGTCACCTCATAGTCTAATATGGCTGCTGGTGCACCGGCCAGTGAATATCCATGCCAGTTTGTGGGCCTGGTCATAAAGGGGGAAAAAAGGGAGAAACGTTTCCTTTTCAAAAGAGTTTTTTCAAAAGCTCCATACAGCACTTACATCTTGTTGGCTACAACATAGTCATCTGGCCATACCTAGATTCAACAGAATCTGGGAAATATTGCTGCTTAAATACAACTGGTATCCTGTTATAAAGGAGGAAGGTAAGAATGGTTGTTGGCATAGCAACAAGCAATCCTTGCCATATAGTGGGAAGGCTCTGATGACACTCAGTGTTACTGGCATGACTCCCACTTGTAAAAGAAATTGTATGAAACAGGCATTTTTGGGTGTGACAGTGGGGTGAGATCAAGATCACAATCACATAGAAAAACACCTGGAGCCCTGGAAAGTGGCCTGCCCTGCAGTGCAGAGTATCCTTGGGCCTCCTTTATCTTTCTCTGGAGTGTCTTTCTTTGGATCCTCCTCCAAGGGTCTTTCCTAACCCCAGCTCCAAAATGTGGTAGACTGATTTCTAGAAGCCTTCAGAGTCTTTTCAGTCCTTTGTACTTTTCAAAGCACTTTACACACATGGTTCTGTTTTATTCTTACCAAAGCCCCATTTAATAGTAACAGGTGGTGTTTTTTGATCTTGCTAGAAGCCATTCAAGTTCTAAACACTTCTACCTGCGTCATCTTGAGTCATTCTCACAGTGACCCAGAGAGACCAGAAGTGCTGGAAGCCCATTTTTCAGATGAAGGAATAGAGGCTTAGAGAGGAGATGTGACTTGCCTGAGGTCACACAGGACATAGATGGGAGTTGAACCCAGTTCTGTTTGATTCTGAAGCTCCAGTTTTTTAGCCATATGCTAGAGTGGCTCTTATTCCCATTTGACAACTGAAAAAAAGAGAGCCTAGGGAGTTTAAGTGTAAAAGGTTATAAACAAGCGGGTGATGACGCCCACATCAGGACCCAGCTCCCAGCCCTGGGGCGACGATACCCACAACATAGTCACCTGGCCATTCAACAGAATCTGGGAAACATTGCTCCCAGCCCTGTCACCACTGAGCTGCCCAGCCTCATCACCCAGGACCTCTGGAGCACACGCACATGCACCAGTCCATGCCAGGCTGACTGGTGCAGCCCAGATTACCCTTAGATCCCTGCCCCCTCCATACTGTTTCCAACCTAGAAGCATCCAGGCTAATCAAGACCAAATCAAGATTTGTGAGATGTCTGGGAGAGGCTGCAGATTTAGCAGGGGGGAGGGAAAAGCATCTTTTGATTTGTGAGCTGAACCCCTCTGATCTGAAAATCAATAGGAGTAAATTGGTTAGACCCAGGGAGGCCTTTGCCTGCTACGCCCTGCTGCAATAGCCCTTGAACACGCTGCTGTCCTGCTGTTCCCCGGCTGCAGTAGCTCTTGAACTTGCCACAGTCCTCCCGCAATGTGACTCCCTCCAGGACGGCCCCTGCAGCGGCCCCTGTGGAAAAGCAGCATCAGATGAAGTTATTATTCTGCCAGGGCCAGACAAGTGGTTTGCCTTTTTTTTTTTTTTTTGCTGGTTCCAGCCCATGATGTGACTTCAAGATCTCTTCTTTACTGCTTGGCGGGGGCAGCTGTCCTGGAGTCTCAGCTGCAGAAGAAAGGCCTAGATTTAATAAGTTTTTATAGCAAATGCCAACTGGACGTATCAAAGCTGCCTGGAGACCCCACAGGGAATAATACCATGGGCCTCTTTCAAGACTCCTCAGCTCTGTTGAAAAGCTGAGCACTGCAGGCATTTCAGATGCATGGGCTGCTGCGGTGAATGCAGCCCTGGACCTTGTTGTCTCTCCTGTCAATCACTCTGAGCAGAAATTAGCAGGGGGGCACTCACTGGCCAGCTGAGCAGTTTCAGGAGCACCCAGGATTATCAGACCCAAAGCTGGAAGGGAACGTTATCATCATCTTGTTCACTCCTAGATCTCCAGGGTGAACCATGGTAAAGCAGACCTATGGGGAATATTTTCCAGTTGTAAATAATTTGGTAGAGGGCCTTGTACCCTGCCTCAGTGCTGACACACTCTAGGCACTCCGTGAATAAACATTGATTGAATGAATACATGAATAAATTGTAACTAATGACTTTAGAGCCAGGAAGTTCTTCAGGGTACTCTGAGAACTCACATTTAATCATCAGCTGTACAGGAGTTTAGAAAAGTGTGAGCTCAAAAAACTAGCATCTAGGTATTTCCAGCACTGTCCCTCCTGAGCCCTGACCTGTTACTCCATCCCCGCCCCGTCACAGGTGGGTTTCCTGGGCTCTGGTTGCTGTAGAAGGATGATCAAGCCTTAGCATCTGACAGACCTGGGCTCAAACCTGGGCTCTGACACCCATTAACTGTTTGACCTTAGGCAAACATCTTTTGGAGACTCACTTTTTCTCATTAGTAGAATGAAGCAGCAATTTTATCTAACTCTTGGGCTTACAGGTTGCCTGAGACAATGCAGGTAAAGAGTGCCTGGCGCCTGGTAGAAAGATCACAGTAATGGTTACTGTGACATCACCATGACAGTAGATCCCTGGATCACTCTTTTTTTTTTTTAACTGTACTTTAAGCTCTGGGGTACATGTGAACATCCCACAGCGTTGTTACATAGGTACATACATGCCATGGTAATTTGCAGTCTCGGTTCCACCCCCACACCCCGTCACCTACATCAGGCATTTCTCCCAGTGTTTTCCCTCCCCATCCTTCCCACCCCTCGCTGTCCCTCTCCTAGCTCCCCACCCCCAACCTACCCCAGTGTGTGATGCTCCCCTCCCTATGCCCACATGTTCTCATTGTTCAATACTCGCTTATGAGAACATGCAGTGTTTGGTTTTCTGTTCTTGCGTCAGTTTGCTGAGAATGATGCTCTTTTCTGTCCACTCCCAACCTGGCATCCAGCCAGGTTCTCCTGGCTGCAATATAGACCTTACCTTTTCCCATTTTGCCAAGGCCAGAATTTTACTTGTGGAACTTCACAAGTGCACAAGAAAGATTGATAAATGCTTCTAGTGACTCAAAACACTGATTTTCTTTTTTTTTTTTCCCCATTTATTT
>NW_016107432.1:9969126-9998085 GCF_001604975.1 Cebus imitator
ATGGTTTCCAGGTTCATCCATGTCCCTACGAAGGACCCAAACTCATCGTTTTTGATGGCTGCATAATATTCCATGGTGTATATGTGCCACATTTTCCCTATCCAGTCTATCATCGATGGGCATTTGGGTTGGTTCCAGGTCTTTGCTATTAAAACACTGATTTTCTTTTAAAAATTCAGGAAATAAACATTCACCTGCCATAAGCTGGATTGGCTGGCTTGTCTTACCTAACATACAGTCCTAAAACACTTCTATTTCATCATACTTGTCTCAGGATCCTTAATAATACTGATTTATTATTGACAGTTTGGCTTATTACTTATTATATATCTGTGATCCAGGATAGGGGAATGCAGTGTTGGGTTAGACAGACAATAAGTAGTTAAATATTTGGAACACCAGAAGGTTATCAATGCCCTACAGCCAAAGAGCAATGGGATTATCCCTGTAATTGAGTGTAGTCGCCTTTATTGGCTCTTGGCAGTGAGAGAGTATGTATGATGGGGAGCTGTGGGACTTTTTAGTGAGAGGTTAGGAGGTAAAAAAATGACTTGGAGTTGTGTTGGGTGATTTGGGGGAGGATTCAAGGAAGTGGTTCTTTGTTCCAAATTGGATGCTTCCAGGAAGCAGAGGTCATTCTGCATCTGGGTATCTGTATTAGTTTCCTACTGCTGCCATAATGGATCATCATAAACCTAGTAGCTTAAAACAGCAAAAAATTATCTTAAATTCTGGAGGAAGAAGTCCAAAATCAGTTTTATTGGGTTAAAAGTGAATGTGTCAGCAGGTCTGGTTCCTCTCCCCTGGAGGCTCCAGGGGAAAGCCTATCTTCTTGCCATTCCCAGCTCTGGATGTTACCTGCATTCCTTGGCTTGTGGCATCTTCCTTAATCTTCAAAGCCAGCAGCATGGTGTTATCATATCCCCTTCACTGACTCCAATCAAACTGTCTTCCTCTTATAAGAACCATTGTGATTACATTGGGCCCACCTGGGTATTTCAGAATAATCTCCCCTTCTAAAAATCTTCAACTTGGTCACATCTGCAAATCCCCTTTTGCCATATAAAGTGACATATTCACAAGTTCTTGGGATTAGGATGTGAACGTCTTCAGAGGGGCACTCTTCTGCCTGTCACAGTACCTCAATAATTCTCGTCTAGAAGGCAAGGCAAACAGAGCAAGGCCAAATCTGTCACTGGTGAAGCAGCAGCGGTCACTCCTATTAGCAGAATGTCAGGATGTTTGATCACTGCTGTGTTTTGGACAATGCCCATGTTTTTGTCTATGTTCAAACATAGTTAGTTATGGAGTGGCCTTGTTTTTGTCTTGATCCATCATGGACACAGAGGAGATCTTGTCTGATCTTGTTCTGTGAAATTATTTACGTTCAGCAGAACACCCCAGCCTAGCTGAGGGTTTCGGGCAAGCTCTTGGCTGTCAGGGACTGCTTTTTCTTTGTCATGATCATAAATTCTATGAAAAACAGTAGGACAGTTTGAGGGGGATAGGGCATACTGTGGTGGAGTGTTCTCTTATTTTACAGGCACAATCAGGAAAGGCCTCACTGGTGAAGTTGAAATTTGCAGGATATGAAGAGGCTACATGATTATCTGGAGGAGAAAGAATTTCAGGTAGAGAGATCATAAGGTAGAAAGTCCTGAGATGCCACGTGTGTGTGTGTGTGTGTGTGTGTGTGTGTGTGTGTGTAGAACTTCCTACTTTCTGGCATTATAATATGCTTCAGGCTGGTCTTTTTTATTTTCTGCCCTAGCCCTAGAATCATCCATTTCTTTAAGGAACCCTGGTTCCTTTTATTGGAGAATGGTATTTGAAAGGTACAGGGTACAGATGCCAGGTTTTCCCTTATTGCTAGTAGGATGCTATTGTTTCTAATTTAAGAGTTCTATTTTGGTAATATTAAGTTAAACCTCCTTTGACATGCAAGTAAATATATATACACAAGTGGCTGTTCTGTAGAGAGGGCTGGAGCTCAGGGAGGGGTCTGGGCTGAAGATAAACATTTGGGAGTCATCATAATGAAAATGTCAATAAAGTCATAATATTGGATAAAATATTATAGTAATTAGAAACCAAGCATCAATTGCAAGATGAAGAGTGGGTGAAGAAGGTTCAGGAGTGGGCAGTGAGATAAGGAGAGTGGATTCCAGAAGCCAAGTGAGGAAAGATTTTCAGGAAAGAGAGAGGGATCATCCGTGTCTACGATCAAGTGAAGCGATAACTGACACTTGATCCGTGGATTTTGTCATGGGAACATCCTTGGCAATCCAACCAGGGCTCTTTTAGGGAAGTAGTGGAGATAAAAGCCTGACAGCTTCAAATGAGAATGGGTAGAGAGGATCTGGGGACATGGACTTTCAATAACTTTTATTTGGAGAAGTTTTGTTCTAAAAAAGAGCAAAGAAATGGGGTGGTATCTGGAGAGGCATATGGATCAAGAGATGGATTTTTAATTTATATATATATATAAACTAAAAAATACATACATTTTTTAAACAGGAGCTGTTTCAGTGTGTTTTATTCTTATGAAAGTAATCCAGTGGAGAATTAAAAAAACCTGATGTTTCAGTAAAAAGAGTTGACAATAATTACAATGTGTTTTAAGATGTTCATATTTGCCTTCACTCTGGTGAGTGCTTTATATGAATCATCTCATTAAATACCCTGACAAACTCTGCAAGGCAAGCATTATCCCATTTTAAATATTAGATAACCGAGGCCCAGAGAGGTAAAACAACGTAGCCAAGGTGAAAAGAACCAAGATTCAAATCTAGATTGTTCCGACACCAGTGTCCATGGTCTTAGCCTACGTGCTTTTCAAAAAAATCTTTGGGGAATTCTCTTTTCGCTTTCCTTCATTTGCTTCTTTCCTGTTCAAGAAAAGGTCTTTAGGACAATGAATATAGCATTGGGTGATAACCCTTTCTTTGGCTGAGCTTTGGGGCCCTGCATTTCTCCAGAGCCACCCTAACAAGGCAGTGGTGTCTGATGACTTTGAAGTGTTCCACATATTCCCCCTCTTCCAATGAGGGGCCCAAGATCTTCTTATCTGTCTCTTTCTTTCTCCTTCCCATGTGTCCTCTCTCCATTCACCTATCCCGGAAATATATTAAGCACCTGATATGTGCGAGATGCTGGGGATATAATGGAAGATAAAATAGACAAAGTGCATGCTTGCCCTCATGAAACTTACCATCTCCATGTTGAGTATGTTTGCACAAATGTGGCTAATTCCTTGATGGGAAGTAACAGTGACCTTTTACCATTCTCTGGTCTCAGGCAGGTAATATAAGGAAGGAAAGAGGTTGGGTGTAGCACAATAGAGTTAGGTGGGATCTGTGGCCACCTGGAAAATACATGGCCCACCCATAGGGGACAATCATCTCTCAAATCGAGCTGACTGTGGTCCTGAGCCTAGTGTTGCCAGGTATTTACATTTTGTCATAAGAAGATGGAGACTAACACTTTCATGTGAGAGCTCCCAATTTTAAGATTTGGGCAATATATTTTAATAAATCTTCTGCCTGCCTGCTGTTCCACACTTCCCCTTCTACGGGTCTGATCCAATCTGTGGGCTGTCGGTGTACAGTTTCTGCTGTATAGCACTTCACTGATTAGATAAAGCGTGACAGTTCCCATTTAATATCTTGTTGGTTTTTGGTCTGTTAAACAAATTCAAGATTGGAATTTTAGTCCTAATATTACCCCTTAAAAATAATTTCTCTGAAATATGCCTTTTGCCTAGAAAGATTACTAATGCGTGCATAATGAATGTATGCATACACATACATTCAGCTATGTGAATGCTCCTTTCATTTTTAAAGCCATCTTGCTATGAAAACTGAAAGGAATTTATTATAGGAAACTCCTTCGGTATTTTGGAGTCTACTTTTACATGAACAGTAGAGGCAAAGGAATAGGAAACACAACACAGAAATTTGGGACTGGGAAACAGACAGTGTTTCATGTCTAGGTCACTGAATTGAATCCAGCCCAAGGCAAAACTGTCTAAAACATGTGAGCATCCACAGCTGCTCAGCAGACCATGTGCAAGGGGCTCAGGATCTCAATTTGCTTTTCATCATTTGGTTTTCTATACCATGTTGTGGCTGCGCTTAGGTGCTGCCCTTCATAACAATTATGCAAATACTGCTAGCATTGTCATCCCTGTTTAATGGATGTAGAGAGTGAGGCAGAGAGAGAGGAGGGTAGGCTATTTTGGAAGGCCTGAAAAGAAGCCAAGATTCAAGTCGTCATCTTGAGTTTAGATTCTTTTTCTACCATGTGTAACATAGTGTTTCTTAAATACCAGGTGTTCTTATGCTGCTGGAATGGCTTTTACTATATCTTTGTATCACCTGTACTCTTATTTACATAATTTTAAAAAATGGACCCACATTTTCACTTAAATAATGCATTTTATAAGAAAAATGGTCGGATGCTCATGCCTGTAGTCTCAGTACTTTGGAAGGCTGAGGCAGGTGGATCACTTGAGGTCAGGAGTTCGAGACCAGCCTGGCCAACATGGCAAAAACCTGTCTCTACTAAAAATACAAAAATAAGCTAGGCATGGTGGTGTATATCTGCAGTTCCAGCTACTTGGGAGGCTGAAGCACGAGAATCACTTAAACCCAGGAGGTAGAGGTTGCACAGTGAGCTGAGATCATGCCACTCCACTTCAGCCTGGGTGACAGAGCGAGACTCTGTCTCAAAAAAAAAAGAAAGGAAAAAGAAAATTGATCTCATTACCATTAATCAAAAACCAATATTACTTGCCATAAACAGAAGGTAACAAAAAGGTATGATAATGTCACATCATTATTATCACTTTATCAACGTTTATCTATGTGTTAATTACACTTGTCTTACAGGTCATTAACAGAATACATTAGGCTAAATCCTTCTGTAAGGAAAGAAGTTTATGCCCAGCTCTGGATTATCGGTAGGTGGTAGGTCAGATTTAGCATTCTCCTATGTCTTTTTCTGGGGAGCTGTTACTTCATTAATTCATTCATTGACTCAATATTGATTAAATCTCTATTCTGAGCCTGGCAAATTTCCCCATCCCTGTGTTTCCTTCTAAGTAAGATTATTTCTGTGGGCCACGAATGCTGGGGTGTTCTGGCCTAGGTTTTTGTTGTGCTTCTTTGGCTGCAAACTGGGCTGATGTGTAGCTAGGACACACCAGCATAGTCCCACCAGATCTGTGGCTGACACCTGTTCTCATTGCTCAGTGCATTTGGTTCACATGGAATGGTTTTTCAAGATTTTGAACGTCCCCCTTAGTGGCAGGCAATAGAAACAGATTCAAATGAGTTTAAGCACAGGGGAATTCAATGGGAGGAGCGGAGAGTTCACAGATTTTTTTTTTTTGAAGGCTGAAGAACCAGGCTGGGGACAGGGCAGAACCAAGGCCAATCTGGAGAACAACAGTACTGGAGTCCCCAGCTGATTAGAACATGGATGCTGGTTAGGAATGGACCCCACCTGGGTCAGTTTCTTTGGCCTTCTGCTCATATATAAAATTCTAGGGAAGGAGGGTCTGAGTGCTGAAGGCTATGGGCTCAAGGACACACCATGAGTGGCAAAGGATATCTCTCTGGTATCCCAGAGAGAAGAAGCACATTCCCAAAGGAAGTGGGAGTGTTTTTATAAGAGAGAAGCAGGTGCTGAGTGATTAAAAGGCAACACGTATTCAAATACATTGCCTTTTCAGATATGGGGGAGAAAAACATTGGTCCCTTGCTAATCAGCAGAGTAATTGTGGGGTGGGAAGATGAGTTTTGCCATAAATAATTATTGCAAAGTGTTAGATGTATTTATGCTCAAACCATTTATGAGAAAGAAATGTCTTTTCCTCTCAATTATTACATGTGTCCATATTACACGATTATACTAACTAGGCTTGTATATTTAATGAGAAGGATCATTGTATCTGGAATGATTTTGCCTTTGTTCAACTCTGAGCTTAGTATAGGAAACACACACACACACACACACACACACACACACACGCACAAAGACAGAGATGAGAGATTTAATTAACAGGATATTTTTCTCTGAGTCTAAGCCCTCTCATGTAGTAACTTGTGAGATCTTTGGTGAGATACTTTCTAGGAGTCTTTTCTGATGTCAGAGACCATACAAACTTCCCAGTATCTGTCTTGGGTTGGTGGTTACACAGGATTGATGTTCGAAGGCAGAAAGTGACTTTGTAGAGGCCTCCTCAATTCATAAGCAGTCTTACTGATGCCCAACAGTGAGCCAACTTCTGGTGAAAACTCCTTAATTTGTAAATTTTGTGGAGAAAAATATTTCAGTTTATTTTTTTTAGCATCAAATAGATCAAATCCCAGATGTGTGACTGAATTTTTGACTCAGGTGTTTTGACATTTGGGGTACTAGCCCAACACCCCCTCCCCAGAGATGTAGTTTGCTGGGCCGTTGGGGCTGCTTTATTTACTGTGGCTAGACCAGGAGAAATGACATGTACAACTTTGATCGAGGCAGAGACCAAATAGTCAAGCCAGAAATAGTTTGAAAATGGATTTTTCTAGAGAAAAGTAATCTAATGGATCAGCGATCTCCCAACTTTTGGCCTCACTGAACACACACACACACACACACACACACACACACACACACACCCACCCACACACCAAACAAAAACCAGAACAAGACAATAGGTTCATCAAACAATACTTACCCTGACTATGTGCAAATACACTATGCATTTTTATTTTATTATTTCCTTCTTTATTTTTTTTTTCCATTTATTTATTTTATTGCATTTTAGGTTTGGGGGTACATGTGAAGAACATGCAAAATTGTTGCATAGGTACACACGTGGCAGTGTGATTTGCTGCCTTCCTCCCCATCACCTACATCTGTCATCTCTCCCCTTGCTATCTCTCCCCAACTCCCCACCCCCCACCGTCCTTCCCCTATTTCCCCCCAACTGACCCCAGTGTGTAGTGCTCCCCTCCCTCTGTCCATGCGTTCTCATTGTTCAACACCCGCCTATGAGTGAGAACATGCGGTGTTTGATCTTCTGCTCTTCTGTCAGTTAAAGTGCTGGTCACAGCCCTTTAGTGTTGATTTTGCGTAGGCCCACCATTTTAAAAACACTGATATAGATGGTCTAATTTTAAAGCCAGCACCACCTGCCCCTATTTGCAATTAATGGAGCTGTCCTCAGTGCTGATTTCTGCCCACAAAATTGACTTGGTACATACAAAGAAAAAATCCTAAGGCCTTTTGAGAAAGATACACTTTTATGCTTAGGTTTTTCCTTTGCCCATCCTAGATTGTATTATCTGTCTACAGTGCTGGATGTAACAATGCAGAAGTGTGTGTGACTGTGTGATGTGCAGTCAGCCACTGTCCCATGCACTTTGCATGGTATCTCTTTTAATTCTTATGATAACCTCATTCATAAGAGGTAGGCACCGTTCTCATCCTCATTTTCCAGATAAGTAATCCGATGCTCAAGGAGATTGTATAACTTGCTTGAGATTGCACAGTTACGCAGAGTAGAGTGGAGACTTCAATCCAGACCTCTTCTGACTTTAAACATTTTTAGTAAAATAGTCTCCTTCAGATGTGTAGGTATGCAGGCTGAATAATTTAGATCGATACCAGTGCAGTATTTGCTTGTGACAGAAGGTCTTAGTTTTCTGCTCAGATAACAGTACTCACCCCAGGGCCCAGAGCTGCTGGTGGATTGTCACAGGGCACAACTGCACGTGATGCTCAGTGTGGGTGACTGGCCAACACTGATGACTGAGGCTTCCTGATGGCCAAAAACACATTCCTCTGAACTGAAAACACCCTGCCATCTGGAGAAATGCTTCCCTTATGTTTTGGAGGATTGCTAAACACAGCAGACCCTCCATAACAGCAATGTACCTTCCACATGTCTATATGTTGATTTAGAGCAAATTCAGCCAACTAGAACACAGCCAATTCAGGAAAGCAGGAAGAGAGCACACATGCTCAAAGATCATCTATATTTGCAACCCCCATAAATAGACTCTTTAGCTTAAACTAGAAAGTTTAATATATCTACTTAAATGGTCAGTATTACACCAGTGCCAGCTTCCTCAAGGTCAGCGGGGCATTGCAATATTTTACAATCTAGACAACTGACATGAACCAAATGTCTCCCTTCTTCTCTTATAATAACGTGTTTACTTCTTCTCATCCTCCATCTGACATTTATGGAGTACCTGGTCAGATGAGTGAAGAAAAATAAGTCAAGGCTCATCTGCTATTGAAGCTGATGTAATCTCCTCCCTTCCAGAACTGCTTAGTGTGGAGCTTTGTGTATTGCCTGAGGCTTTACCTTTCTCTTTCTGTTCTTTTCTTCTCTTTCTGCAAACTCCTCTTTGCTCTCCTCAGGGATAAACACAAATTAATGTGTGTATTGAAGGCCAGCATCCAGTGACATCAGGATTTTAAGGAAGCCAGTTTTCTTTGTGTAGAAATGAGAGGCTCAGCTCCCCATGATTCCTTGACTTCTAATCAAACATGCTAATTAGAACCCCATAAACAAGCCAAGGCTCAGAAGAGGGTGGTTTCAAACAGGGTAAGTGTGGAAAGCTCTTCTGAATTCCACTCATTAAGTGTGGGTTAATACTTCTTACCGTTTTTTCCTTATCAAAAAATACTATTCTGCTCTTTCAACCTGCATTCTCTTAGCTACTATACAAGATAACAATCTATACTTTTTTTTCCTGAGGCTATTTTACCAACAACTTTATCATGGTTGACAAGTAACACATAATTTTGGCGTTTGGTTAATTGATACTCTATAAGGGTAGGTATTGATATCTATTTTGATCACTCATTAATGAAAAAATGATATGGGTAAGTAGCCAAGTGATATGGGTAAGTATTCTTAGGGCAAATATTTTCAATAAATTCCAGATTCATCTAGAAACCTTTCATTGTTCCTGGGTGGTATATGATGGGACATTCTCAAGAGAAAATCCTTATGAAAACTCTGAGAGTCAACAAACATCTTTGAACTTGGGACAAAGTTCACATCAGCCAGTTAGTTGACCACAACCATTTTTTCTGATAGTGCCTTTATGCTTGTTCTGAGATGTGATCACAGAGCTATAAAGAAGTGAGAAAGTTGAACCTTAGAGAGACTTGTGAAATATTACAGCAAGATAATTTTTGGGACATTTGGACAAAATATACCTTTTTTCAGTTACATAGAAGATTATTAGAGCCTTGTTCCTGTATCCGGTAAATATTGTCAATAGCATGCGCTAGGATTCTACAATGAAGACCTTTCTCTCATCTCTCTATTGGCTTAAGAACCCAAAATGCCCTAAGATTCTTGGAATCTAGAGCTAGAAAGAAATTTTGATATCACTGTATACAAATTGCTGTGTTTCACAAATGAGTCTTGTGCTAATAAATTCCTTCATTTATTCATTAATTCAACATCTGTATCTTGACGATCTCCTAGATGCCAGGCACTGAACTCATGGACTGCAATATCACAACTAAAAAGCCTCTTCTAACTACACTCTTTGCTCTTATGTAGTTTGCATTCTGACAGAATGACACAGAAGAGAAAACCAGTCAATAAACAAATGAGTAACATAGTTTCAGGTGGTGGTGAGTACAGTGGAGAAGATAAAGCGAGGGATGGACGCAGCAAGAAGGGAACCCGCCTCGGCAGGGAGTGATATCTGAGTTGAGCTCTGAATGACAAGAAGGAGCCAGCCCTAGAGAGTTCAAGGTGAAGGGTTTTCTGGCTGCTTCTCTGGCAAATACCACAAGGTGGGAATAAGTTGCTAAATTCAAAAAAGAAGGCTGGTGTGCCTGGATCACAGTGAGGAATGGGGAGGAGAGTAACACAGCGGCTGTGTCATGTATGGGCAGTGGTTGTGTCAGGTATAGCTCTGTAAGTCAGAGCAAGTGTTTTGGGTTTCATTCTTTGTACAATAGGAAACCACTGGAAAGCTTTAAGCAGGGAAGTAAAGTGATATATTTATTTTTAAAAGATTACTCTCCTGTCCAAGGAGAAACTAGTCCATTGGCATGGGCATGGGAGAAGCTGGGAGTATAGGTAAGAGGCTATGCTATGATCTAAAAGAGAGACAAATCCTCAGTTGTATAGCGACTCACTGACAGATCCTAGAGTAAAA
The DNA here is from genome assembly GCF_001604975.1 of Cebus imitator. Taxonomy (NCBI): domain Eukaryota; kingdom Metazoa; phylum Chordata; class Mammalia; order Primates; family Cebidae; genus Cebus; species Cebus imitator. The sequence continues at coordinate 9,979,311 of NW_016107432.1, forward strand.
ATTCATGTTTCTTCCAACAACAAATGAATTCAGTACAGTTTAAAAATATACAAATAGAAGAGTAGTTGGTATTTACTAAGTGCTTAGTGTTTGCCAGATCCTTCATAGGCATCACTTTAATTGATTGCTTTATAAGCACCATTTTATTTAATATCTGTCATAATTATCTGGGGTGCATCCTATTCTTTCTATTTTACAGATGAGGAAGCTGAAGGTTCAATAATTTCAGTATGTTTTCCATGTTTACACAGATAGCAAGTGACAGAGTGGTAGGGTGAGGACTAGAACCTAGCCTGGTCCAACTCCCAGAACCCATAAGCCTCAAAGACCAGTCTCACTGCTTGTAGTGAGGGGCAGATAGTAGAGTGGTCATGCAGGTGGGTACTGGGGACAGAAAGCCTGCATTCAAATCCCAGCTGTCCTGCTTATGAACTCTGTGACCTTGGGTGAATTACTTCATTAGCTTCTCGTTGTCTTTATTTCCTTATCTATAAACTAGGAAGATGAAGAAGAATAGATTGTGCTTCATAGACTTACTGATGTAACATATGCACAGAGTTTAGAATGGTGTTTGGCACATAGGAAGCATTTAGCAAATACTGTCATTGTTATTTAGTCATACCATGTGAATGTGAGCCACATTTTAGGCTATCATACAAAGAAGTCCCCTCCCTTTGTCTTCTGGGTAACTGAAACACTCAGCCCAGGGCAGGGGCTCAAGAGACGTTTGTTTGAAGTTATTGTTTTCTTGAAGCCAGATGAACTTCTTACTCATTTGGATTCCAGGGGAGCTGGGAGGAAGTACATAAGTGATCCATCTCTGCTAGAGTTCCCTAGTTTTGAGTGTGTCCCCCTTGGAAGCTCTGCTTTGGCTATGGAGCAAGTGAGTATCTGCCACAGTTTCATCATCAGAACAACAGCAGGGGAAAGAGACCATCTGGGATGAAGTGAGTCCTGGGGAAATGAGCGTCATGTCAGGTGGTGGTTAGGGAAATTGTTTGGAGAGGTCCCTCCTCAGGCATAAAAACAAAGAGAAAAATGCTTAGGATATTTAGGGGCTTTCATTTTCAGGTAACATTTCAAAGAGAGCCAGACACTCGATTCAAAACCAAGACAAAGATCCAATGACCTGACGAGATTCTAGAACTTTTGTAATGTGGCTGCAATATTTGCCCTATTGCATCCTCTCCCCTCCCCATGTTCTCATGGTGATTAGTATTATAATAAAACTCGGGAAAGACGTATGACCTCTGAGCTTTGCCTTTGCAAAGGATGGAAAAATGGGGAAGCTGGGTCCCATGTCGCTGCCACAGTTTATAGAATGGACATGGCAGCAGCACCTGAAAGAAACAAAAACCTTGATTCTCTGGATCCCTGGGGAAAAGAAAAAGGAAAGTGGGGGGTGGGGAGTTTCATTGAACTTTGGGCTAATAAGTAGCTTTGGCAGTGAGTAGGCACAAGTCCTCATAGGTTCCTTGGTATATGACCACCAGCCGCTCACCCTCTTCCAGCCTCTGCTGGTCACCAAAACCCGTCCATTATTTCAAGTGGCTGTCGGCGTCTGTGCTCTTACACATAATGGTCAGCAGGGGGCAGTGTAGCCAACATATTACTTGTGAGTGAGGGGCTGACTGCTTTTCACACGAGGGTCTGGGGGAAAAGTTTATGCAGCGTAAAACTGAGCCTAACTGTGCAGGCTATGAGTAGAAGGCTCTGCCTTTTCCCTTTCTTGCCTCCAGGATTCTACTCTTCCCTCTTTCACTCTTGTCTCTTCCTCTTTTTTGCTTCCTTGCTCCCTTGACTCAGCCGCCTACCTTTAATCTTCGCAAAGTGTTCTCACACCCACTGCCTTCTTGGGTCCTCCTGGATATTCTATGAGAGATGGGGTCAGGTTAAATATCGAACATGTTGCAGAGACAGAGACCTAGAGAGGCGCCTGGTCCCTAGCCCCTGTTCTTTCTTCTGATACACTTATAGGATGTGAAAGCCAAAAGCCCAGGTGTCCATTGTTTTTCATTGCAGAGAAGGATGTTCTACCCCTGGGGGCACTGCACACACACGTTGGAATTAGAGCAAGAGCTGCCAAGGTAATAAATTGAGATGGGGCTTGTTCAGAGGCACAGACTCTGGGGTACTGTCAATTTCCTCAGGCGCTCCATGGAAAGAATACAAAGTCAAAGGACTATCTGTATCCCTTTGAACACACACTTGGGAGAAGGTGAGAAGAGATCATTTATTTGTGCTTGTTAAGAAAAGACATCACCAGTGCTCCCGGCTCAGGGCTCAATTGGCTAGACTGAGCCAGTGAAAGCTAAGACTATATCCTCTGTACGGGAGTGTGAGACTGTGAGCGCATTTCTCCATCTCTTTAAACCTCAGTTTCCTCTCATATGAGGGGTGATTGCAACGGTGTTGATCTCACAGAGCAGTTTTGGTGGAGTTCCCACACATACTCTGCATTCAATCAATATTGCTGTTAGTATCAAAATAAGAGATTGACTGTTTTCATAGCTACTCTGTGTGAAAGATTGATCATATTGATGGCCTTGGTTAATGCCTGCTCGTAGCTACGTTTGCTATGGGACCTGCTAGTTTCTGCCCACTCTGAGTCCAGGCTGGACTTGGGTCTTGCTTTGGTCAACGAAATGCCAAAGTGACTTTGGCCAAAGTGAGTCTGTGTTAGCTTCAAGCCCGATCTCCAAGGTCCTTGAACTCTTCTGTTCTCCCTTGCTTGCTCTTGAAACATTGCCACCACTGTATGGAAAAGCCCTAGCTAGCCTAGTGGAGGATGAGAATGACACGGAGCAGAGTGAGTCCAGTTTCCCAACTGAGGTTATTACCGGGCCGGGCTCAGACAGTGGACTTCCAATCATGTGGGAGAGTCCAGCTAATATCAGCAGAACTGCCTACCTGACCACAGCTGACCCCAGGTACACGAGCAGGCCCACCTGCCACCAGAACTTCTCAGCTGACCTATACTGACTTCTGAACAATCATACATACTTATTGTTTGACAACACTTAGTTCTGGGAGAGTCTGTTTCACAGCAATAGCTAATGACACAGTACTTAAAGTTTTCCATAGCTTCATTGAAGGAGGGGGGAAATGCTGGGTAGGACTATCTGAAAAGTGACCAACGTACTAGCTGTATTGCTAAATACTTAAGTCAGTAGTGATATTTTTAAAGTCTCAGGTTTGATGGTAGGTAAATGATGATTCCGAGTAAACACTGGAATAAGACAGACCTGATTCCAAATGCTTGCTCCACCTTTGGCCAAATTTTGGAACTGCTGTATAACTCGATCTCCTCTTCTGCAAAGCAGGATAATAATAGCTGTTGGAAAGAATTGTGTGGGAATAACGTGGGATAAAATATGTAGCGTGTGTAGCATGGTGCCTGGCTCACAGTGACCACTCTGTAAATATTAAGCATTTTTATTAATAGTGATGAATTAAATCTTCAAAAAACATCTTATACACCACCATGTGTTTGCTACAGATCCAGTTGGTAATCCAGGACAGAATTTTGCAATTAATACATTTAAAGCTTTGGAAAATGAAGAATTGTAATTACATATATATTGTATTTGTATGTATATATATTCCTTCTTTCTTTAATTAAAAAAGTAACATATATATGTCGCTATACATATTTTCCAACAAATATATATACATATTTCCTCCTTTCTTTAATTAAAAAAGGAACATGTACTATATACCTTAATCCCAAATTTCTCCTAGGGCAAAAATGCCAATTCAAAAAAATTTGAATTGTGAGTTATGACTTATAATTATGAAAATTGAATTCCACTGCATTGAGGTCAACTTTATTTTCTTAGAAAAGAAACATGCACACTGTGCTCTTGTATTAGACTAGAGCATAAATGTCTTTGGGTTGCGAGTGGTAATGATTTACCTTATATTTTTTTGAACAAGAAAGCAGAGCAATTATCCACAACGTCTCAGGTGAGAAAAAGATCTAACTTGGTAGCTCTTGTATAAAGGTATAACTCATCAGGAGACCTCAAAAAGAAGCTAGACTTAGGTTTAATTGAAATTCAGAGTGACACTTCAAGGGTCACTTCCTTACCAGCTTTCAGATTGTACATGGTGTTTATTCCTAATGGAGAGGGGAAACTGGGGAGCAGGTAGGAGTCACGGGGAAATTTTCCCAGTTTGCAGAGGAGTGCTGTGTCAACTCCTTGTTCCTGGATAGAATTATGCTGTGTGAGCACTCACTGATTTTGTTGATTCTCAGTTAATTTTAAAAAACAGTAAAAAAAACTTGACCCTCTCCCCAGACACTGGCTCTTGCCCCTTTTTGTCTTACGTTGGTCCTGTCTTTGGAGTATCTGGCGTTAGCTACACACTGTGGATGTTGCACAGAAGATCAACGGCTTTATGATCCACAGACCTAGGTTGCAGATCCTATTTTAGAGGAAGTCACAAGTTTCTCAAGTCCCGACACCCCGAGGTGGCTCTTTCCAGACCCCTCTCATGCAGATCAGATGTAGGCTTTTCATCCCTGTCTAGTGCACTTGTGCGTTCTTCCGGGGATTACAGTGAGTGAGCAAGAAAAGCACTGGACATTGTCTCAAAAGCTTCTGCTATGCTTTGTCTGCCAGAGATACTGACTCCCCAGTGGGTTACAGAGCAAATCTGCAATCACACGGAGGTTTCTGTGCTAGGCCACCGTGACTCACTGCTGGTGATCTGAGGTTCCTAGGCCCCACCTTTCCCCAGTCTGCGTGCCTCCAAGCTACAGGGTGGTTGAGGCCAGATTGCAGTGGCATTGGGATGGATGGCAGACAGCTGGTGGGCACCCAGTATTCAGCAGTGAGACCACCCCAGCTGTTCATGGTGAGCACCTTCCAGATTGGTTGGTATTTGAACATTATTGGTTGTTAAATGTTAATATTAATTCATCTACAGCTTTGGAAAAAAGAATTATAATTACATATATATATATTCTCTTTTTCTTTAGTTAAAAAAGTATCATATGCTATACATCTTAATCTCTCCTAGGACAAAATTGCCGATTGAAAAAAATGGAAATATCACCCCTGGTTGCAAGTGACAGAAACCCAGTTTTTATTGTACCTCTCCAAATCCAGGGAAGGAACCACAACCATCCTCCTTGTCTCTCTCTCTGTCTCTGTCTCTCTCTCTCTCTCTCTTTGTCTCTGCCTCACTCTCTCTCTCTGTTTCTATGCCTCTCTCTCTTGCTCATATCCAGCCATCTCTACTTATCTTTGAACACAGCAGAAGATTGCTGTCCCAAAGCTCCCAATTAGTTCATTTCAAACCTCTAGCAAAAATCAACCAGGGTCTCTGAATTGCAATTCACAATTCCTGGGGGAGAGAATCTAATTGGCCTAGTTTGGATCAAGTGTCCATCTCTGGTCCAGTCAGCTGTGGCTGGGGGCAGAGGGGGGTCACAGTCACAGAACACAAGCACACCATTTAGCCTGTCCCGGGGAGTGATGGGGCGGGCAGTTGTCTGAGAAGGGCATGGCGGTAGGCAGCTTCTGAAATGCCTCCCAGGTGATCCTGACCTCCTGGTATTCATAACTCTGTGTAATGCCCACCCCTGGAGTAAGGGCTGGACCTGGACTCACTTCTAATGAATCAACTCTGCCTAAAGTGAGGAGCTATCACTTCCGAAAGACCATGACTTCCATTTTGTACAAACTTTTTATCTCTGGTTCTTGTTTGCATGCTCTGAGAAAGCTGCTGCTTGTGCCCTGGGGAGAGGTCCATGTGGCAAGGGACACAGAGGGTGGCCACTGGCCTAGTGTCAGCAAGGGACTAAATCCTGCCAACAATCGGGGAGAGAGACTGGGAGTGGACCCTTCCCCAGTTCAGCCTTGAGATGACCGCAGCCTTGCCTGTCACCTTGATGGCAGCCTCATGAAAGACCATGAGGTAGAGGCACCCTGCTAAGCCATGCACAGATTCCCGACCCACAGAATCTGCAAGATGACAGATGTTGTTTTAAGCCACTAAGTTTTACTCCACCATTCCAGAAATCCTGCCCCTAAGCTACTAAATGTTGGGGCAATTTGTTATGCAGCAACAGATAACAGGTATTTCATGATTGGAGAGACTCTGAGGTCAGATGCCCGTGTCTTGTCCTTGCTTCACCATGTACCAGCTGTGATCTTGTGCAAGTCATGGAGCCTATTCAAGCCACATTCTCTTCTGTAAAATAGAGATAATAGGCCAGGCGCAGTGGCTCATGCCTGTAATCCCAGCACTTTGGGAGCCTGAGGCAGGCGGATCACCTGAGGTCAGGAGTTCAAGACCAGCCTGACCAACATGGAGAAACCCTGTCTCTACTAAAAATACAAAATTAGCTGGACGTGATGGTGCATGCCTGCAATTCCAGCTACTCAGGAGGCTGAAGCGGGAGAATTGCTTGAACCCGGGAGGCGGAGGTTGCAGTGAGCTGAACTCGTGCCACTGCACTCCAGCCTGGGCTATAAGAGTGCAACTCTGTCTCAAAAAAAAAAAAAAAAAAGAGATAATAACAATATGGTTGCTGTGAGGACTAAATGAGCAAACCCAGGGCTTCCACTTAGCTTAGGTATATTAATATTAACTACAAAAATTAACAATATCAATAAAGTTTAGCTATTGTTAGTGAGATGTCACAGCTCTCCTTACCCTACACGTTTGGGTCACTGGTGCCTCAGTTCTGTCTTCAAAGAAATCCGGAGAATTTTATGCTCCTTACAGAAATGATATGGAAAGGAGCATAAAATATCCAAAAATATTGAAGCAAATGGCTATTTAACTACTAAATGTAGAGAACTATTTTCATTTTGCTAGTTTTGGTCATACAGCAAAGAACAATCGCATATCATGGAGAAGAAAAATGAAAATGGAACGAGTGCTCTCAGATTTGAAATATAAAAAAGCAATTTGAGTTGATACAATAAAATTTGTTTTTGTAGTTTCCTCCCACAGCAAGGCATCCAAAACCTTCTGCAGCCAATTATTCTGTGCATGGAAGTGCCAGGGCGCTGTGCAGGTGGCTGTCCACCACAGAGCTGAGCCTGGCACACAGGGAGCATCACGGGCACTTTCAAGGTTTCTGCCTTCTGAGGCCAAAGCCCATGATGTCAAGGGTTTGATGGGATTTGCTTATTAATTCCAAGCACAAATGCTCCGTTCCTGTGTTTTCCCTTCTCCTTGGGATGCTGTCTTTCTACCACGGGGAGCTGCAGACCTGTGTGGTAGTGGGAGAGGTTAGATTTGCAGGTGCCCCTACCCCTCCTCACGTTCCTCCTGTCACTGCTCCAGCCCAAGGCCATTGTTGGAGTTCAGATTTCCTACCCGTCATGGCTGTGTGTTCGTTCCAGGAGTCGGGGGCTCAGCCTACTGGTCACCTCTTCTCCATCCATTCACACTGCTGTGCCTCTTCCTTCCTGAGCCTGGCTGCTGGGGGTGAGGGCAGTGTAGGTAGCTTCCTTAGCTCCCTACTTTTCCTGTCTTAAAGTCAGGCACAACAGAAGCCCTTTCTGTGTGAAAAGCAATGTTACTCTTCGCTGAGAAAACAAAGGGCAGCAGAAAGACTGAATGAGAAGTACAATGCGCAGGTACCCTTTACAAAAAAATGCCAATCCCCCTGAGGACAGCCTGCCTCTGCCATGAAGCTGGGTGCTTTTGGGGTCTGGTGGGAGTCACTGTGCTTGATCTCCCTCACCCCAATCCTTTCCCTAAGGATGCTAGGGGGAGATTGCCAGTATCTCCCCAGATACTGGCTTTTTTTGCTTCCAGAATCACCCTCCAATCCTCAATGAAATAAACCAATTTTAAAAATGACTGGTAACAACCAGACAAGGAAAGAGTCAATCCTCCAGCTATGAACTGAAAAATATCCAAGAAGAATAAAAGCAGAAGATTTTGGTGCGACTAAATGCAGCTCCTCTTCCTACAGAATGATATAAAAGGAAGTAAGTTGCAAAACCTTGAAAATTTTCACCAATACCCTCTGATTGGATAGAAGCAGACAAAATGGGGAGTAGGGGGCTTAGAAAAAAGTCAGAGAAATCCTTCCAAGTACATAGGCTCCTATGTGTGGTTTCAATATTTCCTGGCTCAATTCAGCCTGAATTGAGTCAGGAAATTGAGCCACACGTAGGAGCCTCTGCACTTGGAAAGATTTCAGGAAAAGTCCCGAAGTGTTACCATCTCCCAGGACTCTGTGCTAAATCCGGGGACTGATTTGAAGCCTAAGAATTGTCCCACTCCATGAGAAGAGGGAGTACCCCAAACTGGACATTACCAAAAGCTTAGAAGAGAGGGTAAGCCCAGTACTATGCCAAAGGCTGCAGGAAGTTTGCCAAGCTCTTTCCAAGTTCCTGGACCCAGGTATTAACACAGTATCTGGAATGGAAAAAAGACCCCAGGTAAGGTTGGGAAGGTTTCACTGAGAATTAATCTTTTTTTTGTCAGAGCCAAAAGAAGAACTGGACAGAGCTGTTTGCCTGAAGCAAGAGCAAGAGGAAAAGAAGCAATGTGGTAACTATGCAAGCATTTTCCAGGAGAATACAATGAAAGCGAACACTGAAATGAGCATGGCAGGCACAAAACGGAGGCAAGACTCAAGAAACAATAACCCAAGGAAGCTAGGAAAAGTTTCTTGCAATTACTTTGAGCTGCAGAGGAAATTATTAACAACAGGAATTCAATAAGACGATAGCCAAAAACAAAACAAAACCAAACCCAAATACTTCAGTGATGAAATTCAACAAAGCAAAACACAAACGGAGGGGCCAAAAAGAAGAAGGACTGCGACGCTCGTTCCCAGGCAATCGTGGAACAACTGCTGCAAACCTATGGAGGAAGAAAAGTATCAGTGTCCTTTGGGAGTAGACGTTTATTTTTATTTTTTAAGGCAGAGTCTTGCTGTGTCACCCAGGCTAGAATGCAGTGGCGTGTTCATAGCTAACCTCAGCCTTGATCTCCAGGGCTCAGGCAATGCTCTCACCTCAGCCTCCTGAGCAGCTGGGAGTACGGGCATGCATTCCCATGCCTGGTTACTTTTGCTTATTTTCTGTAGAGGTGAGGTCACACTATGTTGCCCAGGCTCATCTCAAACTCCTGAGCTCAACCTATCCTCCTGTCACGGCCTCCCGAATTACTGAGATTATAGGTGTGAGCCACCATGCCTGGCTGATAGGAGACATTTTAAGCTTGCCCAAACTTGGAATCCATGAGCTCTCTTAAAAAAAGGCAAAAGTTTTGAAATCACGATTTTTTTTTTTTAAAAAAAGCATAAATAGAGAAACCATAGAGTCCTTTTACTAAAGGACTCAAAGTGGATCAGCTTTTATGTATGATGATAAGAAGGTTTGCGTCTGAACAACTGGGAGAATGAGTTGCCATCTCATTCTAGTCCCCAGCAGTTGACTGTGGGAGGCTATGGGTGGAAGAGGTGTTCAGAACTGAACTTCAATTGTAACTCCATGTGAGAAGCTTAGGAGGCATCCCAGTGGGGATGCTGAGTAGGCAGGTGGACCTAAGAGACTAGAAGTTGGAAGACAGGTCTGGGATGAAGACACACATTTGGGAGTCATAGACATACAGGTGGTATTTAAGGCTTGAGATTGGATGAGATCACTCAAGGGGTGAGTGTGGAGAAGAAGGCCAAGGAATAAGCCTTTGTTCACTCCAATATTAAGAAATTGGGAAGGCCAGCTGTGGTGGCTCATGCCTGTAATCCCAGCACTTCGAGAGGCCAAGGTGGGCAGATCATGAGGTCAGGAGTTTGAGACCAGCCTGACCAAAATGGTGAAACCCCATCTCTACTAAAAATACAAAATTAGCCGGAAGTGGTGGTGGCACATGCCTATAATCCCAGCTACTCGGGAGGGTGAGGCAGGAGAATCGTGGAGGTTGCAGTGAGCTGACATTGTGCCATTGCACTCCAGCCTGGGCAACAAGAGCAAAGCTCTGTCTCAGCAAAACCAAAAAAANAAAAAAAAAAATAGAAAAACAAAACAAATCAGGAAGAAGAGGAGGGATAAGCAAAGAAGACTGAGGTGGCAAGTCAGTGATGAAGGAGGAAAACCAGAAGAGGGTGGTATCTGGAAGGCCAAGTGAAGGACAGGTATCAAGGAGAAATGCCATTAGCTGTGTAAACTGTGGCTGAAAGATCAAAGTCTCAAAGTAAGATGAGACCTGAGAATTATCCACGGCTTTTAGCCATGCAGAAGTCACGGGTGACCTTGACAAGAGTGTTTCGGTGGAGCTGTCTAGTTGAAAGTCGGCTTTGAGAGAGTTTAAGAGAGACAGTTGGAGAGGAATTGAGCAGTAAATACAGACAAGTTTTTCAAGAAGCCTTGCTGCAAACAGGGCGGAGAAGTAGGCGATAGCTGGCTGGGGGGTGGGGCTGCCATACTTATTTTTTAAAGATGAAGCTGGATGTGGTGAGTAAAGCTAAGAGGGATGATTTCTAATTCTGTTAGGCAACTGGCCAGCTGATTCTAGCCTCAGTGACGAACTGTGGGTTGGAAAAATAAACGGGAGAATCATCATTATATTTAAAATTGCCTAGATGTGGCCCAGTACAGTGGCTTATGCTTGTAATCCCAACACTTTGGGAGGCCAAGGCAGGCGGATGGAGCTCAAGACCAGCTTGGGCAACAAGGCAAAACCCTGTCTCTACAAAAAATACAGAAATTAGCTGGGTGTGGTGGCATGCGCATTTAGTCCCAGATTCTTGGAAGGCTGAGGTTGGAGAAGTGGGGGGCGGTGTCACTTGAGCCTGGGAGGCAGAGGTTGCAGTAAGGTGAGATCAAGCCAGTGCACTCCAGCGGGGTTACAGAGCCAGACCCTGTCTCAAAAAAAAAAAAAAAAAGTTTAGATGAGTGATATTTCCTAGGGGAATATGTAGACTAAGCGTAGAGGGCCTAGTAGAGAACTATTTTAACAAATAAATGGCAGAGGTATTTGTTAACAATCTGTATCTTCAGAATGTTTGGGGCATGGTTTTCTCCTATGGTCATTCTCCCGTAGGCTTCTTTGTAGGTCTACAAAGGCAACAAGAAGCCTCAGGGAGAATGACCATAGGAGGAAAATCAGGAGATCATGTTGACACCAGAACCATGGAAGAGAATGTTTCATTTCAACAGGGTTGATGACTGTCAGAGATTTAGTAAAGAGCAAAGAATTCTAGGTTGGATGTAGCAGCACAGGAAGTTATTTGGGGTCTTCAATGAGAACATTTCAGGAATATAATGAGGAGAAGCAGATTTATCATTAGTTGAGAAATTATTGGAAGATGATGAACTGGGACAGTGAACACAGAACCCCATCAAGAACTTTGAATGTGAAGGAGGTAGAGGGAGTGAGAGGGCAACAATTGGAGGAGGAGAGACTTATTTTCAAGATGGTGGAGCTATGCATAACTAAATGTTGATGGAAAGTTTCCAGGAGAAAAAGAGAGAAAGAGAGAGGGGAGAGGGGAGAGGAGGGCAGGAAGGGAGAGAGAAACTTCTGTATCTTTGGGAGGAAGTCCAGAAAAAGAGAGGTTGAGAGAAAGAAAGATGTGAAAGTACAGGAGAGAGAGAGGGACAATTGATAAAATCAGATTCCCTAATAAGGTGGAAAGACCTAGGACACAGAGAAGGAGGGATTGGTCTTACACAGCTGTTCCATTACATTATGATAGGAAGGATGAAAGAATGGGTATAAATGCAGATAAGTTTGTGGTGAGTGGCAGGATTCTAAAGGCATTCTCTTCTGATAGCTTCCGTTTCTTTCGTGAAGTTAGAGGGGAGGTCATCTCCTGACAATGAGTGAAAAGACAATGGGGTAGGAAATATGAGAAGAGTGGGAGAAATTTGAAATAATCCCTGAGAAAGAAAGAAAAAAAGACTGGTCATTTAGAAACACAGAAGAGGGTGGGAGAAATGGACAGGAGTTATTTGCTCCACTCTTTTTTCCCACTGCTCTCAATAAACAGACTTTTTTTGTTTTAATTCTATTTATTTATTTTTTCTAAAAGACATGGACTGCCTGATTATTTTTAGAGACTGGGTCTCACTGTGTTGCCCAGTCTGGTCTTGAACCCCTGGCATCAAGAGACCCTCCACCTTCAGCCTCCCAAAGTGCTGAGATCATGGAGATGAACCACCACGCCCGGCCTGCTTTTTTTTTTTTTAAAGGATATGAGTGTTCAAAGTGGGTGATCAGGAAGGATGTGGATAAGTTGGGTTTGAATGCTTCTAGGTTTCCTAAGAGCCTTGGGAAGAAACTCCTTATCCATCTTAGAAGCCTGTGCTTTGGAGAGCCTTCCAATAGAGACCACAGAAACATTGGAATGAGGATCCTAGGATTTGGGTTGAGTCAGAGAGTACAACCACGCCCTAAAGAGTTAAAGAAACCAATGACTAGCAGAAATTCCTGACCTTGTAGAATGGTAGATTAAAAAAAAAGAGAAAAAGAAAAAGGAACAATTTGGTGGAACTCTGAAACTTCCTCCACTTATAAAATAACAAAACTGTCTGAAATCAGTTGGAACCAATATGGTGATGGACTGAGCTTGCTGACATCATGAATTTCCACTGCAGGCTTTATACTAACTCCCCCTGATTTGCACGATGGTACCCATTTGGAAGTATAAAGCCCAAGGACTTTCAGAACTTCTCTTTCCTTCCACCAATCACTGACTATTCCCAGAATCCACCACCAAACCATTTCTAACACAATACTGCCTTGAAGCCAGCACAGGAAGACAGATTTGAGCTGGACTCCTCTCTTCTTATTTGTCAACCTTCTCTTCTCAAACACCCACACACACTATCATAGTATTGGCTTCTAACACAATGAGCATCGAGCTGCTTTTGCTAGGAAACAAGAGAATGTTCAACAAAGAAAAAGAAATTAGACCTGTAGGAGTGTCTATTTATCATCTTCTACAGCAGGTGTCCACAAATAAGGGCCCAAGGGCCAAATCCAGCCAACTGCCTGTTTTTGTGATAAAGTTTGATTGCAATCCAGCCACATCCACCTGTTTGCATATTGTCTATGGCTGCCTTCCAGCTACATCAGAGTTGAGTGTTTGTGACAGAGACTTTATGACCTGCAAAGATGAGAGTTTTTACTATCTGGTACTTTCCAGAGAATGATTGTCAATCCCTGTTCTACAGGAAAGATGGGAAGGTTATAGAGAAAGGGCAACCTTCAGAAAAATCCAACTTCTGAGTCTGTTTCCTTTTCTGCAAAATAGGGACGCCATTCATTAAATCAGTCTTTCATTTCACAAACATTTATTGATTGCTACTATGTGCCAGAAGCTGGGAGTGGAGAGATCAATAAGATCTAGCCTTGTCCTTTCAAAGTAGCAGAGATAGATTGATAAACAAATAGTTGGAATACTTAGAGATAAATGCTATGTTCAAGCTGTGCAGACAAAGGGGAGGTGTTTTACCTGGCTTGGATGGGGCTGGAAGGGAATCATTGGCGTATGAGGTTGCTATGGTTGAGAATGAAGCCAGTCTGGGATTAGTATGGTACGAGTAAAGATCAAAGAGAATCAAAGAGGAAGAATTCTGGAAAGCGCCACCATAGATGGTCTAAGGAAAGGGAGACTGAGAAGGAGCAGTGAGAGAGGTAGAAGGAGAATCAGGAACGTGTTCCTGGTTTATTTTAGGAATGTAGCACCCTATCTTCCAAAAAAGAACAGACATTTTTCCAGAGCTGCCAACATTTATCAGATACTGGCTAAGTGCAAGAATCTGTTGTAAATACTTTACTTTCATTTGATAATCTTTCAATACAACCTGGTAGGAAGGCGGTGTCTTCTTAGCCCAGGGTTACATAGCTAGCAGTTGAAATATCAGGGGAACACGCATTAGGCACCACGCCATCACTCCGCCCTTGACACGCCTCTCTAGCTGATCATTGCCCTCCCTGCTGAGTCCAGATGTAGTTTCACAATGTGTCTCAACAGAGCTTTCTGGGCAGCCACCACCAATTAGTGGGAGTTGGCCTCTGAGATGAAATCTATTTGTTATCTCCCATCTTAATGCATACACATGCAGTTTGTTAATTACAAAGCACCTCCCCGCCTTAAAATGGTATTATGATTACTATTGATCATTAATAAAATTAAACAAAATGAAAACCTAATAATGATATGATAATATATGTCATTCAACCCAGATGTTTCAGAATCTGGAATATATTTTGGCAACGTAAGCATAATACAAATACATAACCTATCTTTAATAGATTCACTGTCCTTTCAAATTGAGTCTAGGATGCATACTCATTCCTGGAAATCATTTCTATGTATGATTTAACTGCGCAAATAAGGAATTTCTAAAATGTATGGGAGTTTGAATGGATTTAGGAATGGAGCAGATATTCCCCTTTATTCTGTTTAACATTTTAAGGAAACGTTTCAAACATTCAGTAAAGAGAAAAATATAACACCTATGTATTCATTACTTAGATTTTAAAAGTAGACGTCCATCAGTATCCATGAGGGATTTGTTTCAGGACCCCTCTACCAGCATACCAAAATCCATGGATGCTCAAGTCCTTTATGTAAAATAGTGGAGTGTTTGCATATAACCAATGCAATTCCTCCCATACACTTTCAGCCATCTCTAGATTACTTGTAATACCTAATACGATGTAAATACCGTGCAACTAGTTGCTAGGGTGTATTGTTTAGGGAATAATGATAAGAAAAAGAGTCTGTACATGTTCACTACAGATGCGACATTGATTTTTTTCCCCCAAATATTTTCTGTGATTGGCAGAATCCACAGATGTAGAAGCCACAGATACAGAGAGCCATCTGTACTAGCATTCTGCCATTGCATCCGACATTAATGAAAAGAATGAAGTTATTACAGATACAGTTGGTGTTCATTTTTGCCTTCTTCCCTTCCCGAATTCTCTCCTCCTCCCTGGAGGTTACCACTTTCCAGAGGTTGGTGTGTATCTTCTTCATCCACGTTTTTGTATTTTTGCCGTATTTATATCAATAAACACTAAACAGAATTGTTTCACATGTTTTTAAATATCACAAAAATGGTAAGGCAAATAACATTGTTCTGCAACTTGCCTTTATCATTCCATACTATGTTTCTGAAATGGCTTTGTGTTGATTCATGTGTTCATTCCTTTTATAGCCTGTCTTCTTTTTATTCTTTGACAACTGCCCAAATTGTTTAATATAGAAAGCAGATATATCTGACAGCTTCTCTGTAGCAGATATGAAATCATTTGGCTTCAACTGTTTTCTCTTTTTTCCCTTTTTTCTTCTTAGTCTCCCC
The DNA here is from genome assembly GCF_001604975.1 of Cebus imitator. Lineage (NCBI taxonomy): Eukaryota > Metazoa > Chordata > Mammalia > Primates > Cebidae > Cebus > Cebus imitator. The sequence continues at coordinate 9,994,610 of NW_016107432.1, forward strand.
CCTCCCTTTTCCTCTCCTGCTCTATTAAGGATTTTGAATGTAAAAGGAAACAGCAGAAGAGAGAAAACTCTGCATGGAGGATCTGAATTTAGCACCCTATCTTCCAAAAAAGAACTGACTTTTTTTTTGGAGCAGCTAACATTTATCAGATACTGGCAAAGTACAAGAATTTGTTCTAAGCACTTTACATTTATTTGGTAATCTTCAATACAACCTGGTGGACAGAGGTGTCTTCCTAGCCCAGGGTAGGTGGCGATTTTAACCCAGGCATTGAGATGCCGCAGCTGATGTCCTTCTGCATTAAAAAAAAAAAAGTCATATTGATCCTAGCCTTCCAGAGTGTTAGGCAAACTATGAACAGAGAGGGTCCCTAGGGCTAGTCCTTTAACAACTTTGGATATTGATTCCACTTCTAAATTAAGTATCATAATGATTGCTAATGATGAATAATAGTACAGTAGGTACCTGATAATCCACAGGGCTGAGTGTTACCTCAGTTCAGTTTTCTCACCTGAACTTTAGCCACCCATTGATTTCCAACTCCCCTTTGGTTATTTGCATTTGACTATGCCACCGTTCCTAACTCTGTAAGAACCAGGCTTAGTTATTTCTTTCCCTCTTGACCATTCCTTATTGCAGCAAATCTGGTGCCTCAGTCACCTTCCATGGTCTTCTGTACTCTGGTTCCTCAATACCTGATAGAGACTGAATCCCACCACCCTCCCAAATTCATGCGTTAAGGCCCTAATCCCCAATGTGACGGCATTTGGCAGTCGGGCATTTGGGAGGTAATTAGGTTTAGGTGAAGCCTGGAGGATGGGGTCCTCATGATGGGATTAGTGCCTTTCTTGAAGAAGAGAAAAAAAGAGCTTGCTTTCTCTCCACCATGTGAGGATACAGCAAGAAGCTGGCCATCTGCAAGCCAGTAAGAGAGCCTCGATTTCAAACTTCCTAGTCTCCCAAACTTGAGAAAATGAACTTCTGATGTTTGAGCAACACTCTCTGGTATTTTGTTGTAACAGCCTGATATGGTTTGACTCTGTGTCCCCACCCATATTCCACTTTGAATTGTAATTGACAGTGCAGAAGTATTGCCATCTTGCAAAAGGACTGTCATTTTAAAATTCACCTTAACCAAAAACCACCTAAATCCAAAGGGCATCAGCCTAATGGCTAAGATCAGCATGACCATAAACCACAAATAGCATCATCGACCAGAAACATTCCAAACTCCTCCTCGACCAGAAACATGCTAGCCCCAAGATAAGCCCCCTCCCGCTGGGAAGATGCCAGCCTCTAGATAACTCCCCTCTGGCAGGAAAGATGACAGCCTGATATAAACTTCTCCCCCACGCAGATACATTCCAAGCTTTTGATAAGCCCCCTCACCCTAAAACCAATATATACACTTAGTCTAAGAGAAAGAGCTCCTGACTGAAATTGGCCAGAAGCCCCTCTCATGATTTTTCTCTAAAATAAACCTGTCTCTGACTGTTAAGCCTCCTTTCATGTTTCTTTCCTTTTTCTTTAACTCTTACAGTAATAATCCTGACATGTTGTGAGAGAGACCCAGAAGTGGGTAATTTAATCATGGGCAAGGAGGCGGGTTTTTCCTATGCTGTTCTCGTGATAGTAAATAAGTCTCGTGAGGTCTGATTGTTTTATAAAGGGGAGTTCCCTTTCACAGGTTCTCTTGCCTACTGCTATGTAGGGTGTGCCTTTGCTTCTCCTTTGCCTTCTGCCATGATTGCGAGGCCTCTCTAGCCATGTGGAACTGTGAGTCCATTAAACCTCTTTCCTGTATAAATTACCCAGTCTCAGGTATGTCTTTATTAGCAGCGTGAGAACAGACTGAAGAGACTAATACACAGCCCAAGCTAAGACACTATATATAGCACCTAAGCCACCTATGTAGCACTTAAATGTATTAATTGTTCATCCCTTTTCTGCATACCTACATTACCTATCCTCTTGCCTGCTTTTTTACCCATGTTATTTTCCTGAGCTAGGCTGGCTCTCCCCTTTTCCGAGAAACTTCACTCTTAGCGGGACAAAAATTAAAGTTTCTTTTTCCCTAGTCTTTTCCCTACTAACTTTACATTCTTTAAACTCCTGCAACACTTAACTTGTACTACACCATATAGCACTTACTTATATAAATGCTATTTATTTAGTGTGTACTTTTCACTTTGCAACAAATCTCTGTACTTTATTATTATTATTATTATTATTGAGACAGGGTCTCTGTTGCACTGGCTGGAGTGCAGTGGTGTGATCTCAGCTCACTGTAGCCTTGACCTCCCAGGCTCAGGTGCTCCACTTCAGCCTTCTCATAGCTAGGATTACAGGTGCATGCCACCACGCCAGGCTAATTTTTTGTATTTTCAGTAGAGATGGAGTTTTGCTATGTTGCCCAGGCTGGTCTCAAATTCCTGGACTCAAGCAGCCCACCCACTTCGGCCTCCCAGAATGCTGAGATTACAGGCATGAGCCACCACGTGCAGCCCATGCTTTCGTTATTTTTTAAAATGTTATTTTTAAACATCTTGTGTTTGCAAAGAAATGATAAACTCTTCAAGGGTGGGCCACATATTGCATTCTTCCACGTATCAGTGTTTCTCAATATTTTTAAATGCCTGAGCCCATCTCATAGCAATACACATTCTCTATTAAACTCATGATTTTTCTTCAAAAGACATAAAGTCATATTGGTCATTTTTGCATGAAAGAAAATAAAGAAGTGTGCATTAGTCTGCCTTGGCTGCCATAACAAAATATTACAAGACACAGCAATTTGACAGAAATTTATTTACTTTCTCACAGTTCTAGAGGCCAAGATCAAAGTGCTGGCAGGTTTGGTTTCTAGTGAGGCTTCTTGTTCTGGCAGACAGCTGTCTTCTTGCTGTGTCCTCACATGGCCTTTCCTCTGTGTGTGTGGAGAGAAAGAGAGGAGGAAGAGGGAGGGAGGGAGGGAGGGAGAGGGAGAGGGAGGGAGAGAGGGAGGGAGGGAGACAGGGAGGGAGGAAAGGGGAGAGAGAGATTATTTCAGGTGTCTCTTCCTCTTTTTATAAGAGCATCAATCCTATCAGATTAGGGCCCCACCATTATAATCTCTGAAAAAAATTACCTCCTTTAAGGCCCTAGCTCCAAATCCAATCAGGAGTTAGAGCTTCGACATAAGCATTTGGTGGTGGGGGGCACAATTCAGTCCATAAAGAACTATTTTCAGTAAAAACACATTTTGAGTCAGCATGTTAAAAATACATTTTGAGGCCGGGCACGGTGGCTCAAGCCTGTAATCCCAGCACTTTGGGAGGCCGAGGCGGGTGGATCACGAGGTCAAGAGATCGAGACCAACCTGGTCAACATGGTGAAACCCCATCTCTACTAAAAATACAAAAAATTAGCTGGGCATGGTGACACGTGCCTGTAATCCCAGCTACTCAGAAGGCTGAGGCAGGAGAACTGCCTGAACC
>NW_016107432.1:9998909-10048863 GCF_001604975.1 Cebus imitator
GAGAGAGAAAGAAAGAAAGAAAACAAAAGAGAAAGAAAAGAAAAAGAAAGCAAGAAAGAGATCTAATAAAACTCTTAAGGGAAACTGGAAGAATTATCAGTTTCAAAATTCTTACCAACTTCTGGATTTCAACATTAGTGTTCCTTTAGGAGCACTGTCTTTGCTGCCTTTAACCAGTGGTCCATTCCATGCAACAAGAAGAGAGTAAAGGAACACCAGGTGACAAAGAATAGGAACGATTTAAGATTGTTATAATAGCCAAAACCAACGCTGTGTGGTGTTCCACTGAATCAAACAAACAGATCAAACGAATGAGCTATAAGCACATTCCCCTTGTCTCCACCAAGCCCGATGCTGTTCACTCAATGCTCACTCAGAGCTCTGTTTCATATGTTAATGGGAAATACTGGACACATAAAACAGCACGGATAAATATTTTTAAAATTACACTGACTCTAAAGGAGCTGGAAACAAAAAGGCATAAACCATAATGATTGAATTTGTATAAAGTTCTTGAATAGGTAGAACTAAACTATGGTGATAGAAAACAGATCGGTGGATGCTTCTTGAAGGTGGGAGATGGACTGGGATGGTGCTCGAGGGAACTTTCTGGAATTTTTAGTAGACATTTGTGGAAAGTGGTTGAATAGAGCACTTAAGATCTGAGCATTTGACTGTATATATGTACACCTCAAAAAACTGAAATATATTTAAAGAAAAGGAAGAAAAGGCAACCAACCAGTGAGTCTGGAAGATCATATTCTTTCAAATATTTTTCATTGGTTTGTTTCCATCCTCCCTAACACCTTTACGGTGTTTTCATTTTAGCCATTCTGGTGGGTGTGCAATGGTGTCTTATTGTGGTTTTGGTTTGCATTTTCCCAAGGACTAATGAAGCTGAATACCTTTTCATGTGTTTATAGGCCTTTTGGATATATCTTTTTGAAGTGTCTGTCCATTTTTCTCTTTCTTTCTTTCTTCCTTTCTCTCTCTCTCCTTCCTTCCTTCCTTCTTTTCTTCCTTCCTTCCTTCTTTTCTTTCTTTCTTCTTTTCTTTTCTTTCTTTCTTTGAGACAGAATCTTACTCTGTTGCCCAGACTGGAGTACAGTGGTTCGATCTTGGCTGACTGAAACCTCTGCCTCTCCGGTTCAAACAATTCTCCTGCCTCAGCCTCCCAAGTAGCTGGGTTTATTGGCACCCACCATCAAGCCTGGCTAATTTTTAAAAATATTTTTAGTAGAGATAGGGTTTCACCGTTTTGGCAAGGCTGGTTTCTAACTCCTGACCTCAAGTGACCTGGCCACCTTGGCCTCCCAAAGTGTTGGGATTACAAGCGTGAGCCACCATGCCCAGCCTCTGTTTTTCACACACACACACACACACACACACACACACACACTTCTCCCACTCTGTAGGTTGCCTTTTCACTCTCAATGGTGTCTTTTGATGAACAGATATTTTTAGTTTTATTATAGTTCAATTTATAGATTGTTCTTTTATGTTTAGTGTTTTGTTGTCTTGTTTTTGACTACTTCAAGGTTGCAAAGATGTTATCTTATTAACTTTTAAAATATAGACTGACGTCCAAATGAAATGTTTATGACATCAAAATGTTTTGTTTATGATGTGAGGAGGATTCAAATAAAATTTTTTTTCCATGGAGAGACTCAAATGGCGTAGCACTATTTTGTGGAAATATCTTTTCTCCATTGGTTCATGTTCTGGAACACTTGTAAAAAATGAATTTTATATTTATGTCTATATATTTACACAAATGGTTAAAAACTCTACACATAGTTCTAACATTCTATTTTCATGCAATACTGTTGCCACGTATAGCATATTAATGGCTGCATATAATGAATATATGTGCATTATATAGATGTACTGTAAATAATTAATTTTCTTAAACATTTAGAGTATTTCCATTTGGTTATGAACATTTTGTCCAAAGTGAGTGCCAGTTGTTTAATTATTTCCTAAGGATAAATTGCTAGTAGTAGGAATTGCAAGTGAGCTGGCCACCTCAGCCTCCCAAAGTGCTGGGATTACAGGCATGAGCCACCGCGCCTGGCCAAAATGCATGTCTCTTTTTAACGTTTGCCTTCTGGGCTAGGTGGCGTGGCTCACTCCTGTAATCCCAGCACTTTGGGTGGCCGAGGCTGGTGGATCCCTTGAGTCCAGGAGTTCCAGACCAGCCTGGGCAACATGAGGAGGCGCCATCTCTCTAGGAGGATCGCTTGAGCCCAGGGAAATTGAAGCTGCAGTGAGCCTAGATCAAGCCACTGCACACCAGCCTGGGTCATAGTGAGACCTTGTTTTCATAAACAGATAAAGTTTGCCTTCCGTAATGTTTATAATAACGTTTTTCTCCCATACACAGATGTAAACCCATAGTCTCACCAACTGTAGCCATTACCAATGTTTTAAATCTTTGCTAAACCGAGTAAAAAGAAAACTTTGTTTTCATTTCAATTTTTGTCTAATAATAGTTTAAACAGCTTTGTATATCCTTATTGGCTATTTGTTTGACTTTTTTTGTTTTTTGGGAAGCCTGTTCTAATCTTCGCTCATTTTCCTTCTGCGGTTGTTGGACTTTTTCTTATTGGTTTATTAAGCAACATAATGAATATATATTATGTCATGTATATACAAACAATCTTATCTTGCAGTTCCCTAGTTTGGCTTTTAATCTCCTATTGCCTTTTGATCTGCAGTTTTAACCCAGTATGTACAGGAACTAACAACATCTGTCCAGAAGCGCATGAAAGCCTTCGGGGACAGCGGCCAAGTGGGCGGAACTAGCACGTCCTGACAGACAGGTTTGCCCCGCCCCTCCCTCCACCTCTTCGGAAGCGGGGCCAAAGAACGCTCTGACTGCGCCCACCGCTTCCGTTGCCATAGTGGCCGGGGGCGGGGTACCCTTCAAAGCGAAATCTAGGGAGCAGAGGCCTAGGCGAGGCGCGAGTCGCCGGCGTGCGTAACGTTGACGCACGTGACGCCGGCCCGGCCTACAGGGCGCGTGCGCAGTGGGACTGGCGCTGCCCTGGACCCCGTCGGCGGTTGCGCGGCTTGGAGGTGCGCTTGGTTTTCAGGTGCCGCGAGGGCGGGTCTGGACCGCCTACCCGCGCGCCACCTACCTGCTTTGCGGGTGGAGGCGCAGCGGACCCAAAGGAGCGACCACCCCGGGAAGCAGTCCCGGGAGCGGAAGTGCAGAATGGCTTCTTCGAGGGAGTGAGGTGCAGCTTACCCTGATACTGGGGCGCAGGTGGGCATGGGCGAAGGTAGTCCAGGCCTGGGTACGAGCCCGGGCCCTCCTTCTACTTCCCAGTCGGTAAGCCAGGGGCTGGGACTGAGTTTCCTCCAGGTCAGGGACCGGGCCGCTAGAGTGGGGTTTGGGACTCATTTCCGCTACATGAAATGAGATTTGGGGTGCCCCGGCCCAGAGTCAGCGCTGGATACTCACTGGCTGTTCTTTTCACAGTTGCTGGTAGGAGGAGTTGGCGGAAGCACTTGAGTGTTAAGAGGTGAAAACTGTTGGTGAGATTTTATGGGTTTTATTTTGGGTTCACGAATTTTCCAAGGATTTCCTTGGGCGGGGCTACATATCTGCCTACTTGAGTTTGCCATGTAAAAATGGTAATAGCAACCCACTTAGCAGAATTATGATGCCACAAAGCTCAGTGGAGGCTCAGAGGATCACACACGCTGTAAGCCACATGCTTTTTTTTTTTTAAGTCATGCATTTAAATGCTTGAGTGAAGTTGAGATGCACTATTATGACTCATATTCAGAACCTGAAGAGAGAGGTGCCTTTTGTGCTAAGTATGGTATCCATTCATTTATTCAGTAAATACTGAGTGTTTACTGTGTACCAGGCAATATCTAACTTCCTGGAATGGTCTATGTGTAAACAAAACAAAGATCTCTGCCCTGTGGAGCTTACATTCTAATTTGGGGAAGACGTAATAAATAGTAAACATAAAGAAGTAAATTATAGGTTGGAAGGAAATGAGTACCATAGGAAAAAAATACAGCGAGGTAAGAGGCATGGGGAAATGCAAGATGCAATCTTAACTAAGGTGGGTTTCAGTGAGAAAATGACATTTGAGCAAATACTGGAAGGAGGTGAAGGAGTTAGCTGTCCTCATAGCTGGGAAAAGAGCATTCCAGGCAGAGAGACGAGCAATACAGAAAGACTTTTGGCTTGAAATGTGTTTGGTGTCTTCAGTGAAAAGCAGAAAGGCCTGTTTGGCTGGAGGAATGAGTAAGGGAGTAATAATAAGGATTAGGCAGCAGCGCAGCAACACAGCAAAAGTATAGTCAAAATGGTGGAGTGTCTGAATCATTTAAGTTGTCCTCATGTGAAGGTAATTATCTATTACCTTAGGTAAAATTTCACAGTTTAACTACAGCCATTAATTAGTATGTGAAGTTAATGACTAAAATTAGACTTTTTTTCAAAATAGAATATAGATGAGAGTGAAACATAGTTGTAATTTCCAGCAAGCACAATGCGAATTAAGATAGAGGAACTTGTTGTAAAAAACTTTTACTTGCCCTTATTTAGGATTTCAGTGAATGTGGAAACACTTCAATTTTGTCGTCCTTTAGAAATTTGTCTAAATATAGTTCTACCAGTAAAAAAACAAAAAACAGGCATCGTGGCTCACACCTGTAATCCCAGCACTTTGGGAGGATGACGTGGACGGATTGCCTGAGCCCAGCCTGGGCAAAACAGCAAGACCCCATCTCTGCATTTTTTTTTTTTTAAACTACCTAGGTGTGGTGGTGCACAGCTGTTTCCCAGCTACTTTGGAGGTTGAGGTGAGAGGATCCTTTGAGACTGGGAGGAGGTCAAGGTTACAGGGAGCTGTGATTTTTGCCACTGCACTCCAGCCTGGGTGGCAGAGTAGGACCCTGCCTCAAAAAAAATTTTTTTTTATCCTAAATATAAGGTGGCAAACAAATGACTAAGAAGACACTTGTTACTTTAGGGAAATGATAAACTGGTTGAGTAGACTTTAAACATAAGAATAAAAAGTGTGCTAAAAGAAAAGTCATCTGAATATTATTGTATGTATTATGGCAGTAGTCTCTTTTATTTCTCATTTTGTCCTCGAACATCTTTTCTGGGATGATGATGTGATTGTCAATTTTTTCACATTTAGCAAATTTAGATTTTTTTGGAAAATGATTTGTAGAGTGTATTGTATGTGCTAAATAAGTGCAGAATTTATCAACTAAGGCATCTATTGATTAACATTGCACTAACAGGTACCATGTAAATACTCATTGCTCTCGCTGCTGGGATTTGTAACTTTTCCAAAACGATGCCATTAAGCCATACTTCTCATATCCTTTTTCCTCTTCAGAAGATGGATATTTCTGGTTTCTTTGGCAGTGTTGACTGCCAGAGTATGTAGAGTGACTACTTGTAATTTGTATATTCAGTAAGTATATTTCTTCAGTATAAAATTCTGCTGTCCAAGTGTTAAGAAAATTTTTACTGGCTAGAAGAAATAATGATGTTTTATGGTGGAAGTGTGGAGCTGTCTGAATCAAATGAAAGGCAGGAATTTGAGACATACCAGGGTAAACTATTAGTCAGTTTCTGCATCAAGCAGAAAAAGGTAACCACTCAAGTACAACACAGTTTACAAGCAGTATCATGAGCATTAGTTGATGACCTGTATAGGTAATTGGTACCACCAAAGTGCATGTCTTAGAGAATGAAATCTGGACAGAGGATGTATTCACTAATCCTACTAGGGGGGTAAGTGGCTGGTGGCAGGATCAGTACTGGGTCAGGTGCATGATCTTCTACAGGAACTAAAACAAAAAGTCTCTTGTTAGAACTTGAACAAAGGTCATGTCCAGGGATGAATCTCTAAGGCGTATTTGTTTGTGGCCGTGTAGCTGTTGTCACAGCAGTTGATACTGAAGAACTTTGGGGAGGAGTTAGATGGGTTACTATGATAATAAGAGCTGTCATTCACTGGTGATTATTCTTTATTATATATTTTTAATTTGCTAGTATGTTTTATCTTCTTAAAAAATGATATGCCAGCTGGGTGCAGTGGCTCACGCCTGTAATCCCAGCACGTTTGGAGGCTGAGGCGGGCTGATCACGAGGTCAGGAGATCAAGATCATCTTTGCCAACATGGTGAAACCCCGTCTCTACTAAAAAAAGAAAAATAGCTGGGTGTGGCAGTGTGTGCCTGTAGTTCCAGCTGCTCCGAAGGCTGAGGCAGGAATTGCTTGAACTTGGGAGGTGGAAGCTGCAGTGAATCGAGGTTGCACCATTGCACTCCAGCCTGGGTGACAGAGCGAGACTCCATCTCAAAAAAAAAAAAAAAAAAAAAAAAAAAAGCCTTTTTTTTTTTTTTTTAATGAGAAAAAAAGCAAATCCCAGAGATGGAATTTACCCAAGGCTGCTTATTAAGCCATAAGTAGCAGAGCTGGAATTTGAACCCAGGTCTTGGAAGCCTTTACTTTTTCATTATTCCAAATTACCTAGTTATGTAACAGAATATGATATATGAGCCCTCCCATTTTCTGGAGTTTGTCATGAGTGTGATCATATTTCCTGCTCTTGAGATTTCACTCACTAATACATTTGATTCAATTAATTATGTGTTTTTTCTTCTTAGATTTTAATTTGATTTGAAAATGAGTAAGTGCAGAAAGCCACCAGTTCAGCAGCTAGCAAGTCCTGAGTTATTCAGCCCAGATGTTCTTGCTGAGATTTTTGAACTCTTTGCCAAGAACTTTTCTTATGGCAAGCCACTTGATGATGAGTGGCAATTACCGGATCCCAGTGAGATTTTCACCTGTGAGCACATTGAATTTAATGCATTTCTTGATTTGAAGAACTCCCTAAATGAAGTAAAAAACCTACTGAGTGATAAGAAACTGGATGAGTGGCATGAGCACACTGCTTTCACTAATAAAGCAGGGAAAATCATTTCTCATGTTAGAAAATCTGTGAATGCTGAACTTTGTACTCAAGCATGGTGTAAGTTCCATGAGATTTTGTGCAGCTTTCCACTTATTCCACAGGAAGCTTTTCAGAATGGAAAACTGAATTCTCTACACCTTTGTGAAGCTCCAGGAGCTTTTATAGCTAGTCTCAACCACTACTTAAAATCTCATCGGTTTCCTTGTGATTGGAATTGGATAGCGAATACTCTGAATCCATACCATGAAGCAAATGATGACCTCATGATGATTATGGATGACCGGCTTATTGCAAATACCTTACATTGGTGGTACTTTGGTCCAGATAACACTGGTGACATCATGACCCTGAAATACCTGACTGGACTTCAGAATTTCATAAGCAGCATGGCTACCGTTCACTTGATCACGGCAGATGGGAGTTTTGATTGCCAAGGAAACCCAGGTGAACAGGAAGCTTTAGTTTCTTCTTTGCATTACTGTGAGGTTGTCACTGCTCTGACCACTCTTGGAAATGGTGGCTCTTTTGTTCTGAAGATGTTTACTATGTTTGAACATTGTTCCATAAACTTGATGTACCTGCTAAACTGTTGCTTTGACCAAGTCCATGTTTTCAAACCTGCTACTAGCAAGGCAGGAAACTCCGAAGTCTATGTGGTTTGTCTCCACTATAAGGGGAGAGAGGCCATCCATCCTGTGTTATCTAAGATGATCTTAAATTTTGGGACTGAAATGAAAAGGAAAGCCCTCTTTTCCCATCATGTGATTCCTGATTCTTTTCTTAAGAGACATGAAGAATGTTGTGTGTTCTTTCATAAATATCAGCTAGAAACTATTTCTGAGAACATTCGTCTGTTTGAGTGCATGGGAAAAGTGGAACAAGAAAAGCTGAATAATTTAAGGGATTGTGCTGTACAATATTTTATGCAAAAATTTCAACTGAAACATCTTTCCAGAAATAATTGGCTAGTAAAAAAATCGAATATTGGTTGTAGTACAAATACAAAATGGTTTGGGCAGAGGAACAAATACTTTAAAACCTATAATGAAAGAAAGATGCTAGAAGCCCTTTCATGGAACGATAAAGTAGCCAAAGGATACTTTAATAGTTGGGCTGAAGAACATGGTGTATATCATCCTGGGCAAAGTTCTGTTTTAGAAGGAACAGCTTTCAATCTTGAGTGTCACTTGTGGCATATTTTGGAGGGAAAGAAACTGCCAAAGGTAAAGCGTTCTCCCTTTTGTGATGGCGAAATTTTAAAAACTCTTAATGAAGCAATTGAAAAGTCATTAGGAGGAGCTTTTAATTTGGATTCCAAGTTTAGGCCAAAACAGCAGTATTCTTGTTCGTGTCATGTTTTTTCTGAAGAACTGATATTTTCTGAGTTGTTTAGCCTTACCGAGTGCCTTCAGGATGAGCAGGTTGTACAACCCAGCAATCAAATAAAGTGCCTGCTTGTGGGCTTTTCTACTCCCCCTAATATCAAAATGCATCTACCATTGGAATTTCAACTCCTAGAATCAGCTGAACTCACAACTTTCAGCTGTTCTTTACTTCATGATGGAGATCCTACTTACCAGCATTTATTTTTGGACTGCCTTGTACATTCATTGCAGGAGCTTCATACAGGAGATGTTATGATTTTGCCTGTACTTTCTTGTTTCACAAGATTTATGGCTGGTTTGATCTTTGTACTCCACAGTTGTTTTAGATTCATCACTTTTTTTTGTCCCACATCCTCTGATCCCCTGAGGTCCTGTGCAGTCCTGCTGTGTGTTGGTTATCAGGACCTTCCAAATCCAGTTTTCCAGTATCTGCAGAATGTGAATGAATTGTTGAGCACTTTGCTCAACTCTGACTCACCCCAGCAGGTTTTACAGTTTGTGCCAATGGAAGTACTCCTTAAGGGAACATTCCTTGATTTTTTGTGGGATTTGAATGCTGCCATTGCTAAAAGGCACTTGCATTTCATTATTCAAAGAGAGAGAGAAGAAATTATCAGCAGCCTTCAGTTACAAAACTGAACATGTCCTTTCTGAGATTTAACTTTATGACTTCATGTAATTTACTCAGTATTGCATCCTGTTGCTCTGTTAATTTAAAAACCTTTTGGGGAAAGGCCAATGTTTGCTCATTCAAAGTCTCATTAATTCTGGAAAACTGTCCATTCTAATCTCTAGGATATATACACCCATAGGCATAGAGCTCTTCCATGTGGTGGAATCTATGCAGTGGTAGATATTCATACTCTAAGTATGAGGTGTGTGTATGCGTATGGGTGGACACTGCCATACTTACATTTGCAGTTTAGTTGGTCTTAATCTGCCTAAGATTTGCATCTGTGTGCTTTCTTTCAGATTAGTTTTTTTTTCCCCAACTGATTTCCTCTTAGTGGCTAATGCTGTTAATGAATTTTCCAACTAATTTTCTCTCATTGGTTAATGTTGTTAATGAATTGATAGAGGTAATTGATGAAAGGGAGTGAGTGACAGTCACTGTTCAGCAACAATGATTTCCGTTAACACATCAGTTACGAATTTTAGAGAATTCATCTCTCCAGATTCTTGATACGTGCCATTCATTGCCCTTAGGCGAGTGACCCTATTTTCTTATATGGCTCAAATAAAACTAGTTTGCTGTGGTATGAATCTTTTACTGACCACACCATGCAACTAACAAAAGATAACAGGACAGCTTTAAGCCAAAGATCATGTTTAAACAATGAAAAATTATTTGTTGTATCTAATGGACACCTGTATCATGAAAGCTTCATTTAGCAATGGTATGATAATTTTTAACTTCCAGGAAATAATCTGTGAATGGAATGATTTAAAAAAACTTTTAAATAGTGCTTAGTCTCATGTTGGGAACACATGAGTGTGATCAACATAGTGAATACTAAAGAAAACTTTCAGAATCGCGGTTCAGAATTTAAAATTTTTAATCTTTACTAATTTCTTTTTTCAGTATGAAAATAGCACTTTACCAGAAGTTTAGCCCTGAAATGGTTATTTTGCCAGTTGTATTTGCAATGTAATGAGTCTTTTTTATTTCTTTTATATTTGCAGTGTAATGAGTTTTTGTGGCAAACTGTAGTAAGCAATTTTTCATTATCTCGGAGTTCCATGAAGTAGAGAATATTTATATTCTCACATGTGCATTTTAAACACTTTTGTTATGTGAAAATAGATGTATTTTATGATGCATTTGGTTAATAAATTCTGAAAATTTTCATGTTCTTTGCTATTTTGAATTCCATTATAAATTCATGAATAAAGTCATTACTAGAGAGATTTTGTGTTCATCTTTTTTTAAAGGGAATCATGGGGGAAGTTAAAAATATAACTTGGAAACAGACTTTTTTTTTGTGTGTGTGTGTGTGTGTGTGTGTGTGTGTTTTTTTTGTGTGTGTTTTTTTTTAGTGCTTTATGCTTATGTTGCAATTTGGAATGGGTAGGGACTGGAAGCAGAATTTTAAAGGGAGATTTGAATAAGAGCTAATGTTCTTTCATTTTCTCTGATTTGCATTCATTAAAATTTAGTCCTTAATATTGTAATATTTATGGAAGATGTACTTCAGGAAAGAAATTGAATACTTAAGGGGAGTTGGGAGGAGAGTGTGTGGAGGCCTGGAATTAGATTTTTAAAAGAAATCTGATTTCCTACTGGAAGCAGGACAAACTTTATGGAAGCAATTCCAGTTGTATGATGATGGAGTCTGATAGAAAGTTGATGCCACAAGGAAAAAAAACCACTCTTGGAAAACCATTTTGCACTTAATAGTCTTTTTTATGCCTTGCTAAGTGGGATTCAATATATTAATAATAACAGTTTATTTTTACTTATTTTATTTGATAAGAATGACATTGAAAGCATAGGTCCAGATTCTAGCATTATGACTGTCTTTAAGCCCCTCAAATAAGTATTGAATGCATAGTGTTATGTTTTTTTGACACTAATCTGTATTGGAATATAGAACACTGGAGTATACTCAAATGTATTTTGCTTTTTAACACGGCTTTTGGAATTAATTGCTCAGCTGACTCATTGGATTCAAATTGCTTTAGAGGTTAGATGTGACTTGAGGAAGGTTCGCATTGAACTGGATGTATTAATAGATGACAGGTACTAATGATTTAAATGAATATCTCAGAGAAAAGAGGAAAAATGCTATGCAAAAGATGAATGGAAAAGTAGAAGAGAACAGTTAAGAGATGAGAATGTGCATGTTTTACCAACGTAGACTGTTAACATTTTTTCCCCTCACAGGTTATGAGATTTTTAATTTGTGATGTCTTAAAAAACAGACATCAAATTAAGTTTCATTTGCAATCTGTTTAATTCGAACAAAACATACACTTATGCAAGTATTATACTCTTAAAATGATGACAAATTATTATATCTAGGTGGTACAGATATGCAAGACCTGGCTACAAATTTGTTTCCCACATAGTTAACATTTAAAAGAGTGACACAATTATTTGATAATAGGCTTCCCCCACCTTGAAACAAAACTGGTTAAAACATTTCAGGCTGATCTTAGGAGGAGAACTCACTATAAAATAAAAATTTCAATATTGAAACAAAATGTGAATATTTCGAATTCAATATTGAAATGGAAATTCATTTTCCATTTCATTTTTTAGGGTTGGCCTGATGGGCCAAGTAGCAAGTAAACTGAAAGGTTGATAATACATATGGTAACTCATAGTATGTAGATATGTTTTAGGATGTGTAATCAAAATAATCCTCAATGGATATATAATGAATTATTATTTTGAGACTGTAATGCGTTTTTTAGCTTATATAAAGTTGCAGGCTTTGAATAAAGAGTTCTTCCTTGCCCTGCCCATTCTCTTACTGTCTTATTTGCTTTTTCTTTGTTGGCCAAAACAGAAATGCAAATAACTTATTTTGATAACCATAAGTTTATACTGGAATGATTTGGGAGGAGGTGAAGTTTCTTTATGACCACAGATACAGGAAAGTGTGTTATTGGTGAAAAGATACAAAAAATTGTATTATAAAAATGTCACTAAGCATAGCTAGCATTTAATTCCACTCAACCCAGCCTGTGTGTGATAGTGTGGCCGAGCAGTCTAATTTCACTCAACTGAAACTTTTAGTCCAATCTACTTGTGTTCACATATAGATTGTGTACTCATTTATAAATTGTATCCATGATAATGTTTCTCTGATATTTTTCGAGATCTTGATCTTTGTGTCTTTTTCAGAGTGATTATATCAACTAGGCGTAATTATTCTGTGTTCATACCAAGTGCAGCACATCAGTTTAGGTGTTATGGGACATGTAGTATTAATATTACAGCCATATTTTAATTTATGGCTTAAATTGTTTTGAATTAAGGAAGACATTTGTAAAGATTTTTCTTTAATAGTGTTGATTACATTGAAAGATTCTTATCTTTGTGGATAAACATATTTTATGTGTTTCTGCATCTTTTTGCTGTTTAGGATTTTGCCTCAACACCAAATTATTTTACTGGGCAAGACAGATGTGTTTTTTCAAACTACTTTTGAGGGTTTCTATTTTGTTTCCATTGAATCACAGGATCGAAAACTCTGTGTCTATAACAGAGTAGCTGGGAAAATTCAAAACAAGCATAAATATTTTTGAGTGGCTTTCTTTTTAGTAGGGTAAACAATATTCCTGCAACTCCAGTAATGTTCATCTTTGTGGAGCTATTGCACTTACTGCTTTCATCATTCAGTTTGAGCATTACTCTGAGTGATCTTACACTGTTATGTCTTTTTTTATTATTTCATTTTTTTTAGGATAAATTTATCAAGCACATGTCCTTATTGTGAATAAGTACATGAAATGTACTTACTTTGTATGCTATATCATCAATATAGGTATCTACAAAATGCTATTTGATTTTGTTTTTATTATAGGAAACCTTCAGACATACGCAAAATTAAAATGATAGAACAACCCCCACCCCCACCCCATGTACCTGCATCGAGGTTTTGTAACTATCAGCATTTTGCTGAACTTGTTTTACCCGCTACTTCTTTTCTTGGAGTATTTTAAATTCATGAAACACATACCTCTAAATACATACATACATAGAAATACATATGTCTTTAACAGATAAGCAACTTAACCACACCTAACAATATCATCAAATACCCAGTCCATGTTTAATACCTATTTTCAATATCACCCAATACTCATTTTCCATGTTGTCTCAGAAATTCGTTTTTATGGTCGTTTTTCAACTAAGGAGCCAAAAAAGGCTCCTTCTGTTTATTTGATGTCTCTGAGGTCTCTCTTAATCTATTTAGTCCCTGTCCTGGATCCCAGCCCCCACATTTTGTTTGCCATGCCATTTAAACTGCTGAAGAACTGGTTATTCGTCTTGTAACCTTCTTTATAATCTGAATTTGGCTGATTAGTTATTTGTGATTACTTTTTAATTGCATTTCTATGCCACAGATTCTCTTAGATTGGTAGGTAAGTCTACAGAATTGATTGCTTTTGGCAAGAATAGTTCATGAGGGTGGTGTGTACTTCCTTTCCATCACTTCACAAGCACAAATTGGCTAGCTGCCCCCTCAATGATATTTAGGTTAATCAGTTTAGATATTGTCAACCTGATCCATCAGTTGTTTTCTATCAGTCTTTTACTTAATAGGTTTAGCATCCATTGAATATGGATACTAGCTCTATTTATTAAGGGTTGCAAACAGTGTTTTCCTAACCATGCTTTTCTGTATTAACTGGATTTTTATGAAGATGAACTCATCAACTATTTTTTTCTGAAGTAGTTTAGCAAAAGCTGGACAAATGCTTAATTTCTTTAACCCTTTATCAATTTTCACAAAGATAAGTTTGTGTCTTAGCAACCTTGAAAGGCAACTAATGAGATTTCTTGGTGGTTGTTTTTAAACTCTCTTTAGGAATGTATGGTTGGTTGTATACTGGATATATTTTCATCAATTATGACTATTCTTACTTGATATTCAAGTCACTCAAAAATTTGGCTTGCTGGGTAGGAGAAGGGCTCCTTCATGTTGATGCCTTTGTCATTTTTTGAAATGTAAGTCAGCAGTCTGATAGCTTTCACACTTTCTGGCATAATATTCACCAGTTTCATTGGCTATAGTGCAGTGGATCTCAAAATGTTGGGCCTCAAAATTTAGTCTCTAAATAATTATCAAGGAACTCAAAGAGATTTTGTTTGGGAGTTATATCTGTTGATATAACTCATATCAGGAATTAATAACACATTTTAATATAAGAATGATAAAACTATTATGTGTTATAAATAATAGTTTTTATGAAAAATATTTCAAAACAAAATTTATTGAGAAATGTGATATTGTTTACATTCTTGCAAATCATTTTTATGTCTTTAGACAGCTGGATTCTCATCTGATTCTACATTCAATCTGTTGCAATACATTGTTTTGGTTGAAATATTTAAGAAAATATGGCCTCATATAAATATGGAGTTGAGAAAAGGAGTATTTTAATAACCATTTCAGGTAATTATGGATTTTTCTGATTTTACATCAAAATTTGACAGGTAATAGTTTCTTAAACATTGGTTGCAATGAAGAATCAAGCTATATTATGAATTTTTTGGACCCTTACACTAAAAACCATTGGTCTGTCTTGCACTTTGAATGGATCATTTACCCATATGTGATTTTTTTTAACACCATGAATTTGCCATTTAAAAATTACTGGTTCACTGAGTTATGCAGATCATGCAAATGTTGACACATTTGATTATACCCTATGCAAAAAATTACATTTTAAAACATCACCACTGATCTCATCAAACAAATTAAGTATAGGGAAGCTGTCAAGCTCCGAGTGGTGGACGTAAGTTTTATAAAATTCTAATTTTTACTTGAATTCTAAAATTTTATCATGGCAACAAATGCTGACAGTTGTTTTCCTTGAAGTGCTTGCTCACTTTATTCATTTTTGATAAAATATCTGCCAAATACTCAAGTCTCAATAGCTATAGTTTGTCTGCCTGTTTTTCTTACCACTAAAAATGTTGTTTCATGAAAAATGCACCATTTGACTTCGCAACTCAATTACACAAATACTTTTCCTGGAGGCACTCATTCTACTGTGGTGTGCAGCAAGAGCTTTATATATACACAACTTTCCATTTCTTCACCTATATTATTAAAGTCATGTACTCTAAGAGCAAGACTTAATACAATTAATATATCTTTACTACTTCATCAAGGACATTCTTAAGTAAAAATGGCTCCCTTCTAAGCATATATGAAGAATACAATACCTACTAACATAGTTTGGTGCCACAGCCTTGATTTGTGCTAAGGCAACAGCAGTTTTGCTTGATATTGTGAAAGGGGAAATGATACATAATGTCCTGATTTTGATGCAGGCAAACCCCAAAATTGGGGTTCAGCCCAGGAAGGTTCTTGGCTTCATGCAGGAACTAACTCATGAGTGAACCTACAGAGCAAAGCAAAAGCAAATTTATTCAAACAACAGACAGCAGCAGCAGCCATGGTGGATTGCTGGCTAGCAGTATATATGGCTATTCCTTGAC
The DNA here is from genome assembly GCF_001604975.1 of Cebus imitator. Classification (NCBI taxonomy): domain Eukaryota; kingdom Metazoa; phylum Chordata; class Mammalia; order Primates; family Cebidae; genus Cebus; species Cebus imitator. The sequence continues at coordinate 10,014,437 of NW_016107432.1, forward strand.
TATATGCTAAATAAGGGGCAGGTTATTCATGACTTTTCTGGAAAAGAGGTGGGGAGTTCCTGGGATCAAGGATTCCTCCCCTTTTAAACCATATAAGGTAACTTCCAGGGGTTGCCATGGCATTTGTAAACTGTTAAGGAACTACTGAGAGTTATATCTGTCTTTCAGCATGCATATACATTACAATTCGCATATAATGAGCAATGAGGGCAACTAGAGGTTGCTCTAGTCATCATCTTGGTTTTAGCTGGTTTTGGCTGGCTTCTTTGCCCAGTCCTGTTTTGATCAGCTCCTTTTGTTCACCAGGTGCTGGGAACACAATTCCTGCTAATCTCCTGTCTCAGTTTTACCATGAAAAGAGTTTTGATCTCACAGACCCTTGAAAAGGTCCATGGACCACACATTGAGAACTGCTACTCTAGTGTTTCCCCATTATATTAGGTGCTGATTTTTTAGTTTACTATTTTTATTAAGGTGGTATTCCTAGTTTTTGAAGTATTTAAAAAACATCAGTGTTTGTTTAAATGTTTCTATTTTTAAAATCAGTAGATATGAACATATTCTCTTTAATTCTATTAATATAATCCATTGTTTTAATTATATTATTTCTTTGATTTTCTTGTTAAGGGACTGCTTAACCTATGTTAATCTATGTTGTATATTAGTACCTGTCTTCTGTATATACTACTTTCTCTCAAATTATTTTTTATTTTCTTATTTTTGTTTGATTTTTAATTTCCTTTTTCTATTTCTATTAGTTTTTCGTTATGTATGTTAGCTCTTATGTTTAAAATTCATATGTGAAGTGATTGGTTTTTTTCTTATTTACTGATAAAAGAAAAACTTCAGCTGAATTAAATTTAAAGGAGTTTAATTCAGCAATGAACAATTTGTGAATTGGGAAGCCTCATGAGCCAGAGTAGGCTCAGAGACTCCTGTGCAGCCATGTGGTAGAAGAAGATTTATAGATAGAAAAAGGAAAGTGATATACAGAAAATGGAAGTGAGGCACAGAAACAGCTGGATTGGTTACAGATTTTGGCGTTTGCCTTATTTGAACGTGGTTCAAACAGTTGGCTATATTTGATTGGCCAAAACTTGGTGATTGGCACAAGTGTAAGCTACAGTCTGTTTATACCTCCACTTGTTATAGTTCATGATGTGCAGAGAAACCTTTAGGCCAAACTTAAAATATATAAGGAGGCAGCTTCAGGCTAAACTTGATTTAATATTACTGAGCTCTGTTTTTTTATCTTCCTGTTGACTAATCATGTAACCTGTATTTTTCTATTTTAATTTATGTTGTTTTAGAGCTTCTGTTTTCCTAAATTCTTTAATATCACTTAAATCCATCTTGTGACTTTTTTTTTAGTGTGTTTTTTGGGGGGTTATGTTTCTCATATTTTCTGCCTTTTCCTTGCAATATCTCTCTATATAGGTTGAATTGCAATCACTTTCTATGGCTCTTGTTTAAATGATATGCATTTTCCTGAGCTTTTAGGAACTTTTATGTTCCTGTGTGATAGTAGAAGTGGACCAAAATAGATAACTTTCCTAGCACAGTATTTTCAGGACATTCTCCTTTAGTGTTACTTTAAAAGATTTTAAAATATGCCCTTTGTGTGTAGCCACCTTTAGAGTGCTTTTAAAGCTCTGTCTTCCCTAGTTTCCTCCTTCACCACTATCTGAACCTTCTCTTTTCTTTTACCTCATCTGTGTCTGGCTTCTTTCACTCAATGTTTGTGAGATTAATTTATGTTGTTTAATGTATGGAATTCCATTATATAAATATATTACAACTTACTCATTCTACTATTGCCTGATACCTGAGATATTTTCAGTTTGGGCTACTATGAACATTCTTCTATACACCATTTGATGCTACTATGAATGTATTTCTGTTGGATATTGGAATAATTATCTGGAGCTGCTATAACAAAGTACCACAAATTTACTGAATTAAACCACAGAAATTTACTATCTCACAGTTCTGGTGGCCAGAACTCCAAGATGAAGATGTTAGCCAGGCCTGTCCTCCCTCTGAAGGCACGAGGGAAGGATCTGTTCCAGGCCTGTCTCCCAGCTTCTGAGAATGCTTTGACTTGCAGTACTGTAACTTGTTTTCACAGGCAATTTTCCTTCTGTAAGTATTTCTGGGTCCAGATTTCCTCTTTTCATAAGGATACCAGCTATTTACATTTGCAGCAACTCTATTTCAAAATAAGGTTACATTCTGTGGTACTGGGGTTAGCAGTTCAACATACGAATTTTTGGCAGACACAATTTAAACCATGACAGGTATATACCTAGAAGTTGAATTGCTAAATTATCAAGTGGTTAGTAGATACTACCAACAGTTTTCCAGAGTAGTATACTAATCTACACTCTTAGTAGTCATGTGTCAGATTTCCAATAGGGTATAGCCATTTTTGGCAACTTACTTAGTATAGTTTTAAAATTAACAGAAGAATTGCAAGGATAGTACAAGGAACTCCCACATATCTTCTGTCAAGATTCATCAGTTGTTTACATTTTTCTGCATTTGCTTTATCATTCTGTGGGTGCATATAATTTTATTATCTGAACCATTTGAGAGAATCTTGGAGACATTTTGCACCCTTAAATACCTAAGTATACCTTTTCTAAAAACAAGGATATTCCCACAGTATAATGATCAAAGTCAGACTATTTAACATTGATATAATACTATTATCTAATCCATAGTTCATATTCAAATTTCAATAATTGTCTAATTAATATTCTTTATTGCTTCCCTGCCCCACTGTTCCCAGTCCAGATCTGATACATGATCATTCATTGTATTGGTTTTTATGTCTGTTTTAGTCTATTTGAATCTGGAATAATTTCTCAGCCATTCTTTGTCTTCTTGGCTTTGGAATTTTCAAAGTGTTTAGGTCAGTTATTTTATATATTGGACCTCAGTTTGCATTTGTTTTATGTTTTGATTCAAGTTATCGATTTTTGGCAAAACCCCATTAAAGTGATAATATTTCCTTATCAGTGCATCATTTCAGGAGGCACAGGATATTGATTTTTCCCAGTGTTAGTAATGTTAACTTTGATCGCTTGGTTAAGATGTTGTCTGTCAGGTTTCTTCATTACTTTATTATCCTTGAGTTTACTGATTATTTTTTCTGACATCTTCAATCTGTTAATTCCATCTAGTAAATTTTTCATCTCAGGTGTTTTAGTTTTCAGTTCTGTGATTCTCACTTGATTCTCTTTTATAGTTTCTATTTTTCTGCTGATATTCACCTATGTTCATTTCATATGATCATATATTTCTTTAAGTCTTTTAACCTACTTATAAAAGTGACTTTAAATTTCTTTTCTACTAATTCTGGCAAATGGGTTCTCTTAGTGTCAGATTTTATTGACTGGTTTTTCTCCTAACTGTCGGTTCCAATGTACTGTTTCCTCACATGTCTAGTAATTGTTTCGGCCTCCAGCTATTGTGGGTGATACGTTGTGACAATTTGTGAATCTCTTGTATTACTCTGAAGGGTGTGGATTTTTGTTCTATGGGCAGTTAACTTGGCTGGCTCAAATTTCAGACTCCTCCCATGTTTTGCGCTGCTCCTGAAAGTTCTGCTTAGTTTTTTCAGCCTTTCCAGCTGTTGTCGTTTGCTGGCAACCTCATAGTTGTCTCTGTGCATATGTAGTTCAAGAGTTGGTCAAGGATTGGGTAGCAAATATAGAGAGATTTTAGAACTCTTACTTTTTTGACCCCCTTCTTATTGGGATTCTCCCCTTTTCAGCTGCTATTGGAGACTCTAACTCTACTATCTGGCTCAATAAGCCAATAGGATTATAGATTTCTGCTTGCATTTTAGCCTTCCCATGGCAAACAGACTGGAGAGCACTCGTAAGTGAAAAGCCTTTAAAATGCAAATATTCCTCTATCTTAGTTACCTTAGTTTAGAGGTCCTAGTTTCTGCTGCCTTTTGGTCTGTCTCTCTACAGTACCTTCCAATAACTTCTTTCAAAAAACATTTTGTTCAGAGTTACAATTATTGTGTCTGCTAGAGAGAGTTAAACCGATACAAGCTACTCCACTATAAATGCAGAGGTATTTTAGAACAGTACTTTTTTTTTAGCTTCTCTATACTTAAATTTAATTACAGTGATGAAATTGGTTTTATTAATATAGTTCACACCTGGCCTAATAGTCACTAATTAGTCACCAAAGAACCTGTGGTTTTTAAACGTGGTTACTAAAGCCTGAGCACAGTCAGTTTTAGGAATATACATATTTCTGCTAAGGTTGATTAAATCTCTTGTGAAAATTGAGGTGGTACAGAAGACTTGGAATTCATTCCAGGCTAAATAGGTTGGTCTATGTGTGTATTAGCTGTATTATTGTATTTCTAGTCGCTAAATCAATTAGCAGAATAATGGGCAAGTAATTAATGCTTTTTACTTTCCAAATTTCCATTAACTAGACTTCCAGAGTTACACTGTACTTTGCTTACTTAAATATTATTTCTGCCCTTGTGCTATTGAAATGGCAGATAATGTTAAATAATTTTTTTTTCCTGTAAACTCTGCAGTTAAGAGAATGAATTTTGCAGACTCTGATAGAGGAATTTTAACTAGGATTTCAAAGACCAGGGATATAATAGCATACAGGTAAGCTGTTTTCTAATCTTTATATTTGCCATTTGTATTAAAATTGCTTTGACTCACAAAGAATTCCAAATTATGTCATCTATAACATGTATTCAAGAATGCAAGATATGCAGGTTTCTCTTTTCCCTCCAACTTTATTTTTTGAAACATTTGAAACCCACAGAAAGCGTGCAATAATTGTACAATGACTGTCTTATATCTTTCATCTGGATTTATCAGTTTTCACCATTTGGAATTTATTGGTCAATCAGTTTTTACATATGAATAGAGGCTTATTAATTTTGTTTTTGCAGATAAATGTTAATAATTGCTAAACTGCTCCCCTTCACCTTTTAAGATTTACTTGCCTAATCCCTGTGGCTTAAACCTCGTGACCTTCTCACGTTCCAGCCCACCCTCTCCCTTACCAGTTGATTGGACCAAGTTTGCTCAGCTGTCTGTAATGTAAGACAAAAAGATGATTTCAGCTGATCAGAGTCTTTTGCAACTGGAGAACTTAGAGGCAGTGAGGAGTGAGCTCCGAAACTGTAAGTTTAGGAGCCGAAAAATCCTGGATAGAAAATAACATACAAATTCAGTGTGTGTGTGTGTGTGTGTGTGTGTGTGTGTGTGTGTGTGTGTGTGTAGTTTTTTTTCATGGCTGGCTTTTCTGTATCCTTGAAATTTCAGCTCAAAAGTTATCTTCTCAGAAAGACCCTCATTTCACCTTAGCCCTAGCCCCATTCACCTTCCCCCGCCGTCACCATTTTGTAACACTGAATCTGGTTCTGTTTTTCTTAGTTTGAGTTGCTCATTTGTGTACTTATTATTTCTTGTATTCCAGTCTCTCTGCTTTTTATTTCATTTTCTTGCCATTTTGCTCTGGCTAGGACTTCCACTATGATGTTGAGTAAGAGTACTGTGAGAAAGTAATTCCTTGCCTTATTCCTAATCTTAGGGAGAAATGATCTTTCATCATTATGGTATTAGATATAGCGTTTTTCAGTAAAAGTCTTTTAGCCTGTTAAGAATGTTTCTATTCCTATTTTTTTTTGAGATTAAAAGAAAACACATGAATGGATGTTGACTTTTGTTAAATGTTTTTTCTGTAACTGTAGAGGTAACCATGTGGTTTTTCTTTTTAAACTGTTAAGATGGTGAATTATATTGGCTGATTAAAAAACTACTTTTTTTTTTTTTTTTGTAGAGTTGAGGGTCTCGCTATGTTTCCCAGGCTCAAACCATCCTCCCTTTTGACTTCCCAAAGCACTGGGATTACAGGCGTGAGGCCACTGCACCCAGGTGTATCGGCTAATTTTTGAATGTTGAATCTGCTTTGTATCCTTGGGATAAACTCCAGTTGGTTATATTATCTCTTTTATGTATTTCTGGATTTAAATTTCTTGGAGAATTTTGATACCTATGTTCATAGAAATATTGGTCTGCAGTTTTCTTTTCTTGTAATGTCTGGTTTTTGGATTAGGGTAATGCTGGCCTCATCAAATGTATTGAGAAATTCTCTTTTCTATTTTCTGGAAGAAATTTTGTAGAATTGCTTTTTCTTTCTGAAGTGTTTGGTATAGATCTCTAGTGAAACCAACTGTGACTGGAATTTGTTTGTTAGAAGATTTTTAACTACAAATTTTCTTTTTTTCTTTTTTTTTTTCAGCAGCACTTTTGTTTTTCCTTACCCAGTGATGTGTTGCTGGGGCCTAATGTTCTCATATAACAGTAGAAAACCAAAATTTGTGGTCATCTCTTTAAAGAATTGAGAACTGCACACAAAAAAAATCTTACATAAATTAAAAGGATGAATATATTTACAGATGTAAATGCAAACCGCTTCCAACTCAAGATAAGTAACATCCCACAGCGTCCTGGCAGGAAAACATCAGCTAAGAAAGGAAACTGGGTCCTATGGCTTGGACTTTCCAACCCTAACAGACTGGCAGGATGAACAAGTGGTTCAGGAACCCTTGCCAGCCTCTAGAGAAATCCCAGAACACTAGGCCCTGACACATTAAAACTCTGCACAGATCAGAGACTTCTAACCACGCAGACTCGCAAGCCACAGACTTGTCTGCCACAAGCATGTTCTTACCTCAGCCACGAAGTGAGCAAGCCACATGTACTAAGGGGTGAAATCAAAGATATGTACAGGGTATTAAACAAATAGCAAGGGGAACAGTTAACTTGAATACAAGGTCAAAATCAGCAACAAGTTCTACAGTCCTGTGCTGGTATCAGATACAAGCTTCAAGGACAATCTCTTTTCGAAGGCTTATTCCAGTTTCATGAGGCCAGCGTGAGGTATATGCATTTGCTGGGGACAAATTTATACTTCTGAATTAACCCATGCAGCAAATGCTATGCATCTGCGCACAGTCCATTTAGAAGCATTTGTTGTAGACAATGGAGGGGACCCGACTCCTCATACTCCTGCTTGCTAAGCCACATATGCTGGAAGGTGGACAGTGAGGCCAGGATGAAGCTGCTAATGCAAAGCCAGTACTTATGCTCTGGGGGCGCGATGATCTTGATCTTCATGGTGCTGGGTGCCAGAGTGGTGATCGCCTTCTGCATCCTGTCAGTGACAACATGGGTACATGGTGATGCTGCCAGGCAGCACCATGTTGGCTTACAGGTCTTTGCAGATGTCCACATCACACTTCATGATGGAGTTGAAGGTGGTCTCGTAGATGCCACAAGATTCCATGCCCAGGAAGGAAGGCTGGAACAGCACCTCTGGATACCGGAATTGCTCATTGTGATAGTGATGACCTGGCCATCAGGTAGCTTGTAGCTCTTCTCCAGGGAGGAGAAGGATTCGCAGGTGGCCATCTCTGGCTAGAAGTCCAGGGTGACTTAGCACAGCTTCTCCTTGATGTTGCGCACAATCTCAACCTTGGCTGTGGTGGTGAAGCTATAGCCGCACTCTCTTGGTGAGGATGCCATGCTTGCTATTTGCCTGGTCACCCACGTAGGAGTCCTTCTGATCCATGCCCACCATCACACCCTGGTGCCGGGGGGCGCCCAACGACAAAGGGAAACACAGGCTGAGGGGGTGTCGTCCCCAGCAAAATCAGCTTTGCACACGCAGGAGCCATTGTCAATGACGAGCACCGCGATCTCTTCTTCCATTGCAGCAGGCAGAGGAGTGGGGCAGTGGAGCCGCGGGAGAACAGGGTGCACGGGCTGGCAGCAGCGACTCTATTTCTTTAATAGATGTATAACTTTCCTGGTTGTCTTGTTGAGTTTTAGTAGTTGATATCATTCAGGGAATTGCTCCATATTACATTTTTACATTTATGGGCATTGAGTCTTTCATAGTATTCTTTTGTCTTTTTACTCTCTGTGACATCTGTAGTGACATCCTTTTTTTCACTCCTGAAACTCATAATTTCCATTTTCTTCTCCTCCTCCTCCTTCCTCCTCCTCCTCCCCCTCCTCTGTAGCCTCTCCCTCCTCCTCCTTTCTCCTCCTCCTCCTTTTTCTCCCCTCCCTGCCTCCCTCCCTCTCTCCCTCCCTTCCTTCCTTCCCACCCTCCTTCTTTTTTTTCTCTCTCTCTTTCTCTCTCTTACTCTTTCTTTCTTTCTCTTTCTCTCTTTCTCTCTCTCTCTCTTTCTTTCTTTCTTCTATCTCCCCCCTCTCCCCTTCTCACTCTCTTTCCCCCTCTCTCTCCCCTCCCCTTCTTCCTCCTCCTTCTCCTTATCTGACTAGGGCTTTTATCAACTTTATTGATCTCTTTAAAAAAAAAAGACAGGTTTTGGTTTTATTTCTTTTTGTGTACTTTTCCCCAATTTTATTGATTTCTGCTATATTTTAAAATCTCCTTTCTGCTTGTTTTGGATTTTATTTGCTCTTCTTTGTCTAGTTTCTTAGATCAAAGCTTAAGTGAATGATTTGAAATTTTCTTTTTTAATATAAGCATTGTATACAATGAATTTTCTTCTAAGAATGGTTTTAGCTTCATTATTTGTTTCTTCATCTAAATCTTTGTTTCTATCTGGTGTCAGATTTCACTTTTCTGAAGAATATTCTTTAAAATTTGTATGGTTTAGTCCTGATGACAATTAGTTTCTGAGTTGTTTTTTTCCAAGAAAGTATTTTTATCCTTTATTTTTGAAAGATATTTTCACCAGGTAGAGAATTCTACGTTGACACTATCTTTTATTTTACCCTTTAAAAATATTACTCTATCATCTTCCGACTTGCATGGTTTCTCATAAGATGGCTGTTTATTTCTCCGTGTTAATGTGTCTTTTCACCCCTGCTGGTTTCCTTCAAGACTTTGTTTTGTGTTTTTAGAACCTGAATATGATAAGTCTATCTCTGGCTGGATATTTATCTTGATTGGTGGTTTGGATCTGTAGTTTAATGTATGTCATTAATGTTGGAAATTATCAGGCATTATCCCTTCTTATATTTATGCTGACTCATTTCTCTCTCTTTTTTTCCTTCTGGAATTCTAGCTATACATCTGGTAGTTCATTTTATATTGTCCTACAGTTTCTGGATGCTACGTTCTGTTTTTATTTTTTACTCTTTATTCTCTTTCAGTTTGGATGATTTTAAGTTCTCCAATTCTTCCCTTGGCCCTGTTAAGTCTGCTGATGAACCTGTCACTGACAATCCTGCTCTCTATTACTGTGTTTTTCATTTCTATCAGCTTCATTAGATTTTTTGTCTTACATTTCTCATTATCTCTGCTGAAATTACCTGACAATGCATGTTGTCCGGTTCTTTCACTGGAGACATCAATACATTTTTCATAGCTATTTTAAATTCCTTATCTAAATGTTCCAGTATCTGTGTCACAGTTTAATCTGGTTCTATTGATTGCTTTGTCTCTTGGCATTATGGGGCTTTTTATTTTTGTTTTATATACCCCATACTTTATTTACTTTTATATTGAACACTGGACAGCACAATAGGGTAGCCTGCAAATAGGGCACATTTTTTCTTTTTCTAGATTTTTTGTGTGGAATGTGAATCAACCTAGACAGGCATTGAGGTGGCTGGGGGGGTTTATTATTTGTAGGGCTATCCTCATTGTACCAGAGACTTCAAATTCTTCTAGCAAAACATTGCATTAGGAGCAAGGCTGGTTAACTCATTGAATGGGCTTTTCTCAATGTCAGGCCACCCCTTAGCCTTACACTTTCTCCTTATGCAGTGACCCCTAGAGAGTTTCTCTCCACATCCTTGCTTCTCTCTGGGCCCTCTCATCAGTAGTCCGCTGTTGCTGTATGATGCTTCTTGCTCTGGTGGTGGCAGGTGAAGGAAGTGTTCTCTGTTGTTCTGACTAAGCCTCAATGTTGCGTGGACACTGTGTCTGGGTCTCAGGACTGTGAATTTTTCATGCTTCTGTTTCTTCCCAGTGATAGTTCTGAACCCAGCATATTTTCCTGCTTCTCGCTGAGGTGTAGAGGATTTTTTTTTTTTTTTTTTTTTTAACGATTTCTTTCTCAAAGCTGCAGGGGGTATTCAGGAGTGCTCTAAGGGCGATGGTGTATGTTGCCCTTATTCCCCACTTGAGGTGAAGTTGTTGGGTTTTCATGTATTTCTTTTGTTTTAATAGGGGAGATAGGGAAGAAGGGTCTGGGCAGGTATCCATTCCCCTCCTGCAACAGCTGCTTCTCCCCTCCCCTAAGCATGTCTTTTCAGGACTGTTGCCATCATTGTTTGTGAGCACCCACTAGGGCCTGTAGAGAGAAGCCTGTGAGTGGTGTAAACTCCCTTTGTATCTGAGGCCATATTCTGTCACCTGCCAATAATCAGATTCCACCAGTTTCTTCCCAATTCTTCCAGGTGTTCAACTGCCCCAAGTAAACAAATGCTTGCATCTGAGTTTTCCTGTAGGCTCTTCTCTCGTCTCTGATTTTGGGCTAGTTGCTGCTGCTTCTTTGGAATGCAAGAAAAGTTGTTAACTTGCAGTTTGTTCAACGTTTTTTTTCTAATTTTAAGTGTGGCAGAGACATTCTTTCCAGCTCTTTTCCAGCTCCCCAGGTCCAGAGTTGAATCCAGAAACCCGATCCTCCTTTTTACCCCTAATATCTTCTATTTGGAGGGTACCTGTTTGTCCTGGTTTACACCAGTATAATTATTAACAGCACTTATTTTTCACTCAGTTTCTCCATTTGCATGATAAATTGTATGATCACCTTTTCTTTTGGTAGTTTGTCCTTGAAAATATTATATAATGAGGTTTTACCAGCAGCATGTGTTAGGTTTGGACAGATTTATTTATTCTGGATAAAAATCAAATATTGAAGATCATTTTGGGGATGTTCAAAAGGACATGGAGAGAAAAGGTGTAAGTGAAAGACATATCAGTCAAATCTAATGTGTAGACTTTGTTTAGATCCTATTTTAGTCCAAAGGACTTTTTTTTTTTTTTTTAAAGAGAATCAGTGACATTTGAACATGGGCTAGGGATTATAAAATATTCAAGAATTATTATTTTATTAGATATTATAGTTGTGTTTTTAAAATCTGATTTATTAGAGATATGTTCTGATGGATTTGGAAGTTAAATGATATGATAGGAGAGATTTATTTTTAAATACTCAAACACAAAAAGAAAAGTGGAGGGAGAGGGAAAGGTGGTTGGTAAAGACAAGAACAGCAAAATTCTAATAATCACTGAAACCAGGTGATAGGTACTTGGGATTCATTATTTTATTATCTAATTTTTTGTGTGTGTTTGACAGTTTCCATAACAAAACCTTTTTGTTTTGAGACAGGCTCACTCTGTCATCCAGGCTGTGACAATTTTTTGTGTGTGTTTGACAATTTCCGCAATAAAATCTTTTTTTTTTTTTTTTGAGACTGAGTCTCTGTCACCCAGGCTGGAGTGTAGTGGCACAATCTTGGCTCACTGCAACCTCTGCCTCCTAGGTTCAAGCTATTCTTCCACCTCAGCCTCCTGAGTAGCTGGGATTATAGGCATCAGCCATGATGCCCCGCTAATTTTTGTGTTTTTGTAGAGACAGGGTTTCACCATGTTGGCCAGGCTGGTTTTGAATTCCTGACCTCAGGTAATTTGCCCGACTCGGCCTCCCAAAGTGCTGGGATTACAGGTGTCAGCCACCATGCCTGGCCTAGAGCCTCTTAAAAGTTAAAAACATGTTTTTTCTTTCTCCAATTTATTTTTTCTTCAAAAATGATCAAATTCTTAGAGAACATATAGAAATTGAGAGTTTCTGTAGTCTATGGCAAATATTTTTTGGTACTTAAAAAAGTGAAAATAGACTGGGCACAGTGACTCACACCTGTAATCCCAGTGATTTGGGAGGCCAAGGTGAGAGGATTGCTCGAGGTAAGGAGTTTGAGAGCAGTCTGGGTAACATAGGCAGCTCCCATCTCTAACAACCGAGGCTGAGGCAGGAGAACTGCTTCAGCCTGGGAGATTGCACCACTGCACTCCAGCCTGGTGCCTGGAGACAGAGTAAGACTGTCTCAAAAAAAGAAAAAAAATTTTGAAGGATGATTGCCATAAAAAAGAAAAAGAAAGAAAGAAAAAATAAGTACAAAAAATTGTTGGGTGTTGTGGCGGGTGCCTGTAATTCCAGCTACTCAGGAGGCTGAAGCAGGAGAATCGCTTGAACCTGGGAGGGGGAGGTTGCAGTGACTTGAAACCACACCATTACACTCCAGCAGCCTGGGTGATAGAGGGAAACTCCNTTTTTTTTTTTTTTTGAGACAGAGTCTCTGTCACCCAGGCTGGAGTCCAGTGGCACAATCACAGCTCACTCAGCATCAAATTCCTGGGCCCAAGTGATCCTCCTGCTTCAGCCTCCTGAGTAGCTGAGACTACGAATGTGCACCACCATGCCTGGCTAATTTTTTACATTTTATAGATATGGGATCTTGATATGTTGACCAGGCTGGTCTTGAACTTCTGGCCTCAAGTGATCCTTCTCCTTTGGCCTCCCAAGATAAAAAAAACTTTTAAAGAGAGACAAGGATCTGATCAGGAACCTGTATCTTAAAAAAAAAAAAAAAAAAAAAAAAAAACCCCACAAAAGATGATGATTATTCTACCATTTAAACTAGAAAGGTGAATTTTTCTTGTGGCAGAGAGAGATGCCAGGCAGCTGTGCCTCCAAAATTCATTTGAAAACTTTTTGGTTCAATGATTATTCAGCAAACCAGATGATCTGTTATATGACAGGTCAAGGAGAATAGAAAGAGGTGAAATGCCATGGTTTGAATGCAGTTCAGTCCTGCAGACCCACCCTGGACCAGTATGTGGGAATGAGCATTGGAGATGTCTTCTTAAACCTGACTCAACTTACTGTCTATTCGGTGCAAACTTTGGAGGGAGAACGCTGTGGTTTTCTTCCCTTTTATCCAGGTTGGTATTCTCATTTAATTCTCGCCTGCTCATAATATGTAGAGACAAATGTCTTGGTAAGGGAAGTAACAAGACTGTAAATCCAGTGGAGGAAAGGACTGTTCACTGTTTTCAACAGTGAACAATATACCTGCTACCATTACTGGCACATAAAAGACATTAAATAAATGTTGTATGAAGAAATGAATGAACACATCCACATTTGCTGCCAGCCACTTAGAAGATAAATAAATGCTGTCTTCATTAAATTGAATTGTGAGTGACAAAATTGAAACAAGAACTTTAGAGTTTATGTTGGACCATTTAATGTCAGACCACTTCAAAGTCTTTCGGAGATGTCCAAATGGACAAAATCAGCCAGTGTGATGTTTGTGACCAGGCAAGGGAAGCCAAAATGAAGTGCAGCTTTATTTAAAATGAATAGAAAAGATATAGTTACATACATGCCACTGTTCTTTTAAAATATATCCATAGAAATTATTAGTCCTTTAAACGTCTTCATGCTACTGTTCTGCAAAGAGATCAGGAGACTTTGTAATATCCTGTCTGCAAAAAGTTAAAATGACAAGCACCCTTAAATAAACAGGAGTAATTAATCATAGGTGGTTGTTTTGATGAGCATGCAAGTGTGACAAGTTAATAATAAATCAGCAGTTCATAAACGGAAGGTGGCTAAGGAAGTGTTGTGGTTTAATTTACATCTTTGGAAGGCAACAGAGATTTAATAATCTCCCTGCGTCATACAGCAGTGAATACCCCTGAGGCAGTAAAGCAAAAACGTTTTTAACTGTTAATCTGAGAAGCAATAAAATCCTGCCTCAGGACACAAATAAATTGAGTTTCTAGTGGTCTCCATGGACCCCTAGTATGTGTGATTTATTCAGATTCTAAAGCTACTCAGGACCACTTAGAGCTTTGGGGAATGCCATGGGAGGTACCTATCTAATCAGAAGTTCTAGACTAAGGGCAATGACTGATCTTAGCTTATGTCTCCCTAATAATTTATTTTACCTTCTTGGTCAACTGCAAATAGATTATGAACTACAAACATGAATTTGAGATTCAGTTGTAAATGATTGCTTTTAGTTGGGATTGTAACTGTCTTTCTGCTTATATAGTATGTGTCTTTAAAAGATCAGAAACTGTTTTGAACTTTCTATTTTCTAAGTGTAGGATTTTCACTGACTAGAGAAACTGGGATACCAAAAGGAAGATAACCCTGCATGGCATCATGAGCCATTTGTGAAATCTAAATAATTTCCAAGTTTCCAAAGCAGCTTCATTTCTTAAGCAGCTAAGCTTTAGGGTATATTTGTTACTGGAAAGTTGTCCTAAACTAGACCCCCAAGAAAGGGTTCTTGGATCTTGTGTAAGACAGAGTTCTGGGAGAGGCCATAGAGTAAAGTGAAAGCAAATTTATTAGGGAAGTAAAGAAGCAAAAGAATGGCAGCTTAGTAGAAAGCTGGTTGGCTATTTTTATGGTGATATCTTGATCATATGCTAAACAAGGAATGGATTATTCATGAGTTTTCCAGGAAAGGGGTGAGGATTCCCAGAACTGAAGATTCTTCCATTTTAGACCATATAGGGTAACTTCCCAATGTTGCCATGGCATTTGTAAACTATCACGGTGCTGGTGGGAGTGTCTTTTAGCATGCTAATGCATTGTAATTAATGTATAATAAGCAATGAGGATGAGCAGAGGTCGTCTTTGTCTCCCTCCTGATTTTGGTGGGTTTTGGCCCTCTTCTTTACCACATCTTGTTTTATCAGTGGGGTCTTTTGTGACCTGTATCTTGTGCAAATCCCTGATCTCATCCTGTGACTAAGAATGCCTCCCTTCCTGGGAATACAGCCCAGCAGATTTCATCATTTTACCCAGCCCCTATTCAAGATAGAGTCGCTCTGGCTTGAATGCCTCTGACATATTGATTTTATTAATTTGGAAAAATGTCCCCTTATGAATATTGACATAGAAAATATTGCCTTCCTTGTTTAAAGAGCAGGCAAGGATGGTTTCAGGGAAAGGAGAAGGTGGAGTTATGTGTATTACATATATATGTGTGTATTTCTTGCTCCAATTTGTCATGAAATACCTTTATAAAGGAATTCAATTGTGAAATATGATCTCTGCTCATCTTTTTACTACTACTGCTTATAATTTCAGCTGGATCATTTGTGATACCTAATGCAGTACTGTAGAAAATGGGAAAAAAAGTCATAAGTTGTTGGTTGATAGAAAAATAGATAATTCTCTTCCTTTGACCTACCTCCACCCATGGAACTCTAAATCACAGCTGTAAATTAGGGTTATATTTTGTCATGTCTTCCAGGGGTGCAATGACTGATACAAAATACACTTCAGACTATAATTAGCTCATCCATCCAACTTAGCAATAAAGAAAAGACATACCAACCCAGATATACCTGGGCTACTCCTGCCTGCCTCTCTCTGAGATAGGCTGGATTCTTGTGGTCAGGAATTTAGGTTGTGCCAGGCAGGAGAAGGCTTAGAGGAGAATCTCCTCCTGCTTCAGCAGTTCACTTAGCAAACATTAATGGAGTGTTCTGCATGTTGGGTGCTGCCTTGGGTCCCATGGTATAAGGATCCCAGAAAGACAGAGGCAAAGAGCACTGCATCTGTTTCCTATGGATGCTGTAACGTAGTCCCATGAACTCCGTGGCTTAAAACAACACAAATTTCTTATCTGAAATTTGTGTGACTGTTCTGAAGTCCAGAAATCTAAAATCAAGATGTTGGCAGGACTGTTTCTGTTCCTTTCTGGAGGTTCTAGGGAAGAACATGTTTCCTGGCCTTTTGTGGCTTCTTGAAACCATCTGCATTCCTTGGCTCATGACCCCTTCATCATCACTTCAACTTTTGCTTCTCTCTTCACATATCCTCCTGCTCAACCTAACCTCCTGCCTCCCTCTGGGGACCCTTGTGATTACATTGAGCCTACTTGGATAATCCAGAATAAACTTCCCATCTCAAAAATCTGTAATTTATCACATCTGCAAAGTCCCATTTTCCATATTAAATAGCATTCATGGGTTCCAGAAAAGAGGATGTGGACATCTTTGTGGGGTCATCATTCAGCACAGATTGGGGCATTGGACTGCTCTGTCACCCTCCCATTTAATATGACTATTATGTAAATTTCTTAACCTTCCTGCAAAATGGAATAAATAATGCTCATCTCACAGAGTTGTCTGACAATTAAATGCCTGAAAGCAATTAGCACCATGTCTGACACGTATGACAAGTTCAATGAATGGGCAGTTTGTGAATTATTTTTCTTGTAATTCAGTGATGAAAAGGCACAGTCTCCCCTCTCTAAGGACTCAAATCTGGTGAAGAAGAACAGGTACACAAACAATTACAAGTCATTGTGAGACAGTGTGATAAGGGCTATATTTGTCTGAAGTCACAAGGGTTCTCCTTGCCTGACTTTAGTCAGTCTCTCACAGATGATCAGCCAGCTTTTGAGTTTCGAGGCGAAGAAAGGCAAAACATAAAACCTTGTCTGAAGCTATGATTGACATAAAATGCCAGGTACTGGAAGGTTATGTATTTTAATTTGGATGAGATCATACTTTCTTTAAGAGAAAATGATATTCTGGTCTTGAGCTGTTATGTTAACTCCCTTGGGCTTAGGGAATACGACATTTATCAAGTGAGGGCCCTGGAGGGCTAAGACTATGTTGGATAGTAAAAGGAAAGGCAATAATGTAAGAGAGAGTTGAAAGTTGATTCTGTTTCTCTTTTCTCTTCTTTCCTGTTCTACTACTGACTTTCGCATCCTCCCTCCACAAGGGGAAAGAGTGCCAATGTGTTTGGAAATATTCTAGTATTTTAGTTGGGCCAAGTTTCCTAGTGACCAGAGTCCCTGTGTATAAAAGAGTCAGTACTCTGAGTGTGTGCCATTCATGTGTTTCTTCCATGGGTTTTTGTTTTGTTTGTTTTTGAGACAAGGTCTCCCTCCATTGCTCAGGCTGGCATGCAGTGGTGCAATCACAGCTCACTGCAGCCTCAACCTCTAGGCTTAAGCAATCCTCTCATCTCAGCCTCCCAAGTAGCTGGGACTACAGTTGTGTGCCACCACCCCCAGCTAATTTTTGTATTTTTTTTTTTTTAGAGATGGGGATCTTGCCCTGTTAACCAGGTTGATTTTGAACTCCTGGACTCAGGCAAGCCTCCCATCATCTCAGCCTTCCAGAGTGCTGGGGTTATAGGTATGAGCCACTGTACCCTGCCTGTCTCTCCTGTAGTAAGTACCAGGGTCCACTTTCTTCCTTCTCTGTAGCAGCTGGCCTGAGCATGTATGCTGTCCCTGTTCTGTCTTTGTTTCCTAATTTGATCTCCATTTCATGTAACCATATAGCAGCATGACTTCTAGAACACCATTCTCTCCTGTTTGTCTCCTGTCTTGTGTCCCTTGCTTCTCAGTCGTCCCTGTTGGGTCCTCATTTCCCTGACTTAACATTCAAATACCNGGCTTCTTGAAACCATCTGCATTCCTTGGCTCATGACCCCTTCATCATCACTTCAACTTTTGCTTCTCTCTTCACATATCCTCCTGCTCAACCTATCTTCTACCCTCTTAATAGGGACCCTTATGATTACATTGTAGCCACCGAGATAATCCAGGTTAACCTCCCCATCTTGAAATCATTAGCCTAATCACATCTGCAAAGTCCCATTTTCCATATTAAATAGCATTCATGGGTTCCAGAAAAGAGGATGTGGACATCTTTGTGGGGTCATCATTCAGCACAGATTGGGGCATTGGACTGCTCTGTCACCCTCCCATTTAATATGACTATTATGTAAATTTCTTAACCTTCCTGCAAAATGGAATAAATAATGCTCATCTCACAGAGTTGTCTGACAATTAAATGCCTGAAAGCAATTAGCACCATGTCTGACACGTATGACAAGTTCAATGAATGGGCAGTTTGTGAATTATTTTTCTTGTAATTCAGTGATGAAAAGGCACAGTCTCCCCTCTCTAAGGACTCAAATCTGGTGAAGAAGAACAGGTACACAAACAATTACAAGTCATTGTGAGACAGTGTGATAAGGGCTATATTTGTCTGAAGTCACAAGGGTTCTCCTTGCCTGACTTTAGTCAGTCTCTCACAGATGATCAGCCAGCTTTTGAGTTTCGAGGCGAAGAAAGGCAAAACATAAAACCTTGTCTGAAGCTATGATTGACATAAAATGCCAGGTACTGGAAGGTTATGTATTTTAATTTGGATGAGATCATACTTTCTTTAAGAGAAAATGATATTCTGGTCTTGAGCTGTTATGTTAACTCCCTTGGGCTTAGGGAATACGACATTTATCAAGTGAGGGCCCTGGAGGGCTAAGACTATGTTGGATAGTAAAAGGAAAGGCAATAATGTAAGAGAGAGTTGAAAGTTGATTCTGTTTCTCTTTTCTCTTCTTTCCTGTTCTACTACTGACTTTCGCATCCTCCCTCCACAAGGGGAAAGAGTGCCAATGTGTTTGGAAATATTCTAGTATTTTAGTTGGGCCAAGTTTCCTAGTGACCAGAGTCCCTGTGTATAAAAGAGTCAGTACTCTGAGTGTGTGCCATTCATGTGTTTCTTCCATGGGTTTTTGTTTTGTTTGTTTTTGAGACAAGGTCTCCCTCCATTGCTCAGGCTGGCATGCAGTGGTGCAATCACAGCTCACTGCAGCCTCAACCTCTAGGCTTAAGCAATCCTCTCATCTCAGCCTCCCAAGTAGCTGGGACTACAGTTGTGTGCCACCACCCCCAGCTAATTTTTGTATTTTTTTTTTTTTTAGAGATGGGGATCTTGCCCTGTTAACCAGGTTGATTTTGAACTCCTGGACTCAGGCAAGCCTCCCATCATCTCAGCCTTCCAGAGTGCTGGGGTTATAGGTATGAGCCACTGTACCCTGCCTGTCTCTCCTGTAGTAAGTACCAGGGTCCACTTTCTTCCTTCTCTGTAGCAGCTGGCCTGAGCATGTATGCTGTCCCTGTTCTGTCTTTGTTTCCTAATTTGATCTCCATTTCATGTAACCATATAGCAGCATGACTTCTAGAACACCATTCTCTCCTGTTTGTCTCCTGTCTTGTGTCCCTTGCTTCTCAGTCGTCCCTGTTGGGTCCTCATTTCCCTGACTTAACATTCAAATACCCCAAGGCTCAGTCCCAAGACATCTTCTCCCTCTGTCTCTAATCATTCCACTCTTATGGATTTAAATATCATCTCTGTATTGATGATGTTGGCATTAATTGTCTATAGTGGCTTAAAACAACATGAATTCATTTTGCAGTTTTTAGGTCAACTGTCTGACATGGATCTCACTAAGCTGAAATCAGCCAGTCAGCGGGGCTGCCCTCCTTTCTAGAGGTTCTAGGGAAGAATCTGTTTCCTTGCCTTTTTCAGCTTCTAGATGCTACCTGCATTTCTGAGCTTGTGGCTACTTCCTCTGTTTTCAAAGCCCACAAAATGTTATCTCTCGGAGCCTTGTTTGGCCACAGCAGGAAGAGTCCTCTGTTTGTAAGGACCCATTTGATTCCATTGGGCCTGCCCAGATAATCCAGGATAATCACCCATCTCAAGGTCCATCCCCTTAATCACATCTGCAAAGCCCTTTTTTTGCCATATAAGGAAATATGTTCACAGGTTCTGAGGATTAGCCCATGAGCATCTTTTGGGAGGACCTTGTTCTACCTACAGCAGTGGCCAAATATTTGTCTCCAGACTAGAGCATTCTCCTGAACTCCAGAACTATATATTCAACCACCTACTTGGCATCTCCGCTTGGATGTTTGGTAGTCATCTCCAACCTACTTTGTCCAAAACTGAGCTCTTGAGCAACCTCCCCAAAACCTGCTTCTCTCGCATTCTTCTCCATGTCAGTGGATGGAACCTCTGCCCTTCAAATTGCTCAGCCAAAAACTCTACGGATTACCCTTGATCCCTGTCTTCCTTTTGCACCTATATCTAGTCTTTCAGCAAATCCTGTTGGCTCTACTTTTAAAAGGTATTAATAATGTGACAACTTTTCTCCTCCTTCACTGTTACTGCCCTGTCTTAGCAACCACTGCTTCCCCTAGACTATTACAGTCACTTTCTAATTGGTGTCTTTGTGCCTGTCTGTCTTTCTTTCATTCTATACCCAACACAGCAGCCAAAGTGATCTCATGGAAAAATAAGTTGGGTAAAGTCATTTCTCTGTTCAAAAACCAGAGACAAATTTCCATGTCATTGGGAGCAAAACTCCAAATCCTTAAAATGGCCTACAAGGCGCTAGGTGCTCTGTGTCCCCAGCCCTCACTTTCTGTCTTTGGCCTTCTCTCTTCATCTTGCATGAACCACCCAGCCACAGCAGCCTCCTTATGATTTCACAAATATTCAAAGCACTTTCACACGTCAAGCTCTTCACACAAGCTGTTTCCTCTGCCTGGAACTCCCTCCCTCTAGAAAACCACATGGCTTGCTCTGTCACCTCCTCCAAGTGTTTGTTCAAATGTCACCTTTTTAGTGGGGCCCACCCCAAAACCTTTTATTTAAATTGTGTCTCCCTTGCATTGCCCTTTTATGCTTCGTTTTTCCTGCACTTTATAATTTACTTATCTATCTTGCTAGGGTCTGTTTCCTCTATTAGAATGTAAACTCCACAGAGGAAGCAGTTAATTCTTTGTGTTCCTGCCACATCTTCAGTACTGAGAATAGCTTGTAGTGGATTCATAATTAAATGGGTGTGTGAATGAGTAAATGAATTCTCTCTAGCATCGGTGAGTGGATTTTGTTTTCGCCTTCTTTCCATCAAAATAACGAAGACCTCACTTGACCACTGGCAGGCTGGAATGAACAAGGCAACCCTGGCCAGCTCTCATTTCAGGATGAGAGGCTTCTGAAACTTGCCTGGCTTACTACTTGTAAATGTTTTTTACTGAAGAAATAAATGAGTCAACTCATGGATCCAGTGAGTCAGCTCACATCTCTCAGTGCTTGCAATGAGAAAAGTTATAAAATTTAAACACTGTCTGTCGTTTCTGATTCAAGAGAGTTAATAAAAGGATTAGATTAGTCCTCCACCAGCTTCTCCCCACGCTAAGAAGCAGGTGGTTGTCATGCGCACAGAAGGTGACTTAGTAGAGTAAGCTCTTTTCTGTGTCCATTCCTCTTGGAAGGAGTCCAGAACTAGTCGGATATTTGAGGGGAAAAAAAGGAACAAATTTCAAGGAAGTTGAGAATATATGGTGTTCTAAATTTTTATCTCCCAGTCTCTTTGTTTCCCAGGCTGGCCTCAAACTCCTGGGCTCAAGCAATCCTCGCAGAGTAGCTGGGACTACAGGTGTGTGCCACTAGGCCCATCTGTTTTTTTTTTTTTTTTTTTTTTTTTAAAGAGGAATTAATTAAGTTAGTTTAAAAGGGAAGGAAATCTCCTCTGAGTTTTTCAGGGTCTAAAAACTGATTCCAGATTTGGGGTAGGAAATGTAAATGATGAACCTGGGACGTTTTGTTATGTTCAGGAAGATAGAAAATGGTTGACTGCTAGAATTGTGGAGATGGAACAGAAACAATGGCGAGATCAAAGAGAATCATCACTGCAATTGACTGAAGCATATCAAACATCAAAGTATCTGAGCTCATAGTGATACGTTAGGAAACTGTCATCATTGTAAATTTCTATGGCACCAACTCATTATTCTGGAAATTAATGAAGGTTCAGAATCCAGAGGTTAATCTGTTCTTTCTATATGAATATAGGAGAAAATACCTGATGAGGCAAGTTATTCTTTTTATTGCATTTTTTTCTGATTTTGAAAGTTACTGAAGATGTCAGCGTAGAACATAAAAAACTACTTTTTTACTCCGGAGCCATTTGAGAGTCAGTTACCAACATGATGTCCCATCATTCCTGAACACTTCAGCGTGTATTTCCTACAAACAAGGACTCTCTCTTAGATAACCATGCTCCAATTAATATTAAGAAATTTAACAACTGATAAACCAGTTGTTCCAATAACATCCTTTAGAGCCAAAGGACCCTTTTATCGCAATCACGTGATGCATTGATTTGCTAAGTTTCTTCAGTCTTTTTCATTCCGGAACAGTTTCTCAATCACTGACTTTCACGACCTTGACACTTTTGATGATTACAGGTCAGTTACTTTGTAGTCTGTCCTTCAATTTTGATTTGTTTGGTTTCCTTGTGATGAGCTTCAGGTTGTGCAGTTTCGGAAAGAATATCACAGAACTGAGGCTGTGTTGTTTCTTTTGCATTTTATTGTCATGTGAAACATCTTTTCTGTGTATCCCATCTCTGATGAGGTTCACCTTGATCAGTTGATTAAGGCAGTGCCTGTCAGCCACCTTCACTGCCAAGTTTCTCTTCTCTTTGTTACTAACAAGTATTTTATGAGGAGATACTTTGAAAATATTTAAATATCCTATTTCTTGTCAAACATTCATTTTATTCATTTATTTATATCAGTTGGATTCATGGATTCTCATTTTATTCAGCAAGTTGTAGATAATTTGTTTCTATCAGTATGGATTTTGATGCTCACATTTCTCAGATTAGCAATATCAGCCCTCCATCAACCTGGCTTCTGTGTCCACTTGGCACACCCCATCTTTCTTTGAGTGTATCCTTGCTTTCTGGCTCAGCATGTCTCAGGCATATCTGGTGTTCTCTTTACTCCAACTCTTGAAACAGACATTTCTCCAAGTCCTGATTCCTTTTAGTAAAGAATAGTATTTAGAAATCAAGATCAGGTGTCATTACCATCAGGGCATTATCGCTCCCAGCCCTTTACACTTCTAGTGGATAGAGCTAGAGAAAAATCCGTAAGTGTGTATGAGTGTGCGTGTGTGTGTGTCTGTGAATGCAAAGAGTGGACCTCGTTTGTATTCTGGTTCAAATGAACCAATTGTAAAAACACATTTTGAGACATTGGGGAAAGTTTATATGAACTGAGAATTAAATGATATCAAGGACTTGTTAATTTTTTTATGCATGATAAAGTCATTGTAGTCATGTTAACAAAATGTCCTTATCTGGGAGAGGCGGCTGACACATTTACAAGTGAACTCTACCTTCAAGGGGGGTAAGTAAGATATAAGTGGAATATGGAAAAGACTATCTAATTTACTATTCCATATATATATATATATATATATATACATGCACACATGCATACATACACCCACGTTATATATACATTATATATGTATGTATATACATACATCACATTATATATAATATATACTATATTATACTATAATATATATAGTATAATATATATAGTATATATATAATACATACTATATTAATATATACTATATATATATTATATATAATGTGAGCTTAAACTTGAGCTTATTATACAAGTATCTGCCGTCTCAGCCCTCTACATGCAATGTTTGAGCTCATTTAATTCAAAAGCTTCCTGTTGAAAGTAGACTTGAATCACAAGCCGCATTTTATGAGACCCAGAAAGGTTTCGATCACATCTGGAGTAGAAGACTTGTCTCCTGACCTTCAGTTTAGTGCATAATATACATCTCATCCCAAAGATAGAGTTGATAATTTGGACTGTCATAATGTATTCTTCGCTTTGGCTCAGGTTATGTGACATTAAAAGGTTACTTAGGACCAAATGCAAAACCTATCCTTCATAGTCCTGTCTGTGAACTGTTGCTGGTGTGGGCGGAGGGGTTGATATAGACATAAGGACATCTGTCCCTCGCTGGGCAGGGGAGCTGGCCTCTAGCCTCTGCAGCTGTTCCCTGCTGCAGCGGCCATAGTTCCACAGTGCTTATTAACATTTTGAGCAGCTGTGGCAGCAAGCAATTTGGTACAAAACAATCCATCAATTAATCTCTTTGTTATTGGACATTTCAGACGCGTGTGCCTTGGTTAATGCTGTAAAAGGGTTGAGAAGGGCGTGACTCTTGTCTGTTACAGACAGTAGCCCCACAGGAAGCTCCAGAGCCCAGAGGAGAGTGACAGTGTCAGGAGGTGGCAAGAAAAATAGTGTGTGGGTTGTACACAACTCGCCCACCCCTGGCTGGTGGTGGCTTTTCTCCCACCCCAGGAGGCATATCAGAATGTCAGTGAGGAGGCAGCCAGCCTCAGTTCCTCTTTATAAAGAAAAGTAAATTATTGGAAAACTTTAATACTTGGAGCATTGCTCACAAACTCATGTCAGAATATCATGGTTCAGAGGTACTGTTCTAGTGGAATACTTTTAATAAAGAAAAGAAATGAAAAACAAGCTCTACACACTTCCACAGAATCGTCCAGAGGCCTGACTCTTGCCAACGCTGAAAAATCCCTTGGAAATCTTCAGCTTTGCACTTAATTACCACCTCCTTTGGCTGTCTCTCTTTTACTGCTTTTCTCTCCTTCCCCTGTGATTCCCTTCTTGTTGCCAAACACACTTTCTCTTCCAGACACCATCTGCTTTCAAAATACATTTGCATTTTCTTTTTCCTACCCAAAGTGGCCCTACTCTGAGGCCTGTGTTTTCCCCTTTGTGGACTGCTGCTACTGTGTTAGTGCCTGGGTTGGTGGGAAGCACAGCTGTGGCCTGCAGGATTGAAATACAGTTGGGAACCCAGCAGAGGCATGGTTTTCTGGCCTGGACGTATGATTTATGTTCCTGGTGCCCCCTACCCTCTTAAGAACCTCAGGGCTCAGGGATTAGTTTGTGGTATGTCTTTAAATATATTTTGTTACACAAATTCAAAGAATTCCTAATTGTAAAAGGAGAAAGTGAAAGTAATTCTCTGCAACACCAGTTACTTTTACCAGAGGTAAGTGACATGCACAGAGACCCTGGTGAATTTTCTCTGGTGTCATGCATGGCCTTCAGTGTTTTTGGTATTCTTGTATCAAAATGTGTAATATAAATACATATAAATGTAAAATAGAAATGGGATCATGCCATAGAAACATCTGCAACTTGCTTATTATTACTTTAAGTAAATATCTGGGGCATCTTTTCATGTCTGTATATGCACATTTTCTCATTACATTGAACAACTGGTATTCCACAGTGTGAATATATATGGCTTATTTACCCAATCCATTACTGATATAAGTTGTTTCCAGTTTGTCAGGATCATTACCTACATCTAGCACATTTATCTTTATACGTGTACAACTATATCTGTAGGAGAGTTGGAATGGCCGCATCAAAGGGATGGTATATGGATTTTTAACATTGGTAGATACTGTTCTAAACTTTAATCACTAAAGCATTTTCTCCCTGACATTATCAGAGATTATAGTGGGATAAATGATAATGATGTATAAAATATTTTACAAAGTATTTTTGTTCAATTTATTTAACACTCACAGGTATTCTGTAAGGGAGGGTTACAAACTGAATGTTTGTGTCCCACTTGCCCCCCCACCAAATTAATAGGTTGAGATCTTTGGCCCCAGTAAAGTGGTATTAGGGGGAGAGTCCTTTGGAAAGTGATTAGGTTATGAGAGTGGAGCCACATAGATGGGATTAGAGCCATTGTGAAAGAGACCTCAGAGAGTTCCCTGACCCCAGTGAGAAGATGGACATGTGTGAACCAGGAAGTAGGCCCCCACCAGACACCAAATCTGCTGTAACTTTGGTCTTGGACTTCTCAACCTCTAAGACTATAAGACATAGATGTTTGTTGTGTAAGCCACCCGGTACGTGGTATTTTGTTATAGCTATCCAAATGAGCAGTCATCGAGGGAGACAATGTTATCTCCAGTTTACAGGTGAAGAAATTACAGTTCACTGAGATTAAGTGATTTTCCCAAAATAATATAGCCCAGAGCCCAGAAGTGGCAGAGGTGAACTGAGCTCCAGGCCCTCTGCTTCTTTTTTTTTTTTTTGAGACAGAGTCTCCCTCTGTCGCCCAGGCTGGAGTGCAGTGGTGTAGTCTCTGCTTACTGCAACCTCCACTTCCTGGTTCAAGCAATTCCTGTGCCTCAGTCTCCTGAGTAGCTGGGATTACAGGCACACACCACCACTCTCAGGTAATTTTTGTTTTGTTTTGTTTGATAGAGATGGGGTTTCTCCATGTTGGCCAGGCTGGTCTTGAACTCCTGACCTCAAGTGATCTGCCTGCCTTGGCCTCCCAAAGTGCTGGAATTAAAAGCGTAACCACCACACCTGGCCCTCCAGGCCCTCTTCTGTCTCCAAACCTGAGATTCCGTGCTCTGCACTTACTAATTCCCCATGAATGGGCATGGAACCTTCTACTGTGATGGATCTATTGAACGCAGGCAGGGAATATTGGAGGGAATATTGGCCAGCCAACTTCTTCCTAGTATAGTACAGGCGTGGCCATATAGACATTTCTCTCTCTGCTGTCACTTCCGTGGTGATCTCATCTAGTCAGAGCTTTAAATACCATTGATATATCAGTGACTCCCAAACTTCTATTTCCAGCTTAGAACTCTCTCCTTAACATATCCTATGCTGAACTTTTGATCTTTCATCCTCAACCTGCTCTATCTACAGCCTTCACCATCTCAGTTGGCTACTTCATTCCTCAGGTCTGAATCCTTGATTTCTTTCATTCATACCCATCATTGATAGGGAATACACCCAAGCCCATACTGCCAGGTGTGAATTAAAATTCAGGCATGTCTTGCTGTAAAGCACACCTGGATAATATTGCCTTATTCTAACCCCAGAATTGTGAAGATAGAATTCTGACCCAAACCCTGAAATGTGTCCTCCAATTTGGGAGTCAAGGGGCTGAGTGAATGTTTAGTGATGAGATCACATACTTAATTTATTTCTACTGGTCTCTAAGACTACAAAAATGCAGAGTCTGAGTTAAACATATTGAAGACATAATTTAATTGTAGCTGACCTCAGTGGACACAGCCTCTTGAAAGCGCACAAATCTTCCCTAGATCTGTTCTTCAACGTTGCATGCAAATGGAGTGGGGGGAAGAATGGCAGAGGGAGAAAAATGGAGTCGATGTGGTGAGTCTGTGAAAGGCGCTTCTTGCAATTTTTTATTTTTTGAGACAGAGTCTTTCTCTATTGCCCAAAATGGAGTGTAGTGGCCCAATGTCGGCTCACTGCAACCTCAACCTCCCAGGTTCAAGTGATTGTCATGCCTCAGCCTTCTGAGTAGCTGGGATTACAGGTGCACACCACTATACCCAGCTAATTTTTGTATTTTTAGTAGAGACGGGGTTTTGCCATGTTGGCCAGGCTGGTCTCGAACTCCTTACCTCAAGTGACTTGCTCGCCTTGGCCTCCCATAGTGCTGGGAATACAGGCGTGAACCACCGCACCTGCCCTGCCTCTTGCTATTTATTCTTTCTCTCTCAAAACACCAAGGTCAGAAGGAATGTCTTTCCACGGAAAGGCTGCTAAGTTGGGGGGTTAGGACAGGAGCTGGCAAAGCCATGACTCCTTCTCAATGCACAAAAGAAAGAAAACTCCCAAGTAAACTGTGGTGAAACTGAAATTCTTGACCAGGAGGGGGATTTCACTTGTTATGACACACTTAGCATTTGAGCATATACTTTTGGTATTTGTGTTTCTGTATATATGTTTGTGTGTCAAACGTCAGACTCAGAAACCAGAAGTTGAACAGTCTAGGTGCCATTTTAATTATAATTCAGCCATCAACTGGACGTCCTTGAGCCTAAGAAATTTAGATAAACAAAACTCAAACCTTCAATTGTACATTCTGGCTCAAGTTTACCTGGGACAGAGGGGTTTCCTGAGTTGTGAGACCCTCAAGGCTAACCTGGAAAAGTCGCGGACAAACTGTGACGAGTTGGTCACTCTGAGCTTATCTAAATCCAGAGCCCTCGCCACCATTTTTGCTCATTCCAAACAGCTTAATTCTTTTCTGTCCCTTTCTTTGTGGCTCCTGCATTCAGCCTTTCTTATATTCTACCTCTGGGGGACCTGCATGCAAGACTCCCTTCAAGGATTTTTGCAAAAGATTCACTCTTACTCCGCATTTAATGAAGTAGATTTCTAGAAGACTTAAGGGGGTCACAGATTCCACTGGACAGCGTTTAATCATCCATTTCGCTTCTCACTGTCCCTCTTTTTCATTCTCCTCCCTTCAGTCTTTGTTGCAAGTAGCAAATTTGTTCTCTGTCTTATCTGCAGTATTCCTGTCTCTCAAGGTCAGGGTCTCACATTTTATTTCATGAGGTTATACCAAGAACTTATCCCAACAAAGTTGGTCTCACTAAGAGAAATTCTTAACCCAGTGACTAAGATAAGAAAATCATGTTTTTTACATTACATAAGGAAGACTGTTTTATATACACATGGATATAAATTTTTGACCCAGTTTGGGAATTATTAAGCTGCCTGCCTTTTTTCCCTTTCCCAAGGATTCTGTAAGATGTAACTCCACCCCCAGTTACACAATGCTGGTTATTTTCTTTTCTCCTGGAGTTTACCCGTGGGAGGCAAACTGAGGGTAGACCTTAACTGTCTTCTTGTTTTGTCCTCAGAGGTCCATGATTTGATGCATTAACAAACCCCTCAGGATATGGCTCTGCAAGGGGAGCTGTGTGTGCATCTTAAAAACCAAGTGATGCATTTTTCCTAAAGGAAGGCATTAAAGATTCAAGTCAGTCTTGGATGAGAGGCCCTAATAATGAGAAAGTTGTCAAAGCCATTCATCAGGAAGAAGCTAGACGGAGTTGGGCCAAATAGATGAGATTCCAGGTCGTTTCTGGGGAGAGGGGTCCATTCTGCTTCTCTTGGAGGTGACATATCTGAGAGGGGTGGGAACCTGTTTGGGGTGCAGGTCAGAAGTTTCACCTGGCTTTCGGTTCCTATTGTTTATCATGTCTGGACTCTGGGAGAGGCGAGGAGTGGAGTGTTATTTACAGAGGGGAGAAGAGGGAGGCACAGGGACACGCACACACGATGATAATGGTAGGCCAAGAAAGTTTAACATTTTAAAACCTTCCCCAAGTCTCTGCCCCTGTCCCCATTTGAAAAGGTTGAGTTTCACTGATCAGAAAACAGCAGTACTAATGAGAATAGCTAACATGTGTTGAATGCTAACTGTGTGCCCCCATTGTGTTTAGTCCACACACGAAAAGATGTTCAGCTTGATTAGTCGCCAGGGAAATGCAAATTGCAGCCACCATATGACAGCACTACAAATGCACTAGAATGGCCCAAATGACAACATCAGAAACATACTAAGTGCTGGTAAGGATGTGGAGCAACTGAATTCTCATACACTGCTAGTTGGGATTTAAACGGGAACAACCACCTTGGAAAACTTGCTGGCAGTATCCGCTAAAACTGATACCTCTGACCCAGAAATTGTAAACATATATTCACCAAAAGATGAGCACAAGAATTTTTGTAGCACCACTATTTGTAATAGCTCCAAACTGGAAATAATTCCAATCTTCATCAACAGTAGAATGGATAAATAAATCATAGTCTATTTGTAACACGAACTATTATATAGCAATGAGAATGAATGAACTCTAACTACACACAATGGATGAGGCTCATTTACTCCTTACAGTAACCCTGTGAGGCAATTCCTATGATGACTCCCATTTTACCAATGAGGGAAGCTGCTTACTTCATTAAATGCATAGTGAGAGTGAATATTTTGCAGAAACCCAGGAGGGAACTAAGCTTTGCATGCAGGTCCCCCAGAGGTAAAATTAAGAAGGCCTGAATGCAGGAGCTACAAGAGAGGGAAAATAAAAAATTAAGCTGTTTGGAATGAGCAAAAATTGTGGTGAGGGTTCTGGATTCCTCATTTGTAAACTGGGAAGCACAGTAGCTAGGATTCAAATCCTGGCTGTTGAGTTCCAACCCTTCACCAGGATACACCACTGCTCCTCTTGGCCTCCACTCATACAAGCAGCATGCGTTTGGTATGTGTGTGCAGGGTAGAACTAGTGTATGCTGACTTTGCAAAAGGCATCTACCAGCTAAGTGTGACTACCATGTGCTAGGCTGTGTATATTAACATTACTCAGCACATAAGGTTTAATCCTCGCAACAGCCCTTTGCAGTGGGTTCTATCATCATGTCCATTTCTACAAAAGGGAAAACAGATGCAGTGAGGTAAAGCCAGTCATCTGAGGTTGTATGACCTTAGCTACTCTCTGCATCCAGTATGTGATGGAGCCAGGATTCAAAGTGAGCCTTCGCCATCCCGCTCCCTGGCTCAGCAGTACAGCAAAGCCACGGGCCATAGTGCTAACAGGAATGGTTGCACCCGTTCACAGAGCTTGAGTTCCTTGAGCTATGTCCCTTGACAACAACAATGGAGATTTGAGACTAAACCCTTGAGGTTTCATGAGGCCAACTGGCTTCTGAGCAAACTCTCTGCTATAAGTTAACTTCATGATTTTCAAGAGGAAACCTGCATGTCCATGGTGTTGTCTGTCTTCTTAGAAACAAAAAGGACTGTTAATCAGTCCTCTCTGCAGCTTCTTAGCTTCAAAATTAGAAGCTTTGTCGAAGTGTCCCTGGAAAGGTTGTGAACGTGGGCACCTTCTAGCAGCTAGAACTGAGAGGACTTGTACCGGAGAGAAAAAGTTACCTAGCAGACAGTGGCACGTGTGTGGAATTCCCCACTGAGCTCTGGAATGGGCACGGTCCTGTACCTCAGGGCTCTTAAATAAGAAACCTGGGCCCTGCCAACCTGCGGCTTCTGCTCAAGAAACAGATGCTAGGCCTTCCTGCGTTGCCAAGAGCAGAGGCCTTTGAGGACTCAAGTTTGTTTGGCTTGAATGTGTTGGTGGAGAAATGAGAAGGTAGGTGTGAAGACACCTTTTAACATTTCCCAATGATTGCAGAGCTTCATCCTCTCCAGCCTGAATCATGGCAGTAGGCTCCTACCTGGTCTCCCTAACTTCAGCCCTTCTTCTCCCTGATAGATCTTTCTCACAGCTCCCAGGTTGTGAATCCCCGGCTGGATGCTCCAGCTGCCACTTCCCCAAGCACATCATGTTGTTGAATGTTGCTGTGTTTTGCAAATGTTGAATCACCTGCTTAGAGTACCTTTCCCACTTAACATGGCAAGAGCCTACTTGTCTTTGAAAGCCCAGTTCACAAGTTCTTTCTTTAGTGTTGCCTTCTGTCACCGCCTTCCTGGGTAGAGTTCATTGTTGCTGTCCTCGCACTTCTAAAACACTCCTTTTCTTTTCAACACAGAACATTCTAGCTCTTGTAGTGTACTGTAATTATTCACCATCCTGTCTGTAGACTGTAAGCTCCTTATGGGCAGCAGATGTGGCACATTAACACATTCATCCTCATATCCCTAACGTCTAACAGTACTCAGCTTGCCCAGGAGGTGTGGTTGCTGGATGAACTCCAAAGGCCCAGAGATCACACGCCACCCACCCACTGTCCCTCTCCCCACCACCCCACACACACGGGTGCAGTGGCTCACGCCTGTCATCCCAACACTTTGGGAGGCCAAGGCAAAAAGATTGCCTGAGTCCTGGAGTTTGAGACCAGCCTGGGCAACATGGTGAGACCTCATCTACACACACACAAACACACACACACATGCGACAGAGATAACAAACAACCTCAAAGTCACAGTTTAGAAGTATGAACTCAGTACCTTTGCAGCCCCAACTCAGTCATTGAAAAAAGCATGTCCTTCTCAGGCTGGCTTGCCTCTCCACAGTCACATGACTATGTTACCCATGCATGCCCCCTCTGGCCATTTCAATATCAGTACAAGAAACTGCAGCTTTTCAGGAAAGGCAACCAGTTGCTTTCCACCATCTCAGTTTTCTCATCCAGGTAGGTGGTGGAAAGGTGATATCGTTGTCAGTGATGTGGTCTGATCTGTAACGGAGTAATTGCAGATGGGAAGTAAGAGCTTATTTATTCTGTGTCCCCCAACTCCCATGATGGGTTAACAGATATCAAAATGATGACTCGGAATGGTGGCTCACACCTATAGTCCTAGCAGTTTGGGAGGACAAGGCAGGAGAACCACTTGAGGCCAACCTGGGAAACACAGTGAGACCACATCGTCACAAAAAATGTTACTTAAAATTAGCCAGATGTGGTGGCATGCACCTGTAGTCCCAGCTACTTGGGAGGCTGAGGTGGGAGGATGACTTGAGCGTGGGAGTGAGCTGTGATGGTGCGACTGCACTCCAGCCTGGGCAGCAGAGCAAGACTTTGTCCCTAAAATGAAGAAAAAAAATCAACCAACCAAACCAAACTTTAATAAGCAAGCCCCCCACCCCTCTGTATAAGGGGGTTTTTACAGAGTTCTCATAGGTCCGACCCAAACCCCACTCTCCACAGTTTTTCCTGTTACTAACATTTGCATTACCATAATACATTTGTTGCAGTTAATGAACTAATACTGATGCATTCTTATTCATTAAAGTTTACAATGTATTCAGATTTCCTTAGTTTTTACTTAAGATCTGATCTTCTCTATTCAGGGATCCCCTCTAAGGTCCCACATTGCATTCAGCCATCATGTTCCCTTCGGCTCCTCTCTCATCTGATAGTTTCTTAGACTTTTCTTGCTGACCTTGACAGTTTTAAGGGGTACTGGTCAAGTATATTATAGGGTACCCCTCTGTTGGAATATTTCTGTTGTTTTTCACACAATTAAACTGGGGTTATAGGTTTAGAGGAGAAAGATCATAGAGGTAAAGTGGTATTTTCATCCCATCATATCAAAGGAGTAAGCAAACTTTTTAAAATGTGAGAGTATGACCATCTTTCCCTTCTTCCTCAAACCTGTTTCCTCCTATAGTTCCTATTCCTGTTAATGGTCTCATCACACACACAGTCATGAAGGCTAGAAATTGCATCTATTTTTTCCTCTCCATCCTCCACCTACCTAGTCAATTTCTAAGAAGCCATTGTCCCAGAGCTTCCATATTTTCCCCTTCTCTCATCCACATTGCCTCTGGTTAACCCTGTATTATTTTTTTCATAAATGATTACCATAGCCCCAACTGGTTTCCTAGATTACACTTCCCTACTTCTCCATTTATTTCTCTTCATACTGTCAGTTTACTAGCGGTTTAACACCATCTCCATCTTCGGAAATCTTTGAATGGTGTTCTGTCACATACAGAATAATGTTCAAATTTCTTAGTGTGGAATTCAGGCCTCTTCAGGTGCTCGTTCCAGATGACCTCATGGTAAACATTAGTTCCCTTATTCTATAGTGGCTTGTAGACATTTAATTACCTAAAAAAGAAGTTGGCATTTTCTGAAATTGTTTTCTGCAGAAGAGTTAATGAAACTGTGTATATCTGTATGTGTGCATACATCCACATGCATGTACAATGTGCAGACCTCACTGGGGATTCATATCTCTCTCCAGGTACCCATGGCCCAAAGGGTGGTGAACACACCCTGTCTACTTGCTGCATTGTTTGTATCAAGTTAGAAAAGATGAGAAGATGGTAAGGAGAAAATATACTTGCCCAGAAGTGTGTGTGTAGTTGTTCAACAAGATTCCTACTCAATTTTCTTTTATAGTGGCTTAAAACAAGAGTACCTTTCTAACCATGGGCATGAAATGTTTTTCCATCTGTTTGTGTTCTCTCTTATTTCCTTGAGTGGAGAGAGGTCTTTCATATCTGTTGTTAGCTGTAATCCCAGGTATTTTATTCTCTTTGTAGCAATTGTGAATGGGAGTTCGCTCATGATTTGGCTATTTGTTATTATTGGTGTATGGGAATGCTTGTGATTTTTGCACATTGATTTTGTATCCTGAGACTTTGCTGAAGTTGCTTATCATCTCAAGGAGATTTGGGGCTGAGACGATGGGGTCTTCTAAATATACAATCATGTCATCTGCAAATAGAGACAATTTGACTTCCTCTTTTACTAATTGAATACCCTTTATTTCTTTTTCTTGCCTGATTGCTCTGGCTAGAACTTCCAATACTATGTTGAATAGGAATGATGAGAGAGGGCACCCTTGTCTAGTGCTACTTTTCAAAGGGAATGCTTTCAGTTTTTGCCCATTCAGTATGATATCGGCTGTGGGTTTGTCATAAATAGCTTTTATTATTGTGATACTTTCCATCAATACCTAGTTTACTGAGAGTTTTTAGCATAAAGGCTGTTGAATTTTGTCGAAGGCCTTCTTGGCATCTGTTAAGATAATCGTGTGGTTTTTGTCTATGGTTCTATTTATGTGATGGAGTATGTTTATAGATTTCTGTACATTGAATCAGCCTTGCATCCCCAGGATGAAGCCTACCTTTTCATGATGGATAAGCTTTTAGATGTACTGTTGCATTCAGTTTGCCAGCATTTTATTGAAGATTTTTACATCAATGTTTATTATGGATATTAGCCTATAATCTTCTCTTTTAGTTGTGTCTCTGCCTGGTTTTGGTATCAGGATGATGTTGGTCTCATAAAATGAGTTAGGGAGGATTCCCTCTTTTTGTATTGTTTGGAATAGTTTCAGAA
>NW_016107432.1:10050193-10092041 GCF_001604975.1 Cebus imitator
CAATAGCAAAGACTTGGAACCAACCCAAATGCCCATCAATGATAGACTGGATAAAGAAAATGTGGCACATATACACCATGGAATACTATGCAGCCATAAAAAAGGATGAGTTCATGTCCTTTTCAGGGACATGGGTGAATCTGGAAACCATCATCTCAGCAAACTGACATAAGAACAGCAAACCAAACACCATGTGTTCTCACTCATAGGTGGTTGTTGAGCAATGAGAACACATGTACACAGGGAGGAGAACATCATACACTGGGGTCTATAGGGGGGTGGGGGACTAGGGGAGGGATAACGGGGTGGGGAGACTAGGAAGGGACAACATTGGGAGAAATACCTAATGTAAAGGACGGGACATGGAGACAGCAAACCACCATGGCAAGTGTATACCTATGCGACAATCCTGCAAGATCTGTACATGTACCCCAGAAATTAAAGTATAATTTTAAAAAAGAAAAAAGTAATCCATGGATAATAATTTTTGGTCACATAAAAAATTGATGAAATTCTTTGGACAGCAAGCCAGCTGAGAAATGGATTTTTTATCAGTACACTAAAGATAGAAATTCCTACCTCAAAGACAATTATTTGAATATCGCATTTAAAAAAGCAACAACAAAAAACAAGAGTACCTTTTATCTCCTGGTTCCTGTGGGTCAGGAATCCCCTGCACCGCTCAGCTGGTTCCCCTGGCTGAGGGTCATTCACAAGATCCCTCATCAAGGTGTTGGCTTCTCCATTCACTTTTGTACTTCCATCACAAACACTTCTGAAAATTCACTGGCCAAACCTCAACTTCTTGAAACTTATATACTGCAGAGAGCCTCTGTCACACTCTGGAAATTGCATTTAAATGCAAATTGAATTCCTTCTTTCACGGGATAGCCAGTTGTCTATATCACAGGATGTAAAAAGAATTCATCATGCTTGATTGTGTAATACGGCTGTCCTATATTATATTTTAATGAACAAAATTAATTGGCTTTCAAATTCCATCTGTCGCTATTCACATAAGTCCACAGTCTTCATTGTTAAAGTTTAAAAGTGCATGAGGAATTTGTGAAATTCTCATAGGCAGCCTGCTGGAGAATGCGGGAACAATCTAGACCAGGGACCCCTTTTGTTATACGCTGCCTAACAATAGATGAAGAGAAGCGCTGACCCAGGCGAGGAAACCAGAGTGGAGAGAATAGGAGCCATGGGTCCAGGAGCACTCACAGGCAAAAGCTTGGATCAGTTACTGGATTAATTAATCAGGAAGATGAATGCTATCTTTGCATATTTATGAAGACTGAGCTGTTACCAGCTCAGTGAAGCTGTGCTGTGGGAAAAGGCAGAGACTGTGCAGAAATAGTCACCACTGATTTGGAAACTGTTTCATTTCCTGAGCTAATAACCAAACTCTTTTTTGAGAGAGGAACAAAAACTGTTATTCCGGGATGGGAAAACATCCATGGATCATCTGATACAAGCAGCAGCTGTAAACCAAACCACTGGTATTGTCACCCTGTTTGGGAGTCCCGTTTATTCAGGGTAGAGAAGGTTTCAGTCTTCCATGGTGCTTGATAACTCAGGCAGTTAGAGTTGTCAGCAGCATACGTTAAGACTGTTTATTAAGGGTTTTGTGGCAGGGGGCAGACATTGATAGACCAAGTTGGTCAGAAATAGGGAGACCACATAGAAAAAACATGGCATGTATTCCACCTTATCCACGTGGATTTAGGTTTGTGTCCTCATCTTCATCTTGGCTCTCAAAAGGTATGCATGAGCATGGGCACACGCGCACGCACACACACACACGTGTCAGCCCCTATGTTCCTCCACTAGACTTCTAATTTTGCTCTCATTAATGGAACCACTAACAATATTTTAAAATGCTTTTTTTTTGGTGTTTTACCCACAGCATGACTACCTTTCTTAATGCAGGTAGGCAATATTTAACAAACAGTCTGCAACATTGCTATTATTCTATTTTAATTTTTATTTCTCCTTTTTTGTTCTATTCCTATAAAGGGGAATTATTTTTCTTAAATCTTAACATAATTTTAGATTTTGCCTTGTTCGTTCCCCACCAAAAGTCAGTCCTTCCTTTTTCAAAGTCATCACCATCTCTAGAAGGGCAGGAGCTAGGACCAAATCAGATCAGGGTCATCACTGGCTGCCATTAACCCCTCTGATAGATCCATCTGCTTTTCTAATGAGGCCAGAGCCTTGGCGACTCACGAAGGCCTCAGGCTTGGTCTATTGGGAGGATGAGGGTAATGGAGCACTTTTAAGTTGGATTTTCTTGTTTCCTCCTAATATCCGTCGCAGTCAATTTATGAAAGATCACTGACTCTGTGTCTGCCAATTTCTGGCCCCCATACAATTGCCACCACATCTGGATAATGAATCTGCAGACAGCCGTGCATCCCTCAGTCAGCACAGGGCAAGATTACCCGGTGGGAACTTTGTAGTTTACAAAATGCTTTTATGTCCATGATCTCCCTTGAACTTACAAACATTCTGGAATGGGAAAAGCAGGTATGATTAGACTTATTTTATAGACTTCAGATCTAATATTTAGAGAGGAAAAGTGACTTGCCTGAAGTGACTTGGTTAATAACTAGCACAGCAGGATTCGAAGGTCTAGGACCCCTTCTATTACATCATGGCTTTTGGGGCAGGGCCTATCTCTTATTAATCTTCGTATTCTCAGTGCTTTTTATAGCATCTGGACCCAGAAATATTCAAATAACATGGCTGGATGAATAAATGAGTGAATGAATGAATGAATGATTCCTCTGATAACCCAGGGTTTCCCCTTGTGGTGCCTACAGAAACCTTAGCTTTTCAAAATGCACGTTCATAAACCATAAAGTACCATAGAAAGGAAATTATGTATTGTGAGTGATTCGTCTACATTTTCTTCTTTTTTTTTTTTTTTTTGAGACAGAATCTTGCTCTGTTGCCAGGCTGGGGTTGTGATCTCGGCTCATTGCAAACTCTGCCTTCCGGGTTCAAGTGATTTTCCTATCTCAGCCTCCCGAATAGCTGGGATTACAGGTGGGTGCCACCACACCCAGGTAATTTTTGTGTTTTTAATAGAGGCGGGGTTTCACCGTGTTGGCCAGGCTGGTCTCGATCTCCTGACCTCATGATCTGCCTGCCTCGGCCTCCCAAAGTGCTGGGATTATAGGTGTGAGCCACCACACCCGGCCTCTTCCTTTTCCTCTAGGCTGAAGAGAGACCAGGGCCCACAGGGTGCCTGCTTGTGCAGGAGTGGGTGCTTCCTCCCAGAACAGAACACTCCCATACTTGCTGCTCCCTTGGGCATCAGTGCCGGGCCTGTCCCTTTAACTCAGTTGTGGAGAGTGACTCAGGAAATGAATCTTTCTCTAGAGTGCTTTGCTCATCTTTTCATCTCAGTTCTTGATGACCCTCTCCTTAGTGACTTTTCTTAACTATTTCTTTTTTCTGTTAATGAGGGAAGGCCACGAGTCTTGGGACTCCCACTGGGTTCCACTTAAAAGACAGGCATGGTGCCCAGCCTCGTGTGGGACAGGGCTGTGTTCAATAAGTTATAAGCAGCTCCCTCAATCAGGCTGTTAGAGTCCTCCTGTGGACTCGAGGCTTTCCTGGACATGAAGTGTTATTTAAAAATAAGAAAATGTGGATGAGGCTGGCTGTTGGACGCATGGACGGCAAATTCCATTCTCAGTCCCCCTGCTAAATAATGCTAGGATTTGGTCTAGTCCTGGATCCTGTTTCCCCACCTTTAAACTGGAACTAACCTCACTTGCCCTGCATTACTTCCCAAAGTGAGTTGTAAGGATGACCTACTTTATGATGACAGCTATAAATGGGATGGAAATAAGGGTGAATTTCTCAGGAACTGTGGCCACGGTGCTATTACAGAGACTGCCCCCCTTCACATCTAGTCTAGCTGGATAATACACAATGAGGGCTTTCGTCTCTGTGCCCACACAGGTATGTGACATAGCTGACAGGACCTTGAACACCCAGTGTCTGGGGAGATGTGCTCACAGTTCCTCTCCATTTCTGTAACAGGACACCGTAATTATCAGAGGAAAATTCTTAT
The DNA here is from genome assembly GCF_001604975.1 of Cebus imitator. NCBI lineage: Eukaryota > Metazoa > Chordata > Mammalia > Primates > Cebidae > Cebus > Cebus imitator. The sequence continues at coordinate 10,054,281 of NW_016107432.1, forward strand.
ATGGACTCAGATATTTCCTTCTTCGCGTTTAAGTCATCTTGTCTGGGCATTTCACAAATCCTTCCTCATTTTGCCAGAAAAAGAAAAGAGAAGCAGATGTGTCTCAACCCCTTCCCTATCAGCTCAAAGCAGTAGCCCCTCACCAATTTCTGATTTCCCTTTTATGCAGTGCTTAGCGTTCTTTTTTTTTTCTTTCCAGACTTTTGTTCTCAAGTCTCTAAGATTAGATTTTTTATGAAATTGTCATCTTCACTATGGGTGAGCCCTGATGAGCTGCTTACAGAGATGTCACACTCTCCCTGCAAATCTGGAAGCCTTACCCCTTCTTTCCTCTCTGCTGGTGAGCTCTAACTTGTTCACCATTGTATCCTCAGTGCCTGGTATGGAGAAAGTGCTTGCTGAATAGCACTGAAGATGTCAAATCAATGAAGGGGGCTGAAGGCTTTCTGTGGCCCCACAGTAGTTGGCACAATCTGCTACCATAAAAATCGAATATAATATTTGATGAATCAGTCAGAGAACATATTAGTAAGTGAATCACAATTTTGCTGGTGGCCACCTCAACGGTCACTTTAAGTTCAACCCCCCACTCCCCCAAAGACTTCCTGATAACTCTAGCCAGCCATGGTCTTTCCCTTCTTAACCACTCTTGTGTTTATCGATTTTTACTTTTTATTTTTTTTTGAGACAGCATCTTGCTCCACCATCCAGGCTGGAATGCAGTGGTACAATCTCGGCTCACTGCAATGTCTGCCTCCTAGATTCAAGCAATTCTCATGCCTCAGCCTCCCAAGAAACTGGGATTACAGGCATGCACCACTACACCTAGTTGATTTTTGTATTTTTGTAGAGATGGGGTTTCGCTATATTGGCCAGGCTGGTCTTGAACTCCTGGCCATAAGCAATCCACCCACCTCACCCTCCAAAAGTGTTGGGATTACAGACATGAGCCCCGTGTCCAGCCTACTGAATGTTTTTGTGGGTTATCACAGTGTTATTTATTCTGCGATGTACTATCTATTAATATTTGCTTGTCTGTGTTGCCTCCTTCCCCTTGATTATAAATTCCATCCAGGGGCTACTTCAGATTTTGTAAGATTTGAAGCTTATATAATTCTGGGAGGAAAAAAAAGGATAGCACATCTCTAATTGTATGCACTACAGTATCAAGTATTTTCCTAAGAGAAATTCACTTTCCCTTTGCCTGGGTGTTGGAAAGATCAAATGCTCCTGCTGCATTTGTATACACCTGATCCTTGATTGGAAGAATTTTTCACAGCCTCGCTTCTGGCTCCTCTCTCTTTTAACCTTAGGTCTTTTCAGTCAGGTGCTTCCAGTTCCAGAACACTAAGGCACTGTCACAGCATGAAACAATCCAGGATCCTGGGTGTTCACGTCTACTGCTCTTTAAATTTTGTCCCAGGGCCATCAGACACAGCAAGAGTACGGTGTCTTCTTTTGACAAGTGTTTCTCTCTGGCTGTCCTCTTGATGGTTAATCACTGGCATTATAGTCTTGTTGGCAGTCCTTGGATTTGCATTTTTAGGAAGTCCAAAACAGACTAAAATCTGCTTTTAAACTTCTTCCAACCAGACATAGTCCATACTGACTCACAGGACATAAAGTAAGATATATTTTCCCTCTGTAAACAAGAGAGTGGGTAATTAAACATGGTACCCATAGCTTTTGTTCCTAGGCCCTTATGAGAGTATTATAATTAGTCTTTTCATTGTTGAACTTGAGTCTGATGTTCTAGCAGGATAAGCTCAGTTCTACAGATTGAATGAATATAAATCATTGAGAGCAGAGGAGAGAGTGTGGAAGGATGGAGTGCTGCAAAGAACAGATGGTGTTGGGAGAAACTGGAGGTTGTGCTGTCTTGGTTAAGACATTAGACGTGAGTCGGACAGACCCAAGTCCTGCCTCTTAAAACCTGGGTGATTTCAGGCAAGTCATGTATGCTTTCTGAGCCTTAGTTCTTCATTTGTGAAATGCAGAGAATATCCCCATGAGGTTGTGAAGACTCATGAGCATAAAGCTCTTAGCACAGACATATCTAGTAAGCACTTCAGAGATGTTAGGTATCATCTCTTTACTTCTAACATTTCCCTCTCTTCTAGGTCTGTCTAGATACCTAGATATCTGATGTCTTTGGCTGTGTTTACCTTCTCCCAGAATTCAGCTTCTTTGGCTGTTTTCTAAAGACATCTCTTTTTGTTCTCTGGGGTCAGAGCTTAGTCATTTTCTGCTCCTACTTGCCTAAAAGTAGAAGCAGAAAATGTACCTAATAACCCCTCTTATTCATTTAGCGGTCTGTGGTTTACAAAGTCTTCAAAATGCCCCATGGGTGGCTATGTCACCTTTCACGCGCTGGGCTCTGCCTTTCTGTCCTTGCTCCTCAAGCTCCTGCTCAGTAAGGAGGCTCCATGCTGGGGGTTTCTGGTCTGTAAGGTTCCCCCTTGGTGACCCCCTGACTCCTCATTCAGACCTTACCATTGGGGTCACTTCAGAGAGGCATCGAGCTCCCACCCTCAATCACTCTCTATCATGGCGCCTGATTTTACTATTTCACTGCATTTTTCACTCTCTAATATTTGACTTATTTTTTATCCATCTTCTCACCTTAGAATATAAGCTCTCTGAGGGCAGCAATTTTGCCTACTTTGTCTCCTCAGGATGTATGTTATCACTGGGGGCAGTAGCACCCTCCAAGGGGCAAAAGTTGGCTCTTGATGGGCCAAAAACATCTTCCTATTAAAAAAAAATTTTTTTTTTAATTTTTGGCTGGCTGCAATGGCTCATGCCTCTAATCCCAGCACCTTCAGAGGCCAAGGCAGGTGGATCACTTTGAGCTCAGAAGTTTGAGGCCAGCCTGGGCAACATGGCAAAACCCAATCTCTGCAAAAAATGTAAAAATTAGCCAAGGGTGGTGGCACGCTGCTGTGGTCTCAGCTACTCGGGAGGCTGAGGCTAGAGAATCGCTTGAACTTGGGAGGCAGAGGTTGCAGTGAGCCGAGATTGTGCCACTGCACTCCAGCCTAGGCAACACAGTGAGACCCTGTTTCAAAAAAAAAATAATAATTATGGCTGCATGATAGTTGTATATATTACTCTTTTATGTACAAAGTGCAAACATAACACACAAATAGGTATATAGTATATACATAGTATTAGCATTTGAGGGCATAATGAGGACAAAAATGTTTTAAAAGCCTCCTTAGGATAATGAAAAAAAAAAAAAGAGGTTGAGAACTCTGTCTAGTCCTGAGCATATAGTAGATTCATCAATAACATCTTTTAATGATTGAACATTCCCTTTAATAGCTGCAAAAACTGACGTTTAGAGAGGTGAAGTAGCTAGCCTCAGGGCATAAGGTTAGTAGACAGTAGAGCTGAGTCTCCAGCCTCTGTTCCCCCGAGTCTCATGTTTTTTATTCTAAGCTACCCAGTAAATGCTCAATACGTGCTTTTTGAGTTGACTTGAACATATTAGACATTCCCACTAGAGAAAACAAAGAAAAATTGTATTTTCTAAGTGACACAGCAAATGATCTCAGAAAGTCATTCTGTTCAGAAGAGTCCAGCTAATCTTCTTTCCTAGGGGGCATTAATGATGGCTTATATATGGCTTACCCTTAAGATGAGAGTCAGTTTCATCTCCTACTCTCAATAAAATAAGGATGAAAAGGTGGGTAATGTTTTTAGAGTCTTAGTAATTGTTTCACAGCATTGCTGGACCAGAAGAAAGAACTAACAATTCCATTTATTAAGTAGTTAGGCTTTGAAATAGCTTAGTAAGAATTTATACACAAACAATTTAGTGCATGTTGGACACTGAACACTTTCTCAAGCCTTGGAATTTGATCAGACACCATCACCCTCATTTCTTGTTCCACATTGATTTTTTAGGGGTACTTGCCTTTCATCATAGCCATTGCTGGAAACCCAGCTTTGAAGAGATTTGATGTCATTGGAAGAAATATAATGAGCTAATTTTGAAACTGTGAACTACCGCAAGTTAGTAGTTTACACGGTGTCAGACAAATGTTGCCGTGATTCCCTTGAAAATTAAAAACATCCTGAAACACTCCTTTGAGTTCACTGTACCCCCTGAGGTGCCTGGTGCAGTTTGAAAACTGGCAGGGGAGCAAGGCAAGGTACAATGCTGGTGCGGGGTACAGCAGGGGCAGAGGAGTTGACAAGAAGCTAAAAAGAAGGGAAATTTTGAAAAATATTTGCAAGTTAAAAGTTGGAGGCAGAGAGAACTGGTCCAAAAATGCTGAATGAACAGGATGTGGAGATAGAGTTTGGACCTGGACGACTGGTGAACTCCCATGTAGAAGGCAGCTCTTGGGTTCCCTGTGTAGCTCCACCTCCACTTTCTTGAGAATGACAGCCATCCTCCACATAGGAATGGGCCCTAGCAGCCATACTCATCTCATGTGACTCATCTATCCATTAGAAGATAATTGGACCAGGGGATTGGTTGCATTTGAGTCAGCCTAAACTAATCGGATTCTCTCCTAAGAATCTGCAGCGAAGACTTGTATGAGTTTTCTATGGCTGCTTCAAGAAATGCCCACAAACTATTTTGCAAGACTTAGGTAGAGAAGTAGAAAAACACAGGTCTAAGGTGAAGGAGAAAATTTATCTAGAAAGAGAAGCAAGAATAAAGGGACATTTGAGTACCAGAGAGACCAAGAGACAAGCTCTGCTTGGTTCTGTTTAACTTTACAGTTCTTAGTATCAGTCTCCCAGGAAGCCCAGCCATTTTCAGGCTCTAGAATTTACTTGAATTTTTCAGCAATTTTTTCCATTTGCTGGTTTGTAATTTATAACAACTTGACTAAGACAAAATAGAACAACTGGACAAGTAGGAATGTTGGTGAACCTTCGGTCTTCTTAAAACTGTAATTAATGCCACACAAACATCAACAGAAAATTCTGATAGTGACTACTCACAAAATAAGGGTGAGCAGAATTTTTTTTTTACATGAAACAGAAGTTGTTTGTTTCTAGAAATAGTATTTCTAGAAATCATATCACATGAGAATCTGCTGAAGATGCTTAGAAAGTTTGTCCCACAAAACAAAGGACTGTGATGGATGGTTTTTGAGCTTGAAGGGCCATCATAGGTAAGAATAATTAGATGTTTTATTGGGAGTCACATTCTGGGTTAATTTAGGAAGGAGTTTCCAAAAATTTTAGCAGTTCAGAAATGGAGCAGCCTGATTCCTGATCTGAGTTGGAGAAAGCGTAAGAAGTATGCATCCTTGCCTGGCATGGTAGCTCATGCCTATAAATCCCAGCACTTTGGGAGGCAGAGGTGGGCAGATCACCTGAGGTTGGGAGTTCGAGAGCAGCCTGACCAATATGGAGAAACCCCATCTCTACTAAAAATACAAAATTAGCTGGTCATGGTGGTGCATGCCTGTAATCCCAGCTGTTCCAGAGGCTGAGGCAGGAGAATCGCTTGAACCCAGGAGGCAGAGGTTGCAGTGAGCTGAGATCATGCCATTGCACTCCAGCCTGGGCAATGAGAGTGAAACTTCGTCTGAAACAAAAANAAAAAAAAAAAAAAGGAAGGAAGCTACCTAAAAACAAAAAAACCAAGAGCCCCTTGAGGTCAAGGACTGTGTCATGTTCCTCTTGGTATTCTCGGTACCTAACACAGAGTCTAGTGCTTAGCAGGTTCTCTGTCAGTGCTTCCTTAATAAATGACAGAATGAACAGCAGAAGTTTTAACAGAGGCTGAGTGACTATTTGGGATGATGTCAAAAAGAAGACTGGACTGAAGAATAATGATATTAAGAATAATGATGGCTTTCATTTGCTAAGTCTTTGGTTTGTGTTATTGGTTGATTGAGTGATTGACTGACTGATTGACTGAGGCAAGGTCTGGCTCTGTTGCCCAGGCTGGAGTGTAGTGGTGTGATCTTGGCTTACTGAAACTTCTACCTCCTGGGCTCAAGCAATCCTCCCACCTAAGCCTCCCAAGTAGTTGAGACTACAGGTATACACCACCACACTGGGCTAATCTTTATATTTTTTGTAGAGACAGAGTTTTGCCATGTTGCCCAGGCTGGTCATGAACTCCTGAGCTCAATCCATCCACCCTTCTCAGCCTCCCAAAGTGCTAGGATTATAGGTGTGAGCCACCATGCCCAACTGTTATCATCTTATTTAATCTTCAAGAACCCTATATGGCAGTTGCCCCTGTTTTTACAGAAATGGGAACTGCACCACAGGGAGGTTAAGTAGCAGACTCTACACAGGCAGTAAGTGGTGGAATTCGAGTCATCTCCTAATAGAAAAATCATTGCTCATGTATTGAGCAACTGCTATGTTCTAAGAGTTTTATACCTGTTGATCTCTAAGGTGTTTTACAATGATGAGTCTAGGATTTCTTGATATGTGTCACCCAGGTTCTTGCCCAGGACCCTCCTCTGCCTGAGTAAGGCAGAGGGTTGGGGCTCTCAGTGTAACCAGCTTCCTTAATCACTCTGAAGTCTGAAGAACCTCAGTTTTCACTGCTCAATGACTCAATTATCTGCTCACTCCTTAGAAAAAAGTCACTGGCTTCCTCTGCCCAACTTAATCCAAATGTGGTATTCCTTAGGAGTCAGGCAGCTCTCATTAAGAATGGAGAAGTCTTCATCCTTTCTGTTAGCCTCTTTAGTTTAGGGGAAATGTAAGTTAACAAAAAAATATATTTTTTTTCAAATCTGATTTACTTTTTAATAGTGTAATTAACCTTCAGTGCACTATGCTTTTGTAGCTGAATGGCTTTTTTGTTTTTCTGTTGCTTTTCCTGAGAAGGCTGCACGCCTGCCTGCCTGTCTATCTGGCACTAAGAATATACCAGCCTCAGAAGAGCAGCCCCATAACTGCTGGCCACTGGTCTCTGCAGCCTCAGCATCCCTAACCCCCTGGGGATGGGAGATTAATCACTGGTCTTAGGTCTGAGGTGCAGGTGCTATGTGATTTTAGATAATCCATGTTCCTCCCTGAAATAATATGCACTTTAACTTTATACATCTTCTACTGTTCTGTACTCTTCAAGATTAATACATGTTTCTGTCTTTATTTATAGCCTATTTCATATTTTTAGGGAGCCCTTGAGCCAAACAAGCATGACTTGTGGGTGACAGTCATAAAGCAACTTAATATTTGTCTACTGATCTCTCTTTAAATTTCCTCTTTGTGGCCAATTATTTCCCTGCCCTTGAGTAAACTCACTTAGGTGCCAAGACTTTTGTGGACCCTCGTAGGTGTCAAAACACAGCCTTAATGCAATTGCTCAGATGTTCTGTCCAAGGTGATAATCAAAACTTTTAAAAGTTGCAGCTTCTCTCCTCTTTTATTTTAGGCCTGTTGCAGACAGGAGACCTACAGTTGGAGAATGGAAACATAGCCACCTTCTTCTCTCTCTTCTGTTGTTTTTTTGTGGGTTCGTTGACATCTTTACACCTGTACCCTCAGCTGGAGGACTGTTTGCTGGCCTCTTTGGCATTGGGGCATAGGCAGAGGAGAGGAAAAGACAATAAGAAAGTTGTTACTTGTCTGATACTGCTGTGATTAAGCTGATACATCCTCTGGTGGGGCACTTTCAAGAGTCTTTCAAGATAACTTACTCTCATTGCTGGAAATCTGTATCCTGCAGTTCTCTTACTGGGGTCAAACACGTCTTTCTTTTGTCTGGTTCTTTGCTTTTTCTTGATCCCTAGATACTGGGCAATATACTCAGTGTGTTAGTCTGTTTTTGTGCTGCTATAACAAAATACCCAAGACTGGGTGATTTATAAAGAACAGAAATGTATTTTTCCTGGTTCTGGAGTCTGGGAAGTCTAAGATCAAGACAACAGCAGGTTTGCTGTTTGGTGAGTGGGCAGTCTCTGCTTTCAACATGGCACCTTGAGTGCCACATCCTCCAGAGAGGAAGAACACTGGGTCTTCACATGGCAGAAGGCCAAACAGTAAGAGGCATGAACTCCCTCCCTCAAGCCCTTTTATGAGGTCATTAATCCCATTCATGAGGTAGGATCCCTCATGACCTAATCACCTCTTTAAGGCCTCACCTGTTAATAGTATCACATTGGCCTTTGAATTTCAACACATGAATTTGGAGGGGACACATTCAAACCATAGCACTCAGTTTCATTTTTCTGAGACCTCTTTGTTTAGCAAGATGGAAAGGGTCTAAAATGACCCTGCACAATCTTTCTTGAGTGACTTTCATCTCCTTCATAGAAAAAACCCACACATATTTTACCTATAAATACCAGGGGAAGAAGGAGAGTTGTTTCTAATCAAGCAGTTTTTCCTTTGCTCTGCTGTCGGCTGACTAGTGAGCATATCTCTTGCCCTTTAGAATTTCCGGGTGGGGTTCAGACACAAGCCCACTGTGCCACCTGAACTGTAGGTACCACATGTTAAACATCCAGTGGCTTCCTCAAAGCCCTTTTCTTTTGACTGGAGACTTGGAGGTGGGACTCATAGTTCTGCTCTTTTTGAAGAAATCCTTCATGAAAATCCTCTTTAGAAATTCTTTCTAATCTCCCACTCCTGACCCTTTTATACCTTCAATATGCAGAAGATTTAAGAGTTGCCTAACTTGTTTTCTTTTTAAATTCTTTATCTGTTTTCTTTATTTGAAATTTGCTATTTTTCATACTTGTACCAAAATGTCTATTTTAACATTTCCAACAAGATTTTACTTGTTTATTCAAATAGCATTAAGCTCCCACTAGACCAGCACAGTCCAATAGCAATATAACGCAAGGCACTTATGTAATTTAACACTGCAGCAGCCAGATTAAAAAAAGATAAAAACAGGTAAAATGAGTTTTAATAATAGGTCTTCTTTAACACATCTGAAGCATTATCTTTTCAATATGAAATCAATTAAAAATACTAATGAGATATTTTACATTCTTGTTTTGTACTAAGTTTTTGAAATCTGGAGTCTACACTTACTCCACATTCCAGTTAGGACCAGCTACATATTCAGTGATCAGTGGACACAAATGACTAGAGGCAACTGTAGTGGACAGTATAGCAGTAACCTGTAAGTTCTGTAGGCAAAGTTGGTGTCTGTCTCGTTCATTGTTATAAACAACATTTGGCATAGAGTAGGCATTCAATATTTGTGAAATTGAACTGAAATATAATTGAAAGAATGAAAAAAACTGCCAAGGGAATCCTTCAATGTCTTCCCACAGTACTTACAGTCTAAATTATTTGATTCTGAATGCAATTAGTTGGCCCACATAGTTTGTAATTCAATTATTCCACAAGCATTTAAGCTTCTCGAAGGCTTAAGTGTCTTCATCTTGTTCTCTGTTGTGTCTCCCACTCAACCACAGTTTCTAGTATTGTGATGTGTAGATTGATGCAATCAACTAATATTTATTTAGTGTCCATACCAGGCCAGTTACTATTTTAGGTGCTGGGGATACCATAAGGGAGACTCAGTCTCTTATGGAGCTCACAGACAATCAAAAGTTACAAGAGCTTTGAAGGAAATAAATAGGGTGACATGATTGGCGTGATGGAGGACAGAGGAGCAAGGAAAGTACGAAGTAGATAGTATTATGAAGAGCCAGGGAAGGGCAATCTGAGTGTGTCTGTTTGAGGCAGCCACATTGACTTTTCATTTTCTCAAGCACTCCAAATTCATTTCTGCCTTTAACTTTCTGCTGCTTTTTCTTGTGCTGCCCGCCTTCTCCTTTCCTCTTCTATAGCTGGTGTTTTCCCACATCTCAGCTCAAACTCAATTGTCTCCTCAAAGATACCCTCCCTAACCACCTGTCTATTGGGCTCATCACGTCTTAACATTTTGTTTAGTAGCACGATCTGAAATGATCTTGTTTATGCTTCTGTTGTCTCCCATATCAGAAGTAAAGCTCCAAGAAATTGCCTTGACAATTGCTGTCTTTCAATGCTTAGAAAAGTTTCTCTATGACAAATATATGACCCATAATTAGTCATCAATAGATATTTATTAAATGAATGAATGACTGAAGGTCAAGAGTTAAAGTCTTTGGGCAATGTCTCAAGTCATGATTTGAATAAATATAAATGGAGTCTAGGAAGAACCGCCCTCTATTTGTCTGCTGTCTCTGAGAAGGAAGATGGAGTTAATACATAAGAGATTTATACTCTTACGCCATCTTGGGCATTGGGCAACCAGAGTTCTGGTTCCAGCTCCTTTGAGAATCTACAGCTATGGACCATCTAACTGGGTAAATGGCCACAAACTTTTGGTTATAACTTAAGGGTATTCGTGGACCTCCTGAAGAGGTCAAAGGACCGCAGGTTAAAAATTCCTGTAGAGATAAGAGATTCCCACAGCAACACTGGGAGGCAGGCGTTCAATGAGATAATGCACGAAGCACCTTTAAAGAACTAGGACAAGTGCCTGGGTAAGTGTGGCTTTGGAGAGAGGTGGTGTCCTAAGAATCCTTGGAAACCAAATTCTTATGCACCGAGCATCTGGGGCGGCGGTTGCTATGGACGCTTGCCTCTTCCAATCATCGCACCGCTTGCTAGGCTGTGCGGCCCCGTGGTTGCCGTGGCAACAGACAGCAACAGCTCCGGCGGCGCAGACTGAACGCGGGAGGCTTCAAGCTAGGTATGGAGCCCCTCGCCTGCGGCGGCGGCGGCGGCCTCTGTGAGTTGGACGCGGGGTCTGGGCGGGGAATGGGGGTGGAATAAATGTGGGACCCGGAATGCAACAAGGTCAGAGATCCTCGCAGAGATTGTGGGGTCAAAGTGTGGGGGGCGTGGGGACTGGCCGGGGCGTCCGCTCGCTCTTCTCGTCCTCGTCCTCGCCCTGCGTCCAAGGGGTTCCCCAGACTTTCCAGATCCCTCCCCTCCTCAGCCTTCCCTGGTCCCTTCTCACTCCTGTGAAAGTTACGGGACCTCGGATTTTGTTCTTGGGATTCCCCTGCCAGACAGGTAGCCTGAAGGGCAGAAGGCCTGGGGGTGCCGCCTTGCTTCCAACTTCGAATTGGCCCCCAGGCCTTAGATAAATCATTTCCCGTCTTACCTGGGAAAATGAGGTGCCAAGCCCCCCTCCTTCAGCTCCTTCCCCAGCTTTCTTTTCAGGATGACTGTGAGGGTCAAATGTAGGATCAGTACATCCCCAGGTGTGCTTTATCTGTATGATCTCTGATCATAGCCTCAGCGGTCCTAGGAAGGGCCCGTAATGATTAACCTGCCTTTACTGTTGAGCAATCTGGGCTCAGAAAGCGTGGCTGTTTGTATGACTTTTAGCCTGTGCCGGCTGCACGGTGTCCTGATCTCTCTGTGGGCTCACCTGTTTATCTGGAGTGTCTTGCTCCCTGCCTCTATTGGGTCTTGCCCTTTTCATTTCTGAATAGTCAACCCGGATGTATTTGATTGAGAGGACTCTTTCGTATTCTCTTTCTTTACTCCTTAAAGTAACTGAGGTCCTACTTCATGGTCCAAGTACTAACCTAGGTGTTTTGCAGGAGAAAGTAAATGTTGTAAGACAGAATCTGTGCCTTTGGTGATCTTATGGAATGGAGTCATGATCTCACTCTGCCGTAGGCTGGATCAGCTGAGGTCAGGAGTTCGAGACCAGCCTGGCTAACATGGTGAAATCCTGTCTCTACTAAAAATACAAAAATTGGCTGGCCTGGTGGCATGCGCTTGTAATGCCTATAATCCCAGCTACTTGGGAGGCTGAGGCAGGAGAATCGCTTGAACCCGGGAGTCGGAGGTTGCAGTGAGCCAAGATAGTGCCATTGCACTCCAGCTTGGGTCACAGAGTGACACTCCATCTAAAAAATAAACAATAAATAATTAAAAGAGTGTTTAAGTCAGGTCAGTGTTGAACACAGTCAAAAATATCCTCGGAAAATTCCTTAAATCACCCAGGAGCAACCCAGTTCAGAAATTGTGCCATTAGAAAGCTTTGATTCTGAGAATACTTAAGCAAATTGCATAAATTATAATTTATAGACTCTTCCCATTTATCAACATGAATTAGTAGAAGAATACATTTGTCAGTTTCATTTTCTTTGTTCTTTTAAATTTTGCTGCGCCTTCATTTCACACTTGAGTTTATTCCTTCAAAATATCAAGGGGCTGTCACCATTTATGTGGTTATCTGGACATCACTCTTTGCTTGGTGGTTGGGTAAATCCTTAGAATCTTTTGTGGATACCTCCGGTGTCTGGAAGGATTAACTGACTATTCCAGCACTGATGAAACTCACCAGAGTATTCAGGACCACCTCAGCTCATCTAGGCAGAGGTCCATTGATTGTAATAGCAAAGACAATTACTCTTTAAAAGGTTATTTTTCTGCTTTTCAATTTAGCCAAGTATGAATATAGTTGAAATTTCATCATCCCCATTGATGCAACTCTTTGAGGTCTTTGCCTTGCAGACTCATCAACACTTGATTTATTGGTTGTAAAGTCTTATTTTTCTGATGGGAAAATAATGGTTATTACTTTATAATTTTACTTCCTAGATCTTCTGTGAGTTGCCTGACTTTATCTTCACCCAATTTTAAATTTGGTGATCCTTTTGGTATTGATTTGTAGGAGTACTGTGCATACCCTGGATATTGGTGCTTTGTATGTTATGTTGAGACATAATTAAAATTAATATTTTTCCTAGTATGCTCTTAGCTATTTTTTAAAGTCAGATTTATTGATATATAATTTACATATAGTGAAATTTACCCCTTTTATGTGTACAGTTCCATGAACTTTTATGTGTATAGTTTGGAAAATATAGAGTTCTGTACTGTATTAGTCTGTTATCATGCTGCTAATAAAGACATATCCAAGGCTAGGTAGTTTATAAAGGAAAGCGGTTTAATTGACTCACAGTTCCACATGGCTGTGGAGGCCTCACAATCATGGTGGAAGGCAAAGGAGGAGCAAAGTCACATCTTACATGGCGGCAGGCAAGAGAGTGTGTGCAGGGGAACCTCCCCTTTATAAAACCATCGGACCTTGTGAGACTTAGTCACTGTCATGAGAACAGCCCAGGAAAACCTACCCTCATGATTCGGTTACCTTCCACGGGGTCCTTTCCATGGCACAAGGGGATTAGGGAGTTACAATTCATGATGATATTTGTGTGGGGACACAGCCAAACCATAATGTATACCTACCACAATAAGTATATAGAATGATTCCATTTAGCTAAGAAAGTTCTCTTGTACCTCATTGTAGTCAATGCTTCTTCCCCACTTCAAGCCCATATCAACCAATGATCTGTTTTCTGATTCTGTGTTATCCAGAATGTCATATGAATGGAATTATAACATATATAGCACTTTTTGTCTGGCTTGTTTTATTTAGCATATTGCTTTTGAGATTTAGCCATGTTGTATGTAACAGTAGCTCATTTCTCTTCATTGCTATGTACTATTCTATTGAATGGATGTACCACAAACAAATGGACATTAGGATTGCTTCCAGTATTTTGTAATTATGAATAAGTAAAACTGTTATAGATATTCCCATACAGGTCTTTGTATGGATATATGTTATTAATTATTTTGATAAATACCTGGGAGTAGGATTGATAGGTTATATGATAAGTATTAATTTTACAGGAAACTGCCAAATTGCAGCCTTGTTAGCAGGTGATAATTTTGTTAAGTTTAGCTATTCTTATAGCTGTGTGGGGGTATCTCATTCTGTTTTTAATTTGCATTTCCCAGTGATTAATGATGTTGAATAACATGCTTATTTGTTATTGTATCTTTGGTGAAGAAGTTTGGTAAAGTTGGTGAAGTTTCTGTTTGTATCTTTTGCCCATATCATTCATATATATGTACATATATGACAAAAGTCAGATATTTAATTTGCATATAATTTCTCCCAGTATGTGACACATCTTTCCTTTTTAAAACATTTTATTATGGAAATGCCAGGGGTTTGATCTAGATCTCATTGTTTACAGCACAGAAAGCCAATCATTGGGACAAAGAGTACTGCCAGGGAAGAAGGCTTTGTTTGGGTGCTGCAGCTGTGGAGATGGGAGATAGGTCTCAAATTGTCTCTCTAACTGACTAAAATTGGAAATTTAAATACCAGGGAAAGAATGTAGAAAACAGGAATTAGGGAGGGGTAAGGAAGAGGAATCTGGTGTCTCATTGTCTGGATGTGGTGATCTGGTGAGTTTCAGTTCCTTTATACTATCTAGGAGGCCTGAGGGTCAGTTTTCTAAGAAAGGAACTCAGATAAGACAAATTTAACTTTCAAGCTTAAGATCAGGAGGGCCAATTTTTGTTTCTTTAAAAAGACCATAAACATCAGTTCTATGAGGAAATTGGGCTGGTTTCAATTTTCTTCATGATGTCTTTTGAAGTCAAAAGTTTTTATGAAGTCCAATATTACTAATTTTTTATTTTATGTTTTTGTGTGATATCTAAAAACCATTGGCCTAACACAAAGTAACAGGATTTTCCTCTATGTTTTCTTCAGAGTTTCATAGCTTTGGGTTTTACATGTAGGTCTTTGATGAATTTTGAATTAATTTTTGTGTATAACATCAGGCAAGAGTTGAGGTGTATTTGTTTTTCATAAGGGTGAATGTTCCAAAACCATTTGTTAAAGAGACTCCTCTCTCCACTTACCTTGGCACTTTTGTCAATAATGAATTGATCCTGTATGTGTGAATACATGTTTCTGATTTATCAACAGAACAGAATATTCCAGAAAAATATGAATAGTGTTTTTTTCTGAAATGAACTGCCAGTGATTTTAACAGCATAAAATTGATTTCTTGATAACTTTACAGTGAATTTTGAAATCTGGTAGCTTGAGTTCTACTACTTTGTTCTCATTTTTCAAAATTGATTTGGCTACACTGGTTCCTTTACCTTTCCATACAGATTTTAGAATTAAAGATTGATATTGACAAAAAAAATATCTGCAGGCATTTTGATTAGATTTCATTGGAGTATAGATTGATTTGGGGAGAACTGGCATCTTAGCAATATTGAATCTTCCAATTTGTGAACACAGTATATCTCCTTTGATTTAGGTCCTCTTTCATTTTTCTCAATGATGTTTTAAAATTTTTAACATGCAACTTTTGCACATGTTTTGTTAGTTCTGTATTTCATGTTTTTTGATACTATTGTATATGATACTGTTTTAAAATTTTCAGTTTGCAATTGTTCATTCCTTGTTTCATACTCAATCAAATGTTAAACCTTATTCAAATGTCTTAAGGGGGAGAACTGTGTTGTGTTTGTTGCAAGCCCCTTCTCCCTCTTTCTAAACTTCAAGTTCTAAGCACCAAGAGACTATAGCATGTTTCACCCCATCACACCTGTGGCCAGAATCACCCCTAAAAATAATGGCAGAAGATTTCCTATGAGGGAATGCCCCAAACTGTCCAGAGATGGGGCCAGTTGGGATTCCAAAGAAAGAAGGAAACACTAAATGCCAGAGTGGTCAATTCAAAGCATTTATTAGGGAAACATATAGAGTGCTGCAGCAGTCCTCAAAATGGACAGCAAGAGAAAACAGGTGTTCTACCTAGGTATGACTGCAGTGAGGGGGTCAGGGTATGGAGTTTATATGAGAGTTTAAGGAATTTGGCTCAGGGCCAGGGCTAGTTTCTTTTTCAGTGTTGTAGGCAGCAACCTAGGTATCTTTATCAGTTCCTAGGAATATTCAAGTCCCAGGTTTGGGTTCAACTCTGCTACAAAACACCTGCAACTGGCTGGATCACAGAGCAGTCAGGACACAGAAAGAAAGTAGGGTGCAACGGAGGACCCTATACTCTTTCTCATTCAACTTGAGAGCTCTCATGCTGTTCCACTTCTCAGCAAATCACCCATAGGGGAATCAGGCTCTGGCTTTTTAGATTCCTGTTCGTCTTGCCAGATTTTACAAGCATGAAATATTCTGTTGGTGCCTTCTCTTACCTTAAGAATCCTCTGCCTGAGCCAAGCTGGATTGTCTCCTTGTGCCTAGAATTAGCAAATGTCCCCAGAGAAAAACATGACCAGTAACCTCAACTCATTGATGACCATTTTCCTTCTGAAATTTTAGTTTTTCTAGTCTATTTTTAAAAGAAAAACCTTAGCCAAATTAAATTTAACTGAGTTTAATTTAATTAAAGAATGATTCATGAATAATTTCAGAGCAAAGAAAAATTTGCAAATTGGACAGCCTCTTTTTTAATTATAATTTTATGTTTCAATCATTTTTGGCATAGAGGTGGTTTTTGGTTACATGGATGAGTTTAGTGGTGAATTCTGAGATTGTAGTGGACCTGTCATCTGAGCGGTATACACTATACCCGATAAGTAGTCTTTTTTACCTTATCCAACTCCCGACCTTCCCACCTGAGCCCCTAAAGTTCATCACTCTGTGTGTCTTTGCATCTCACAGCTTAGCTCCCACTTATAAGGGAGAAAATATAGTATCTGGTTTTTCATTCCTGAGTTACTTCACTTAGAATAATGGCCTCCAGCTGCATCCAAGTTGCTGTAAAAGACATTATTTTGTCCCTCCTTATGGCTGAGTAGTATTCCATGATATATACATTTTACATTTTCTTTATCCACTTGTTGGTCGATGGGCACTTAGGTTTGTTCCATATCTTTGCAATTGCAAATTGTGTTGCTATAAACATGCACGTGAATGTGTCTTTTTCATTAATGACGTATTTTCCTTTGGGTAAATACCGAATAATAGGATTGCTGGATCAAATGGTAGATCTACTTTTAGTTCTTTAAGGAATCTCCCTACTGTTTTTCATAGTGGTTGTATTAATTTACATCCCCACTAACATCTATTGTTTTTTTGACTTTTTAATTATGGCCATTCTTGCAGGAGTAAGGTGGTATCTCATTGTGGTTTTAATTTGCATTTCCTTGATGACTTGTGATGAGCATTTTTTAATGTTTGTTGGCTTGTAGTATATTTTCTTTTGACAAATGTCTATTCATGTTTTTAGCCCACTTTCTGAAGGGATTATTTGTTTTTTTCTTGCTGATTTGTTTGAGTTCCTCATAGATTCTGGATGCTAGTCCTTTATTTGATGCATAGCTTGCAAATATTTTCTCCCACTCTGTGGATTATCTGTTTACCCTGCTTACTATTTCTTTTGCTTTGCAGTAGCTTTTTAGTTTAATTAGGACCCATTTATTTGTTTTATTTTTATCGCATTTGCCTTTAGGGTCTTAGTTCTGAATTTCTGCCTAAACCAATGTCCAGAAGAGTTTTTCCAATGTTATCTTCTAGGATTTTTATGGTTTCATGTCTTAGATTTAAGTTTTTGATCCATTGGGAGCTGATATGTTTTAATAAAGTATGAGATGAGGCTCCAGTTTCATTCTTCCCCGTTTTCCCAGCACCATTTATTGAATAGGGTGTCCTCTCTCCAATTTAAGTTTTTATGTGCTTTGTCAAAATTAGTCGGCTGTAATTATTTGGCTTTATTTTTGGATTCTCTATTCGGTTCTATTGGTCTCTGTGCCCATTTTTATACTGGTACCATGCTGTTTTGGTAACTGTAGCCTCGTAGTGTAATTTGAAGCGTTGTAATGTGATGCCTCTAGATTTGTTCTTTTTGCTTAGTATTGCTCTGGCTATGTGGGCTCTTTTTTGGTTCCATGTGAATTTTAGAATTGTTCGTTGTAGTTCTGTGAAGAATGATGATGGTATTTTGATGGGAATTG
Organism: Cebus imitator; assembly: GCF_001604975.1. Taxonomy (NCBI): domain Eukaryota; kingdom Metazoa; phylum Chordata; class Mammalia; order Primates; family Cebidae; genus Cebus; species Cebus imitator. The sequence continues at coordinate 10,071,972 of NW_016107432.1, forward strand.
CTTTGGGTAGTATGGTCATTTTCACAATATTGATTCTTCCCATCCATGAGCATAGGATGTGTTTCCATTTGTTTATATCATCTGTTATTTATTTTAGCAGCGTTTTGTAGTTTTCCTTGTAGAGGTCTTTCCCCCTACTTGGTTAAGTATATTCATAGGTGTTTTATTTTATTTTATTTTTTTGCAGCTGTTGTAAAAGATTGAGCTCTTGAGTTGATTCTCAGCATGGTCATTTTTGGTGTACAGCAGTGCTACTGATTTGTGTATGTTAGTTTTGTAACCTCAGACTTTACTGAGTTTGTTCCTCAGATCTGGGAGCCTTTTAGATGAGTCTTTAGGATTTTCTAGGTATATAATCATATCACTGGTGAACAGTGACAGGTTGACTTCTTTTCCAATTTGGATGCCCTTTATTTCTTTCTCTTGCTGGTTGCTCTGGATAGGACTTCCAGTATTATGTCAAATAGAAGTGGTGAAAGTGGGCATCCTTTTCTTGTTCCGGTTCTCACAGGGAAGACTTTCAACATTTTGCCATTCAGTATGATGTTGGCTGTGGGTTTGTCATATATGGCGTTTATTACTTTGAGGTAAGTCCCTTCTATGCTTATTTTGTTGAGGGTTTTTACCATAAGGGATGCTGGATTTTTTTCAAATGCTTTTTCTGCATCTATTGAGATAATCTGTGCTTTTTGTTTTTAATTCTGTTTGTGTGACTTATCACATTTATTGACTTGCAAATCTTAAACCATCTCTGCATTCCTGGGATGAAACCCACTTGATCATGATGTATTATCTTTTTTGTGTGCTATGGGCAGTCTCTTGAGCCAGAGTAGGCTCAGAAAGACTCCAGTGCGGCCATGTGGTAGAAGATGATTTGTGATTAGAGAAAAGAAAATGATGTACAGAAAATGGAAGTAGGTACATAGCCAGATTAGTTACAGCTCAGTGCTTGTCTTATTTGAACACAGTTTGAAAAGTTGGCTACCTTTGATTGGCCAAAACTCAGTGATTGGCACAAGAATAGGCTACAGTCTGTTTACAGCTTCATTTAGGTTATAGTTCACAATGTACAGAGAAACCTTTAGTCCAAACTTAAAATATGTAAGGAGGCAGCTTTAGGCTAAACTTGATTTAACACTATATTTCTTCTATATCTCTTTAATGTCTTAAAATACATGATTTTGGTAATTTTTCTATTTTATTTTCTAGTTGTTGAAGTAGATGCAAGGGCCCTCTGCTGTGAAATATATTCGTCTTAGAATTATACATTCTATTCATTAAGTTTTAATTTTAATTATTTTAGTCTTCACTTCTTGAGTTTCTTTTCCTACAGGATGTTTTTGCTGGTTCTTGTTTAGGGAGCTTTTCCTGCTCTCTTAGTGTGCTTGTTTATTTTACCAAGAGCTGCTTATCTTCCTTGAAAAGTTATTTATGGGAAGTGTTTGGTGACTACGATGAAGGATGATCTCAGAGAGGTCTTCAGGGAAGGAGGATCATCAGAGACGGTTTGCATTTGCCTCTCTTGGGTACCTCAGGGAACTACCTGTCCAGGCTCATTTTAAAGTAAAAATCACACCTTGAGGCTTTCTGAGTGAGTTCACAGGTGAAATAAATTTGGCTGCACATCTCTAAGAGAGTTGGCTGTGATTCTAACCTTTCAGGTTTTTTTTTCTTTATATGTCTCTCTCTGTTAGGTGCCAAAGAATCTTCCCTTGCATTCAGCTGGGGATGGTGGGATAGAAAGGGTTTATTTTTGGTCCAGACATTGAAAGTGTAGTCCTTTGGAGTGGAATCTCCCCTCTTTGATGGAACCTGGATGTTGACCTTTCCCGGAAGCTCTACAAAGCAGCCACAAGCAGAGCTCAAGGTGTCCTTGTCTAGAGGATGATCTCCTACCAAATTTGTTTCAGTGCTCCACTTACCTTTCTTGGTTCCTGTTTTCAGTTTGATGTTGACTAGGTAATTCCTTACAGTCTTGTTAGCTTTTTGATGCTTTTGAGAAGATTAAAAAAATATTTTAACCAGCATTTTCAGTTGTTTTCAGCCTTAGAGTTGAGTTGGTTCAAATAAACCAGCATATCCTGTATTAGAAAATAATGTATTACTTTGTAATCTTATTTTTTAGTACAGTCATTTACATACTCCTTGTAAAAAATTTAATACCTTAGAAATGTAAACACGAAAGGCTTCTCATTACTACACTCTCTCTCCTAGTCTGGTTCCCCAAAGGCAACTATTCTTAATAATTTTTGTATTGAATTATTTATTGAGTGCATCAGAGTAAATCTTATGTGAAATCTGGATGTATTCGCTGAATACATGTGTGACAAAGATGGAAAAATTCGGGTTTAGCAAATGCCAACTGAAGAATATATATATGCAGACTGGGGACTTAAATATTTTCTTTTTATGTAAAGTGAGTATTCTATATTAGATCTAAAGATATGGCAATGAATGCATGTCTGAAAACCTCTTAGAAAATGATACTTGTAAGGTGGTATTTTATTTTATGTCTTGTATACAAGGCAAAATTAGAGTTATCTGGGTGAAGGAATACTTCTGGCTTGTGTGTGAGAATGATTCGTGCAATCACAGTGTAGAAGGAAGTTATTACCTCTTAGTAGTTATATAGTTTCACAGGCTTCAAGGATAGTTTTGAGACTTTTTTTTTCGCTTTAGCAGCAAAAACATTTAGAATATGAAAACGCTTACGTTTGAAAGGAAACTCCCATACCCTGTTAGTATCGAAACTGTGTTTTAATTGGTACACATTCGGGATCTGTGTAATAGAGATTCTTGACCTTGGATGTGTGGGCCGTCAGATTTTCTATTTATATTAATCTTTTGGGGGATAGTGTTCATAGCCATCATCAGATTCCCGGTAGGACTTGGACCACAAAGATTAAAGATCACTGGTTTGGGATGAGCACGTTTCAGAACGCAATGGACCGAAATACACTCAACCATAGTTATCATCATTAAAAGTAAAATGGCAACTCATTCCTGAGGGCAGCCTTTTCCTATCAAATAATTTCTTCCAAGATCTGTTTCCTCATTAACAGTGCAGAAGCACTTAGCATTTGGCTGCTCTTCATACAAAATGTCTTTTGCGAGGGATAGGGACTTGAAATAAGGCAAAAATAATTGTAGGATCATTGCTGGAGGCGTTTCAGGTTGGGCAGAGAAGGAAAAGTGAGGAAAATTGACATATCATAAAATGCTGCTAATGCAATTTAACTTGAAAAACTGTGCAGTCTTTTTATTTACTTGGATTTAAAATGTTTTCATTCTCTAATTTTTAAAAGGATCATATTTATCCCGTGAGGTGGTAGGGAGGAAAAGTAGACTTCTAAAAATTGTTCTGTGCTTGATAGAAAGGCTTGTTAGAAAGTATTGGTTCAAATACACTAGCCTATCCTATATTAGATCTTATATTCTTAAAGTAGTGATCTACATCTTAATATGAGTACCAAAAAGTCAACTTGACTTTAAAGAAAAATTAGTGTGAAATGACTAGAAAAAAGAGTCTCTTGTAATTTCACTGGCAGTTCATAAATCCTCCCTTTATTTTATTTTAAAATGGCATCTTCTTGTTTTTAATAAGCTATCTAAAATGTCCAGAATGTAAGGTTGCTCTAATAACATTATGATCTGACTGTATCTGTGTCTGTTTTTATTTCTTTAAACTGCTATTATAAGCCTAACTTAAACAACTTTGCCTAATTCTATGTTCTGCACAACTATGGTGTTGATGCTCATTTTTATTATAAACAATCCACCCAAGTTTGCAGCAGTGGCTTTGAAAAATCCCTAATTAAAATAAATTTCAAGGGTAAGCTATTTTATTGATGTCTGAAAACAATTACCAGTACTCCTGGCTTTTAATATAATAACAGTGTGGGAAGCATATTTCAAAACCAGGAAAGCAGAAATTTGTGTTGATGAAAGCCAAAAATTAGTCTTGCAATGCTTTGGAATATGCCTAGTGATTAATTATAGATGATGTGTATCTTATGAAACCTCAAAGATTTTGGTGGGGGATGGAAACAAAGGGGTCTTATGCATTTCATTTCTGATATAATCCCTTCACTCCTAGAGAGAATTACAATTTAATAAAAAGCAATAACAGGAGGATGTAATGTAAGAATACTAATTAATAACGTTAGCTCTACCAGACTGAGATTCTGTAAAAAATGGTAGGTTGTCAGTTGCCAAATCATGAAATATTGCAGGGAGGGAAAAGGCAACATACTCTTTTACAATATGGCTTGTTATGTTAAAACTGTTAGTGGTAGGAAATTTTGTACTTGTTAATCATTTGCGCTTCTACATCGCTGTTTGTAATTACAATTAAACAGATGGTTCTGAAAAAGATAGTGTGTTCTTAGCAATTAAAACCATGGCAAACAGCTTTTCCTCCTCCCCAGTACACAATTACACTGAATAGAATCACATAACCCAGTGAGTTCTCAGAAGAAAGGTTCTGTGTGGATTCCAGTAGATTAGTATTCGGTTCCCCAGCCCTGTCATCTTGACCTCTTGCTCATCTGAAAGCTTTGCAGCTGACTGAGGACTTCCCAAACATGGATTTTATGGAGTAGTTATCCCTTCTCTGTTTTCTCCCCATATCCTATTCTTACCACGTTGGGATTAATAGAACATGTTTTAGAATGAAGCTTTGGAACAGTCTAACAACCAAAGGGTATGTTGAATCTAACACAGCTTGCTAAATGCTAGGAGCTTAGCTAGTGCATGAAATTCCTCAAGGGCACAAGAAAATTAGTATTTTTTTTCTTATTCAGAAAACTAATGTTGAGATGTTTATGAAAAAAACAACATTTCAGGGTTTAATCAAAACAGTATAGAATTTACTTTCGTTTTAGGGAAACCAAAGTCTCACCATATTGACTGATCCCCTTATCCCTGTTACAACAAATTCAGGAGATTTTTCATTAAGGATTCAGCATCCCAAGAAATATTTCACCAGTTGATATGTGGTGTTGTGGCCAGTGGTCTCTCCCTTGAACCAGACCTCAGCAGCGTGAATGGCTCTCCCCCAAAGCAGGGTGTTAGAGCTGGCTGTGATCCGTTCACAGATGAAACCTTGGAAATGTGTTTTGTTTGCCATGAGCATAAATAGTCCCAAGTATACTTTCAATGATTTTAGGTACAGGCTTTTGTGCCCACAAGTAAGCAGTTATTTGCTGCTGCAATTAACCATCTGCACCTTATTATGAGGGTGCAGCTGGCTAATTATGCTCGGCTCCATAGGGCAGGTTCAACTTCTCATCTGCATAGGAACTGTATTTGCAGCAAAAGGACACTGACCTTTAAAAATGAGTCCTTAAATTTAACCAGTTCATTTTGAGGTCACCACTCATGGGTTTTTATTTCATTTGGTTCAGAAGTGAAATTCTTATATGGGTAGCGTATTTCTACTTGAGCAAAATAATTAATACAGGACTGTAGGACAGACATTATCATGAATCAGGGACAAATGAGATCTCTACTTAGTTCAGATGACTTTGGCTCCTCATTGTGGAGAATGGTTCATCAACATAAATGTACCTGTATGTATGAACTTGTCTGAATGACAACTTGGGGCATCACCGAGACTTAAAATGGGGGTACATTTGTGCATAAGTCAATTCAAAATCACTTTCGGCAATAGTTGTACATTGTTCTTATGATCTGTTGGATGGATTATCTGAGAGAAGAATAGCAGAATACTGGTTTTAATTGCATTTCCCAGGTTTTTGATGAGTTTGGGCATGTTTTATGTATTTATTGGCCATTTAGATATTCTCTGGTAAAGAGCCCATTCTTTTGCCTTTTTTTCCCCATTGGATTGTCTGTTTTTTAAAAAAATATATTGTTTTGTAGGAGTTCTTTAAATATTTTGGTACAGGAGTTTTGTTGGTTATATGTCATAAGTACCTTTTCCCATTTTGAGACTTGTCTTTTCTTTTTTCATATGGTGTCTCAAACTCCTGGGCTCAAGTGATCCTCCTGCCTCAGCCTCCCAAACTACTAGGATCACAGACATGAGCCACCACACCTGGCTAGTTTTTTGTTTGTTTGTTTGTTTGTTTAATGACATTAAGATTGGTTACAGGATTTACATGTTGTCAGCCATCTTGACTGATTATAATGTTCCCCATCAAGATATCACTCCAAAGTTTTAGCATAAGGGCTTAAATCCTTTCAGTAGGAGTGGCAGTGTGATGCTTTTCAAGTAGTACTATCATTTGTTGTACATTCATTCATCAGCTAGAATTTTTCTGTAAATAACTTTTTCTCATTTACTATTTTGCTACCATAAATTACATTTTATACAAGAAAGGCATGAGTTCTTGGCTCTTCCTCCCTTTCTCCCTTCCTTCTTCCCTCTTTCCTTCCTTCCTCCCTTCCTTCTCCAGAATAATGAATTGGTGCTCTAGTGACATCTAAAGGTGACTAATTAGGTTTATCCTGTCTTTGGCCAATGGGAGAACCCTGAAAGTTGGACTGTATCCCATTTGATTGATTGATGGATGGATGGATGGATGGATGGATGGATGGATTGCCTAGTCTGTGATAGTTTCCTTGCTTTTAGGCATGACCAGGTGTTTCAGGCTCATCTGGTCTATTTCCTGCCCCAGACTTGGCTTTGTAATAAATGTTGATATCTGATAGAGCAGGTCTCTCCATTATCTTATCCTGGATCTCTGCCAAGGAGACAGAACCTGAGTCTAGGACTTGAGGGTTGGTAGTTTATTTTTGCTAAGTGATTGCGAGGGAGGAGTGAGGGACTGAAAGAGTGAGGCAGGGAAGGAAATAAAAGCAGTTTAAAGCTGTTCTGTTAAATTGGCTATCACTGTGGACAACTGAGGTTTTGTCCCACTGGGACCCTCTGAAGAGCCTTATAGGATGTACCTCAAAATTGTCCGCCCAAAGAATAGAAGAATGTAGCTTTTATGGACTAACTTCTGTCTGTCTCCCACTGCTCAAGGAATACATCCTTCACACTTCCAGACTGCATATGTGTGAGCACTAGGAGGTTCCTATCAGATAAACCAAGGACAGAAAAAGTGAAATACTGCAGTGCAGCTGAGGGGGTGCTTCCAGCTTACACTGTGGGACGATATTGGTGGGCCTAGAGGATGTGAGGCTGGGTACAAAAATCCTCCAATAATTTAATTTGTTCTTCTTTAATATAATCTTCATTATTCCGTGCCCTTTTAATTCTCATAAAAATCTTAGACTCAGCATGTCAAGTCCCATCAAAAATTCAGTGTTTTTGAGGACTAAATTTTTTCAAGATTTGATTCATTTCCAGTTCAGTCTGGAAAAAAGATATCTTTACAATAGTCAATTTTCTAACCCATTAGTGTGGTATATCTCTTTATTACTTAAGTCATCTTTAATCTTTCTTAATAATGTATTGTCATTGCATCTGCAGTATAGCCCTAGGAATTTGAACTTTTTATGGTATTGTAATTAACAGGTTGATTTTTTAACTTATCTTGAGCATATAGAAATGCAATTTTTGGATATATTTATTTTGTATTTGGCAACATTGCTAAATGTATTGATTCTAATAATTTGTTAGCTTTCGGATTTTCTAAAAAAGTTATATATTCATATTACCTGCTAACAATTTAAGTTTTGTTTTGTCCTGCTCAGTTTTTTATTTTTTTCTTTTTTGTCTTCCAGCTTTAGATAGGACCTTAAATTTCTGTTGATAGGAATGGTGATGATGGGTATCAATAGATAAGGATCTTGTTCTTGATATCAAGGGAAAATTTTCAATGTTTACTGATTAAGCATTATCTCTGCTGTAGATTTTTATGCACATGTAGATATGCATTATGGGGTTGAGGTAGTTACTTGTTTTTTTAGTTTGCTAGTAACTTTCAAAAATCATGAATGCCTTTGAATTTTATCATATTCTTTTTCTGCATCTATTGAGACTATTATTTAATTTTTGTTGACTGTTGAACTACATTAATTGCTTTGCTAATGTTAATATAACTTTACATTCTTGGTTAAATTCAACATATTTCAATATATTATTGCTGGATTAATAATCTTTTTACTATTCAGTTTTTTCCTCTTCTAGTTTGGGCATTGTCACTCTCATTCCATTAATTCAATACTTCCTTAGGAATCCAATATGTATGTACACTTAACTTGGTTATTGAAAACTGTTCTATTTCTCCTGGGCATTAGAGAACTCTCAGAACTCTTTAACTCCATATACCCTCCTCCTGACTTAAATGTTGATATTGTTTACTTTAAAATCTCTTTAAAGTCTATTTTAACTGTTAATATTATTTTTAAAATTCATGACAGCACTCATGTTCATTTAAAATCACTTCACTGTTGACCATGTTCCCCACCCAACACCCATTTCTTCTAGCATCTTAAATTTTTCCACATAGGATCACTTTTGTTTTGCCCAAATTGCATCCTTTAGATTTTTCTTTATTGAAAGTCTGCTAAGGTGAATCCATCAGGTTTCTTTATCTTAAATTGTCATTTATTGGCCGGGCGCGGTGGCTCAAGCCTGTAATCCCAGCACTTTGGGAGGCCGAGGTGGGTGGATCATGAGGTCAAGAGATCGAGACCATCCTGGTCAACATGGTGAAACCCCATCTCTACTAAAAATACAAAAAATTAGCTGGGCATGGCGGTGCGTGCCTGTAATCCCAGCTACTCAGGAGGCTGAGGCAGGAGAATTGCCTGAACCCAGGAGGCGGAGGTTGCGGTGAGCCGAGATCGCGCCATTGCACTCCAGCCTGGGTAACATGAGTGAAACTCCGTCTCAAACAAACAAAAAAAAAATTGTCATTTATTTGCCCTTATTTAGGAAAAGATATTCAGGAAAATATATTTGTCCTGGTTTTAGAATTAAGAGATGACAGTTTTTCCTTTTAGCACGTGTGAATGCATCATCCTACCATCTTCTGGCCTTTAATCTATTGAGAAGTTAACTCAGTCTAACCATGGCTCATTTGGAGACTGTTTTTTTTTTACTGCTCTTTTAGTAATGTTCTCTTTATTTTTTGTTTTCTTTACCATCACTAGGATGAGTCTAGATAAGACTTTTTTTCCCCCATTTATCTAGTTTGAGACTTTTGGGGCTTCTTGAATCTTCATATTAAATCTTCAGGTGTTTTCAACACTTTGGTAAATTCTTAGCCATTATTTGTTAGATGTTGCCTCTGACTCCTTAGCTCTCTTCTCTTACTTTATTCAAGCCTTGGGTGATGTCAGACCTCCGTCCTCCAGGTCTCTTGTTTATTTTTTATCTTTTTGTCTTTCCATGTACTATCCTGCATATTTCTTCTATTTTCTAATTTAGTAATTTTTTACATCAGCCTTTTAAAATATACTCTTTACTTACATGGAATATCTAAATTACATTACTGTATCTTTCATTGCTAGATATTCTGTTTGACTCTTTTTCAATCTTCTATACAACTTACCCCTATGACATTTTATTTAATTTCATACCTAAAGAAAACTCGAAATAATAGTACAATGAAAACCCATACACCCTTTAATTAGAGTCACTCCTTGTTAACATTCTGCCACATTTGCTCTTATTTCTCTTTCTCTCTTTTTTGAATCATTTGAAAGTAAGTTTATGACTTATGTAAGGGAGATATCATGACACTTACCCCTTATATACTTTAGCTGATATCTCCTAAGACCGAGAACATTCTCTTACGTAACCACAATACTGTTATCACAACCCATAAATTTAAAATTGAAGCAGTATTGTCTAATTTATAATCCATATTCATATTTTTCTAATTTTTCAATAATGTCCACTATGGTGTTTTAAAAAATTTTTTAAGGATCCGATCAAAGATCATATGCTGCATTGAGTTATTGAGCTTTTTCTTTTTTAGTATAGAACAGTTGCCTTTCTCCTTTTTTTGATTGTTGTAGATTTTTGTTTTTCAGCACATTGACGTTTTTTAAGAGTCCAATTGTTTTACAGAATTGCTATATCATTTTTTTTCTTAGATTCCTGTGCCTTGCAGATACTGTCAAGCTTGCATGTTAGTACTTCAAACATAGTACACATAGTTGTTTTGTAGTCTGTATCTATTAATTCCCCTATGTGAAGCCTTTCATGATATTTCTGCTCTCTTTAGTTTCTGCAAATTTTTGCTCATGGTGTCTTATTTTCTTGTGTGTTTGCTTACTTCTGACTATGTGTTTCTCGTTGTCCTTGAAATATTATCTGTAGGTATTCTTACTCTTTGTGGTCTGGGATGATGGTTCCTTCCTCCAGGGAGGATTTATATTTGCCAGGTACCCCAGGATCTTTTAGTCTGGGACTACCCTAAACCTAGCTCATGGCTTGAAGTTCTCTTGTCAGTTTAAGTGATATGGACGTCGGCTGCAAATCTGAGTCAGAATTAACCTCAACGTTTTGGGTGTTTGTTCTGTTCTTTTTATTCTTTTTTTCTGCTCAGCCCAGGACAGGCTTTATGACTTGCTAGAGATGTAGTGGAGTGGCCAGCTTTAATTTTGGGTCCCAGTCTAAGATGGAGAAGGTTTCTCATACTTCCCATCTTGTGCAGGCTCTAATCATTGACTTCTATCTGTGTGTGTGTGTTAATATTTCTAATTTAATGTTAGATGATTTTTATTAACTTATTTTATTATATATTTATCTCTTTTACAGATTATGCCTTGGTGCTAACTGACTTATTATTTGCTTTATCATATAATATACATAAATTTGTAAAAATTATAATATTAGTATTACTACTAACAGTAAGAAATGTTTTTTTTTGAAATCAATACAGTTGCATTTATTATTCTGTGGGGCCAAGTAACAAAGGTTTTACTAATAAACATTTTTATTTCATCTAAATGAGTAAAATTTTAGTCTAATTATAGATAGAAATTAATGACATGCTGACATACCTGGCATTCACAGAGAATTTGTTTTTTAAAAAATATTTTAACTTTTATTTTGGGTTCAAGGGTACATGTGTGGCTTATTATGTAAGAAACTTGTGACTTGGGTGTTTAATGTACAGATTACTTCATCACCCTGGTTCTAAGCATAGTACCCGATATTTTTTTTCTTTTCCTGAACCTCTTACTCTTTCTACCCTTCTCCCTTGAGTAGGCCCAGTGTCTGTTGTTCCCCTCTTTCTGTCCATGTGTTCTCATTATTTAGCTCCTATTTATAGGTGAGAACATATGGTATTTGGTTTTCTGTTCTTGTGTTAGTTTGCTGAGCAAGTTCCTTCCAAGTTCCTGCAAAGGACACAATCTCATTCTATTTTATGGCTGCATAGTATTCCATGGTCTATGTGTACCACATTTTCTTTATTCAGTCTACCACTGATGAGCATTTAGGTTGATCCATGTCTTTGCTATTGTGAGTAGTGCTGCAGTGAACATACATGTGCCTGTGTCTTTATGGTAGAATGATTTATATCCCTTTAGGACTCTACTCAGTAGTGGGATTGTCTAGGTTGAATGGTAGTTCTGTTTTTAGTTCTTTGAGAAATTGCCACACTGATTTTGACAATGATTGAACTAATTTACTCTCCCACCAGTAGTATATAAGCATTAGTTTTTTCTAGTTTCATGAAGAATGTAATAATAACTGCTAGTATGATAGGAATAGTATTGAATCTATAAATCACTTTGGACAGTATGAACCCTTTAATGATATTCATTCTTCCTATCCATGAGCATGGAATGTTCTTCCCTTTGTTTGTGTCCTCTTTGATTTCGTTGAGGGGTGTTTTGTAATTTTTGCCGTAGAGACTTTTCACCTCCCTGGTTAGCTGTATTCCTAGATATTTCATTCTTTTTGTCGTAATTGTTAATGGGATTGTATTCCTGATTTGGCTCTCGGCTTGGGTGCTGTTAGTGTACATGAATGCTACTGATTTTTGTAAATTGATTTAGTATCCTCAAATTTTGCTGAAGTTGCTTATCAGCTCAAGGAGCTTTGAGGCAGATTCTAGATATAGGATCATGTCATCTGTAAACAGGAATAGTTTCACTTCCTCTCTTCCTATTTGGATGCCTTTTATTTCTTTCTCTTGCCTGATTGCTCTGGCCTGGACTTCCAGTATGGTGTTGAATGGGAGTGGTGAGAGTGGGCATCCTTGTCTTGTTCCAGGTTTCAAGGAAATGCTTCCAGCTTTTGCCCATTCAGTATGATGTTGGCTCTGAGTGTGTCATGCACAGCTCTCATTATTTTGAAGTATCTAGTGCCTAGTTTAGTGATGGTTTTCAACATGAAGTGATGTTGAATTTTCCTGAAAGCCTTTTCTTCATCTATTGAGATAATCATGTAGTTTTTGTCTTTAGTTCTCTTTATGTGATGAATTACATTTACTGATTTGCATATGTTGAACCAACCTTGCATCGCAGGGATAAAGCCTACTTGATGGTGGTGGATTAGCCTTTTGATGTGCTGCTGGATTTGATTTGCTAGTATTTTGTTGAGGATTTTTACATCTATCCTTATGAAGGACATTGGCCTGACATTTTCTTTTTTTGTTGTATCTCTGCCAGGTTTTGGTATCAGGATGATGCTGGCCTCATAGAATGAGTTGGGGATGAATTGCTCCCTGTCAATTATTTGGACTAGTTTCAGTAAGAACAGCACCCACTCTTCTGTGTACATCTGGCAGAATTTGGCTGTGAATCTGTCTGGTCCTCGGCTTTTTTTGGTTCGTAGGCTATTTTTTACCGATTTAATTTCAGAACTTGTTATTAGTCTGTTCAGGGATTGAATTTCTCCCTGATTCAGTCTTGGGAGGATGTATGTGTCCAGGAATTTATCCATTTCTTCTAGATTTTCTAATTTGTGTGCATAGAAGAGTCTCTGATGGTTATCTGTATTTCTGTGGGGTCAGTGGTAATGTCCCCTTTGTTGTCTCTCATTGTGTTTATTTGGATCTTCTCTCTTTTCTTCATTCGTCTAGCTGGTGGTCTATCTGTCTTATTAATTTTTTCAAAAAACAAACTCCTGCATTTCTTGATGTTTTGTATTTTTTCGGGTCTCTGTCTCCTTCAATTCAGCTCTGATTTTGGTTACTTCTTGTCATCTGTTAGCTCTGGGGTTGCTTTGCTCTTGCTTCTTTAGTTCTTCTAGTTGTGATGCTGGGTTGTTAATTTGAGACCTTTCTAACTTTTCGATGTGGGCATTTCATGCTATAAATTTCCCCCTTAACACTGCCTTCACTGTGTCCCAGAGATTCTAGTATGTTGTGTCTTTGTTCTTATTAGTTTCAAAGAACTTCTTGATTTCAATATTTAACCAAGACTCATTTGGGAGCAGGTTGTTTAACTTCCTTATAGTTGTATGTTTTGAGTGATTTTCTTGGCCTTTATTTCTATTTATATTGTGCTGTTGTCTGACAATGTGTTCAGTATGATTTTGGTTTTTTTGAGTTTGCTGAGGACTGTCTATGTCAGATTGCATGGTCAATTTTAGAATATGTGCCATGTGGTGATGAAAAGAATGTATATTCTGCTGTCTCTGGGCAGAGAGTTCTGTAGCTGTGTACTAGGTCCATTTGATCTAGTGTTGAGTTCAGGTCCTGAATCTCTTTGTTAATTTTCTGCCTTGATTATCTGCCTAATACTGTCAGTGTGGTGTTGAAATCTCCAACTATGATTGTTTGTGAATCTAAGCCAATTTGCAGATCTCCAAAAACTTGCTTTATGAATCTGGGTACACCTGTGTTGGGTGCTTATAGATTTAGGGTAGTTAGGTCTTCTGTTGAATTAAACCTTTCATCATTATATAATGCCCTTCTTTGTCCTTTTTGATTTTTGTTGGTTTAAAATCTCTTTTGTCTGAGATTAGTATTGTAATCTCTGCTTTTTTTCTGTTTTCCATTTGCTTAGTAGATTTTTCTCCATCCGTTTACTTCAAGCCTATGGGTGTCATTGCATGTCAGATGGGCCTCTTGAAGACAGCATACCATTGGGTCTTGCTTCTTCATTCAGCTTGCCACTCTGTGCCTTTTAATTGGGGCATCAAGCCCAATTACATTCAAGGTTAGTATTGATATGTGTGGATTTGATTCTGTTATCATATTGTTAGCTGGTTATTATGCAGGCTTGTTTGTGTGGTTGCTTTATAGTCTCACTGGTTTGTGTAGCTAAGAGTGTTATTATTTTTTTTTAAGAGGAAGAAAGAGAGAAAGAAAGAGAAAGAATAAAAAAAAGAAAAAGAAAAAAAAAGAATGAAGGAAAGAAGAAAGAGGAAGAGTGTTATTGTAATGGCTGGTAATGGAGTCCTTCTGTGTTGACTGCTTCTTTCAGGAGCGCTTGTAAGGCAGATGTGGTGGTGACAAATCCCGTCAGCATTTGTTTGTCTGAAAAGGATCTTATTTCTCCTTTGGTTATGAAGCTTAGTTTGGCCAGATACAAAATTCTTGGTTGGAATTTCTTTTCTTTAATAATGTTAAAGACCCCCCAATCTCTTCTGGCTTATAGGGTTTCTGCTGAGAAATCTGCTATTAGTCTGATGGGCTTCACTTTGTAGGTGACCTGTCCTTTTCCTGTAGCTGCCTTCAACATTTTTTCTTTCATTTCAACCTTAGAGAGCTCATGATTATGTGTCTTGGGGGCGATCATCTTGTAAAGTGTCTTTAGGAGGTTCTCTGCATTTTCTGAATTTGAATGTTGGCCTCTCTAGCTAGGTTGGGGAAATTTTCTTGGATGGTATCCTGAAACACATCTTCCAAGTTGCTTCTTTCTCCCCATCTCTTTCATGGACACCAGTGAGTCATAGATTTGGTCTCTTTCCATAATCCCATATATCTCGGAGGTTTTGTTCATTGATTTTTTTTCTTTTTTTCTTTATTCTTGTCTGTTATATTTCAGAAAGTCAGTGTTCAAGCTCTGAGATTCTTTCCTCAGCCTAGTCTTTTCTGCTATTAATACTTGTGATTGCTTTATGAAATTGTTGTAATGGTTTTTCAGCTCTATCAGGTCAGTTACAGTCTTTTTTATCCTGACATTTTGTGCATCAGCCCTGTATTACTTTATTGTGGTTCTTAGCTTCCTTGGATTGGGTTTCAACATTCTCCTGAATCTCGACGATCTTAGTTTCTACCCATATTCTGTATTCTATTCCTGTCATCTCAGCCATCTCAGCCTGGTTAAGAACCCTTGCTGGAGAACTAGTGTGGTTGTTTGGAGGAAAGAACTCCCTCTTTTTGAGTTGCTGGAGTTCTTGCATTGGTTCTTTCTCATCTGCATGAGCCAATGTTCCTTCAGTCTTTGTTCTTTGGATGGATTGTTTTGATTTTTTTCTTTGATGCCCTTGAGTGTTTGATTATGGTATAAGGCGAGTTCAGTTGACTGGCTTTGATTCTAGTCTTCTGGGTCTTAGAGGTGTCCCCTCCAATTACTGTCTCTGTGTCTATATTTCTTTTGTTTTGGGTATTCTGGTCCACAGGTTTCCCTCAGGCTGGGGCTGTAGTGGCCAACAAGACGTGTCCTTGCCAGGTCAGCCCTAATCTGCTGTCAATGTGTTTCCTGGAGAAACACAGGGTTGTGTCCACCCACAGAGTTCAGGTGGAAGTGAGATTGCTGAGTAGGAAACTTTAGTGGGTGTGACCCATCTGGCTATGGAGGTTTGGGATGGGCAGGGTTGCCAGCTCTACCATCTGGGTGTTTCCAAAGCAATAGGAGGCTGCATCTCTCAGCAAATTCAGGCAGATATAGGATTGCTGGGCTAGAAGCTCTAGCAGGTGTTGTCTGCCAGGCTATCAGTGGCTGGGGTCAATAGGGTCACATGCTCTGCTGTCCAGGACAACACGAGGCTGTGCCTTTTACGTGAGTTCACACAGAAGCAAGGCTGCTGGGCTAGAAGCTCTAGCAAGTGTCGCCCACCTGGCTACCAGTGGCAGGAGTGGGTAGGGTCTTCTGGGGGTTTCCTGTGACAACAGGAGGCTGTGCTCTCTAGCTGAGTTCACACAAAAATGAAACCACTGGGCTGGAGGCTTTAGCCTGTATTGTATAGCTGGCTACCAATGGTGGGGGTAGGAGAGGTGACCAGCCAATTTCAGCCCAAAGGTGGGGCAGAAGCTGACACTGAACCCTGGCTGACTAGTAGCAGAGCAATGTTAGTGCTTCCTAGCACCACAACTGTGGCCTCCGTTGGAGCTCTGGCACTGGTACTGGTCTGCTCTGGAGCCCAAGGCTTGTGGAGGTCCCCTTGGACTCAGGAGATACCCATATAAAACACTGGGGTGGCTCTCTGCCTCATTCTCTAAGTGTGGGGGTGAGTCTCACGGAGACAGGGTGATTCTCTAATTCCCAGTCTTGCTCAGGCCTTTGTGGAGAGCATGAATCCCCCAAGGGTTCTCACTCACTCACCCTTTCCCATGTTGGAGAGCCTTTCCTGGATCCATGCTGAGCCTAGATAGGCTGGTGCCCAGCTTTGCTCCTCTCTGTTCTCTGTGTTTCCCTGTTGCCCCGATGGATCCCAGTGTAGTTTCTCAGACGATTAGTCTGCAGAGTCCATATTCATTGGCTTTTTTGTTCTCTCTCCATGAGAGTGGTGCACATGAGCTCCTTTTACTCTGCCATCGTCGTGCCTGACTTCTATGTCATTGGCTGGTAAGGCCACCGAAACCAAGGCCTCAGTTTTTCTGGATCAGCAAATGCTCTAAGGACAAAAGTGACTATGGTATTCTAGGGCTTTGCTTACTTCTGTGGTGCTTGATTTCTTTTTAGGTTTGGTCTGGTAGTCATTTACTATCTTGACAGCTCTTTAAGGAGATTAAATTTTTTTTCACCTAGAGCTTTTCTTTGTATTCACATGGATGGTTGGTTCAGCTGCTTGTTGCCCTTACTAGAAGTGGAAGCCCTCTTTAATTTTAGAAGAATATCTTCTTGTTTTCCTTATTAGAGATACAGAATGGATACAGTTTTTCATGCTTTTAATGGAAATTGATCTGGCCAAATTCTGTGAAAGCAGCACACTAAGAATTTCCTCTCAATATTTACCAATGTGATAACTGAAAGGAGAAAAATGGCCCTGTTACATGGCAGACAGCTCAAGTACAGTGTTATACTATGTAACCAATCTCTGTCATTGGTTTTCATTACTGAATTGTTTTATGGCACCCATCCAATACGAATTAAAAGAATTATATTTGACATTTTAATAAAAGGTAGACATGCAGCATTTAACAACTATCTGCAGTAAGGATGTATGAGCCAGTGATCGATGTTGAAAGCACTCAGTTGAGAAGGGTCAAACTAGTTTGCTGTTCACTTGCTTCTGGAAATTGCCACATCCCTAATGGCTGGTAGAGATTGATGAAAGCACTGGTCCCTTTTTTTTACTGATTTCAGCTGCAGCCACGGAAGTGTCAATGAGTAAATTCAAGTTTGCTCTTATATGTATAGCTGGCTTTATTAAAAGAATTGTAAGCACTTTTCTGTGAGGAAATATGATTCCAAGGTGTTACTTTTTTGTCAAAAGAATTTAGTTAACAAATAAGATCAATTATTTATGATGTTTGCAAAATATTAATATGTTTAATAATGTTTGCAAAAATAACTCACATTGTTGGCACTTGGAGAAAATACATGTAAAATGTGTCAGTTCCCCAATCTTTAGAATATGATAATGAAATATATATATATATTTATTTTATTTATTTATTTATTTATTTATTTTTGAGACAGAGTCTGGCTCTGTGACCCAGGCTGGAGTGCAGTGGCATGATCCCAGCTCATTGCACCCTCTGCCTCCCAGGCTCAAGCTGTCCTCCCATTACATCCTCCCAAGTAGCTGGGACTACAGGTGTACACCACAATGCACAGCTAATTTTGGTATTTTTTGTAGAGGTGGGGTTTCACCATATTTCCCAGGCTGGTCTTAAACTCCTGAGCTCAAGTGATCTACCCACCTTGGCCTCCTAATGTGCTGGGGAACTATTTTCTATTATCTGTTTTGGACTCATACATTCTAGATGACCAGAATTCTTTGGACCCACATGAGTCTCTGGAAAGACATTGGTATGTACTGGTCATATTCAAATGTGAACTTCATAAGAACAGAATAATTTGTGCATGGAATTACCTGTCCTGGGTTACCTAATCCAGAGATCCAGCTATTTTTCATAATTTCTAAATTACCAGGCATTGTAAAGCATACTTAACTCTCCTTGGCACAGATTAATTAGTCTGTATGTTATACATAGGTACAAAAAGTATAGGCTTGTTCTCTCCTATTCTAATAGAAATGAGGCATTTTTAACTTGCTTAGAAATAGCAATTCATACCATTGCATAGTGGTTATTTGCAAATTTTCCTAATAAACTCCAGGAATAAATTTCAGGTAAATGTATGATGCCTACAAATATAGTAATTATCATAGAGAATGTGGGATTTCAAGTGACAGAAACTTACTCCAGTACAGCTTAATCAAAATAAGAAATGTATTAGTCCATTTAGTTAGGACACTAGAATGGTTCACAGGATCAAAAGATGAGCCACAGACATCAGGGTCTCCAGGTTTGGAACTGCTCTGATACCTGTTTTTCATCTTTCTTATCTCCTTCCATGCATCTGTGCATCCAGCCATGCTGCTCACATCTCTGCTTTTATACGTTTGGCTTTGTTCTACAGAAGAACTTCTCCACGTGGTGGGGCTGCCATTAAATTCATTTTGGCTCAGCAAGCCCAAAGAAAGAATTTCTCTTTCCCAACATCTAGCCATCATTCAAGGGAAGGATTCCGATTGGCACTGTTAGGGTCACATGTACACCCTCAAGACCAATCAGAGCAGAAGAGAATTGGATACTATGATTGGCTGTGTGCCTACCTCTCTGGAGAGGGCAGGGGGTTCTTACCAGAAGGAGAATAGGGGAGGGAAGAGGGAGACGAAATTGCACTGGATAGCCAAAAGAAATCTTTTAACAGATTTTTGAAAAGGGTTAAGAGCTTTTAAAGAGTATTTTTAATTGAAAACGCAATCTTGAATCCAACCAAGATAAATACGTTTGAGAAAATGATCTACTAAATTCATTATATATGCATATGAGAAGACATTTTCTCATGCTAGGAAATTCCATAGGTTAGAAACATTGGTACAACAACTGGATGAAAGGATGGGTTGTTGCCGGTGTTAGGAAAAGAAATTAATATGCTCAAGGTTTCTTTTTTCTTTTCTTTTCTTTTTTTTTTTGAGACAGAGTCTCGCTCTTGTTACCCAGGCTGGAGTGCAATGGCGCGATCTCAGCTCACCGCAGCCTCTGCCTCCTGGGTTCAAGCAATTCTCCTGCCTCGGCCTCCCGAGTAGCTGGGACTACAGGCGTGCGCCACCATGCCCAGCTAATTTTTGTATTTTTATTAGAGACGGGGTTTCACCATGTTGACCAGGATGGGCTCCATCTCTTGACCTCGTGATCCACCCGCCTTGGCCTCCCAAAGTGCTAGGATTATAGGCATGAGCCACCGCGCCCAGGCCGGTCAAGATTTCTTTCGCTTAGATTTCTTTCATAAAGAAGTCACTAAGAAATGGTAGACAGCTGCTTATTTATTTATTGTTAAACAAGAAAAAGAGGGCCATTACATCTATTGTTTACGTTAAAATATGAATAAGTCTTCATTGATTTGATGGTTGGATCCAAAGTAAGGAATTTTAGTTATCAATAAATGGTAATTTCAGTACCTGTTTTTCATTGTAGCAAATGTGTAAACAAATGTGAATTTGTTCAGGAATTTGCTGCAGTGAAAATAATATGAATTGTCTAGCATTCATAAGAATCTCATGGCCGGGCGCGGTGGCTCACGCCTGTAATCCCAGCACTTTGGGAGGCCGAGGCGGGTGGATCACAAGGTCAAGAGATCGAGACCATCCTGGTCAACACGGTGAAACCCCGTCTCCACTAAAACTACAAAACATTAGCTGGGCATGGTGGCGTGTGCCTATAATCCCAGCTGCTCAGGAGGCTGAGGCAGGAGAATTGCCTGGACCCAGGAGGCGGAGGTTGCCGTGAGCCGAGATTGCGCCATTGCACTCCAGCCTGGGTAACAAGAACGAAACTCCGTCTCAAAAAA